>NW_027361683.1:5667500-5705000 GCF_039654945.1 Dendrobates tinctorius
CATGCCAGTAATAATAAATAATAATAATAATTTTTATTTATATAGCGCCAACATATTCCGCAGCACTTTACAATTAAGCGGGGACATGTACAGACAATAAATTCAATACAAGTTAAGACAATTCAAACAATGACATTAGGAGTGAGGTCCCTGCTCGCAAGCTTACAATCTACAAGGAAATGGGGGGACACAGTAGGTGAGAAATGCTTGTTAATTCAGGTCTGGCAATTATAATAGGGATTTTCATATAAAGCTGCATGATCCGGTCATCAGCCCGTGTGTTTAAGCGCAATAGACAAGTATCAAGTGCAGTTATCATGTGCATGAAGGGTGTGGAGACAGATGAATAGTAGGGTGCAGATTCAGAATAATATTTGGAAGGAGGGAACAGGGCAAAGTTAGCTTGCTGAGTAGTTGATGTGATAGGCTTCTTTGAAGAGATGGGTTTTCAAAGCGCGCTTGAATAGGTCAGGGCTAGGTATCAGTCTGATCGTCTGGGGAAGTGCATTCCAGAGAGCTGGAGCAGCACGAGAGAAGTCTTGGAGACGGAGGTGCGAGGTTCGGATTACGGGGGATGTTAGTCTTAGGTCATTTGTAGAACGGAGGGCACGTGTAGGGCGATAGACAGAGATGAGAGAGGAGATATAAGGCGGTGCAGAACAGTGGAGAGCTTTGTGGGTGAGAGAGATGAGTTTATACTGGACCCTGTAGCGAATAGGTAGCCAGTGTAATGACTGGCACAAGATGGAGGCATCGGTGAAGCGGCTGGACAGAAATATGACCCTGGCTGCCGCATTCAAGATGGATTGGAGAGGAGAAAGTTTGGTAAGAGGGAGACCGATCAGAAGAGAGTTGCAGTAGTCCAGACGAGAATGAATAAGAGCGACAGTAAGAGTCT
Source organism: Dendrobates tinctorius (assembly GCF_039654945.1). Taxonomy (NCBI): domain Eukaryota; kingdom Metazoa; phylum Chordata; class Amphibia; order Anura; family Dendrobatidae; genus Dendrobates; species Dendrobates tinctorius. Next base: position 5,668,399 of record NW_027361683.1, read on the forward strand.
TAGCAGTTTCAAAGGTGAGAAAAGGTCGGATTCTGGAGATGTTTTTAAGATGCAGGTGACAAGAGCGACTGAGTGATCGGATGTACGGAGTAAAGGAAAGTTCAGTATCGAATATGACCCCAAGACAGCGGGCATGCTGCTTGGGAGTTATGGTTGAACCCTCCAGGGTTATTTCGATGTTAGGTAGAGTGAGGTTAGTAGAGGGGAGAAACACAAGAAGTTCAGTTTTAGAGAGATTTAGTTTCAGATAGAGGGAGGACATGATGCTAGAGACAGCAGACAGACAATCCTTGGTATTTTGAATTAGGGTAGGGGTGATGTCAGGGGAAGAAGTGTATAATTGGGTGTCATCAGCATAGAGATGATACTGGAACCCAAATCTGCTGATTGTTTGTCCAATAGGGGCAGTGTATAAAGAGAAGAGGAGGGGGCCTAGGACTGAGCCCTGCGGGACCCCGATAGTAAGGGGACGAGAAGAGGAAGAGGAGCCGGAAAAAGATACAGTGAAGGAGCGGTCAGAGAGGTAGGAGGAGAACCAGGAGAGGGCTGTGTCCTTGAGGCCTATAGAGCGGAGCATAGTGAGGAGGAGCTGGTGATCCACAGTGTCAAATGCGGCAGAGAGATCCAGGAGAATCAGCAGGGAGCAATGACCTTTCGATTTAGCTGTTATTAAATCATTAGAGACTTTAGTGAGGGCAGTTTCAGTAGAGTGTAAAGAGCGGAAACCAGATTGTAAGGGGTCGAGAAGAGAGTTATCCGAGAGATAGCGGATTAGACGGGAGTGGACCAGGCGTTCCAGGAGTTTAGAGATGAAGGGAAGGTTAGAGACAGGTCTGTAGTTAGCAGTGCAGTTCTGGTCCAGGGATGGCTTTTTAAGTAAAGGGGTTATGATGGCATGTTTAAATGAAGAGGGAAATATACCTGAAGAAAGAGAGAGGTTAAATATTTTAGTCAGGTGAGTGGTGACCACTGGTGAGAGAGACTGCAGGAGCTGTGAAGGAATAGGGTCACTGTTGCAGGTTGTAGGCCGAGCAGAAGCGAGGAGCTTGGAAACTTCTTCTTCTGAAACAGGCTCAAAGATGTCTAGTGAGCTTGAGGTGCGGCAGGGAAGGGGATCCAGGCACTGAGGAGATAGGGCTGAGATATCCTGATGGATGTGGTTGATTTTTTCTAGGAAATAAGTGGCCAGATCCTCACCGCTGAGGTTGGTGATGGGGGCCTGTACTTTAGGTTTCAGGAGGGAGTTTAAGGTTTCAAAAAGTCGTCTTGGGTTGTTGGATAGTGAGGTGATGAGGGTGGTGAAGTAGGATTGTTTGGCCAGATGAAGGGCAGAGTTATAGGTTTTGAGCATGAAAACGCACAGTGCGCACATATGCGCATCCATAGGCTATAATGGCCAATTTTAGCTCAAAACGTGCGCATACGTGCGCATGCGCTTTTTTGCAGGGCCAAAAAATGCAACATGCTGCGTCTGGAAAATACAAACGCACACCCCAAAAAAATGCAGCGAATGAAAATCGCATATGTGCGCTTACCAGCGCGCAGGTATGCGCACCCATGTTAAATATAGGGGAAAAAACGCATGCGCACGTATGCGTTTTTTTCCAGCGCAAAAAAACGCAAATGTGAAACCAGCCTTATGGGCCCAAATAATGCTCCAAACATAATGGGCCCCATTTCTAATGCTCTAGTGTATAATGGGCCCTGTAAATGCTGCTCCAGTGTCTGATGTCCACCTTTGGAATGTTCCAGTGTATGGTGGGCCCCATCTATCATTCTCCAGAGTATAGTGCTCCCCAAAAATTGCTGTCCCAACATTGATAACAATCAAATAAGTCTCCTCGCTAGGGAATCCCTGTACTTGTCTGGACTCCTCGTCGTCCCCATCTTCCATCTCACTGCACAGTATTTCAACTTTGCAAGTGCTGTGATCCTGAGCAAGCAGGGGGGGCCCACTCGTTGGCGATGGCACTGGCACAGGGCCCCTGATAGTACGGTGGTGTGTCTGATGGCGGCTGGGCCGAACCTGCACTTTCATCTGCAGCTTCCTCTTTGTCACCGTGTAAGATGGAACTGTATATGGGAAGGGTAACCTGAGTTTCATCAGGGTCAGATTCAGGTCGTGTAGCGTGCGAGGGGAATGTAGTGGTCTGGGTCAATGTACCAGCAGATTCATCGAGCAGTGGCTGGGCATCAGTGCACTTGTGTCGCCCCCAGGAGTACGGTCGCCACGGTGGCATTACCTTCTTCCTAGGGAGTGTGATGTCATGCTTGGGAGCAACGAACGATCTCTCTAGCAGGTTAACTGATTGGGCGGCGTTATTCCCACGAGTCATGACCCTCCAAACAGCGTTCATGAAGGCAAAGTGTATGTTTTACGTGGGCAGTATGGTTGCAAAGCTGAACTTTAAAGGAATGTCCAGAAGGGCACCACCAGGAGTGGAGCCTACGGTTAAATTCGACTCCACCTGGGAAACCTCAACCATGCCAGCTACAGAACAGATGCACACATTGCAAGCTTAATTCCGTTAACGAACGAGACTCCGTCATGCCCCGCGGTCCGAGTCCGGCTTACTAGAGGGACACGTGAGGCTCTGGCACATGAGATTGGCCAATAACTGGTGTGTCATGCCCTTACATGTCCGTGGCTGCATGTGCGCTACACTGAAAAGGCCAGCGTTTGTCGCTTACAGGTGCAGATAACCCGCTGAACAACGTTAGTGATGGGGATCACTGATTATAATTATTACCCGCGAACAATGATTTCCCAGTAAGTGCAGGTCAACCGCAGTTCCGGAATTAGGCCTAACCGTCATTCCTGAAAAAATGAAAAACTTACGTGTGCAAACCACAGGTGCTGTAGCTTGCTTAACAGCTCGCCAGCCGTTCTCACGCCCAGTATGGATTGCACGTGATTGCACAAAGGTTAGAAAGGGTACCGTATCCACAGATAACATGTATGGATAGCGTACACATTCAAAATATATGTCTATACATCAGGAGGCAGGCTCAGACGGTGTTAGGCCCAGTATGGATTGCACGTGATTGCACAAAGGTTAGAAAGGGTACCGTATCCCCGGATAACATGTATGGATAGCGTACACATTCAAAATATATGTCTATACATCAGGAGGCAGGCTCAGACGGTGTTAGGCCCAGTATGGATTGCACGTGATTGCACAAAGGTTAGAAAGGGTACCGTTTCCCCAGATAACATGTATGGATAGCGTACACATTCAAAATATATGTCTATACATCAGGAGGCAGGCTCAGACGGTGTTAGGCCCAGTATGGATTGCATGTGATTGCACAAAGGTTAGAAAGGGTACCGTATCCCCAGATAACATGTATGGATAGCGTACACATTCAAAATATATGTCTATACATCAGGAGGCAGGCTCAGACGGTGTTAGGCCCAGTATGGATTGCACGTGATTGCACAAAGGTTAGAAAGGGTACCGTATCCCCGGATAACATGTATGGATAGCGTACACATTCAAAATATATGTCTATACATCAGGAGGCAGGCTCAGACGGTGTCAGGCACAGTATGGATTTGACGGCCCAGACTACACAGCGGAGGAGCAGGGAGAGGTAAAGATTGCAAATGCTGGGGCCCTGCCCAAGCAAGGGGGGCCCACTCGTGGGCGTCGGTACTGCCACTGGGCCCCTCATAGTACGGCGGTGTGTCTGACGGCGGGTGTGCACCACCACCGTCAGAGACACTTGATTGCACTATGAAGGACCCTGTGCCAGTGCCCGCGCCCAAGAGTCGGCCTACCCACCTGTCCAGGGCAACGGCACTCGCACGGTGTCGTGCGCTAGTTGGTGACTCTGGCCAAGGGGGGGGAGGCAGCACAGTTAGGGAGTTTTAGAAAGTGGCATATGTTGATGTTGGACTTTCAGCTGATGCAAAAGGTGAAATAGGTCAAGTCCCAGGAAGAGGTGGACCAAAGCAAGCCATTTTTCTGTCACCCTATGTGTCATCAGGGGAAGGTGGGACAAAATCCTTGGAAACCCATGCGTGGTTCATTTTAATGAAGGTTAGATCATCCACATTTTGGGTTGACAGACGGGTCCTTTTTTCTGTCAGGATTGATCCAGCTGCACTGAAGACTCTTTCCGATAGCACACTTGCAGCTGGGCAAGCGAGCTCCTGTAAGTAGTGTTGAGCATTCCGATACCGCAAGTATCGGGTATCGGCCGATACTTGCTGTATCGGAATTCCGATACCGACTTCCGATATTTTTTCAATATCGGAATTCGGCATCGGAATCGGAAGTTCAGTTGATTGACGGCCTGACGTCATCATGATGCGCGGTGTGTGCGCATCATGATGCGCCGTCATTTCGGGCCTTCCGGGGGTCTCTGCCGGCCTGCCGGGGGGCTGTGCCGGCCTGCCGGGGGGCTGTGTGGACTGCCCGGGGTCTGTACCGGCCTGCCGGGGGGCTGTGCCGGCCTGCCGGTGGTCTGTGCACCCTGTGGGGGTCTGTACCGGCCTGCCGGGGGGCTGTGCCGGCCTGCCGGGGGGCTGTGCTGATGTCCGGGGGTCTGTGCAAGCATCGTCCGATGGGACTACAAGTCCCATCGGGCGATGCCTGCTACCATGACAGTGATTGACACATTAGCCAATGATGGGACAGTAGTAGTCCCATCATCCGGCTAATGTGTTAAATGTTAAAAAAAAAAAAAAAAATACTACATACATACTACATGCATGCTACATACATACTACATGCATGCTACATACATACTACATGCATGCTACATACATACTACATATATACTACATACATACTACATACATACTGCATGCTACATACATACTACATACATACTACATGCATGCTACATACATACTACATATATACTACATACATACTACATACATGCTACATACATACTGCATGCTACATACATACTACATACATACTACATGCATGCTACATACATACTACATATATACTACATACATACTACATACATGCTACATACATACTGCATGCTACATACATACTACATACATACTACATGCATGCTACATACATACTACATATATACTACATGCATGCTACATACATACTACATGCTACATACATACTACATATATACTACATACATACTACATACATGCTACATACATACTACATACATACTACATGCATGCTACATACATACTACATGCATGCTACATACATACTACATGCATGCTACATACATACTACATGCATGCTACATACATACTACATATATACTACATACATACTGCATGCTACATACATACTACATACATACTACATGCATGCTACATACATACTACATATATACTACATACATACTACATACATGCTACATACATACTGCATGCTACATACATACTACATACATACTACATGCATGCTACATACATACTACATATATACTACATACATACTACATACATGCTACATACATACTGCATGCTACATACATACTACATACATACTACATGCATGCTACATACATACTACATATATACTACATGCATGCTACATACATACTACATGCTACATACATACTACATATATACTATATACATAAAACATACATGCTACATACATACTACATACATACTACATACATACTACATGCATGCTACATACATACTACATGCATGCTACATACATACTACATGCATGCTACATGCATGCTACATACATACTACATGCTACATACATACCACATATATACTACATACATACAATACATTCATACAATACATACATAGACATACAGTACATATAACATAGAGTAACATACTTACCAATACTTGTCACATTGTTCCCCGAAGCCATTGTCTTTTCCGGGATAAATATTAACATAACAAACCACAAAAATACTCACCCACGATCCGAAGCAGTCCACGAGTGTGTCCCACGACGATCTTGGGTAGAGAACTGCAGCATCAGATGATGCTGCCGTTCTCTACGGGCTGCAGGAATCCAATGACGGAAGGTAGGTATCCTTCCGCACTGTATTCCTCCGCCACTTAAAAAAAAAAGTCCCTAGTCTCACTTTATGCCATTGCTGTGTGGAAATTCCCACACAGCAATGGCATAAAGTGAGACTAGGGACTTTTTTTTTTAAGTGGCGGAGGAATACAGTGCGGAAGGATACCTACCTTCCGTCTTTGGATTCCTGCAGCCCGTAGAGAACGGCAGCATCATCTGATGCTGCAGTTCTCTACCCAAGATCGTCGTGGGACACACTCGTGGACTGCTTCGGATCGTGGGTGAGTATTTTTGTGGTTTGTTATGTTAATATTTATCCCGGAAAAGACAATGGCTTCGGGGAACAATGTGACAAGTATTGGTAAGTATGTTACTCTATGTTATATGTACTGTATGTCTATGTATGTATTGTATGAATGTATTGTATGTATGTAGTATATATGTGGTATGTATGTAGCATGTAGTATGTATGTAGCATGCATGTAGTATGTATGTAGCATGCATGTAGTATATATGTAGTATGTATGTAGCATGTAGTATGTAGCATGCATGTAGTATATATGTAGTATGTATGTAGCATGTAGTATGTATGTAGCATGCATGTAGTATATATGTAGTATGTATGTAGCATGTAGTATGTATGTAGCATGCATGTAGTATATATGTAGTATGTATGTAGTATGTATGTAGCATGCATGTAGCATGCAGTATGTATGTAGCATGCATGTAGTATATATGTAGTATGTAGTATGTATGTAGCATGCATGTAGTATATATGTGTTATGTATGTAGCATGTAGCATGCATGTAGCATGCATGTAGTATGTATGTAGTATATATGTGGTATGTATGTAGCATGCAGTATGTATGTAGCATGCATGTAGTATATATGTAGTATGTATGTTGCATGTAGTATTTATGTAGTATGAATGTAGCATGTATGTAGTATGTAGTATGAATGTAGCATGTATGTAGTATGCATGTTGTATGTATGTAGCATGTAATTTTTTTTTTTTTTTTTTTTTTTTTTACATTTAACACATTAGCCGGATGATGGGACTACTACTGTCCCATCATTGGCTAATGTGTCAATCACTGTCATGGTAGCAGGCATCGCCCGATGGGACTTGTAGTCCCATCGGACGATGCCTGCACAGACCCCCGGAGCCTGCACAGACCACCGGCAGGCCGGCACAGCCCCCCGGCAGGCCGGCACAGCCCCCCGGAGCCTGCACAGCCCCCCGGCAGGCCGGCACAGCCCCCCGGCAGGCCGGCACAGCCCCCCGGAGCCTGCACAGACCACCGGCAGGCCGGCACAGACCACCGGAGCCTGCACAGACCCCCTGGCAGGCCGGCACAGCCCCCCGAAAGGCCCGTACAGACCCCAGAGAGGCTGTACAAGGGCAGGAAAGGGTTTTTCTTATTCCGATACCGGAAGTCCCATAGACTTGAATGGGACTTCCGGTATCGGAATCGGCGATACCGATACTTTTTTTAAAGATCGGCCGATACCATCCGATACGATACTTTGAAGTATCGGACGGTATCGCTCAACTCTACCTGTAAGGCATATTGTGCCAATTCAGGCCAGGTGTCCAGTTTAGCGGCCCAATAGTCAAAGGGGAATGACCTGTGTGGGAGAACATCGATATGGGAGGAAAAGTAGTTTGTAACCATAGTTGACAACTGCTGTCTCCTGTCACTTTCCATCGATGCAGTATTACCAGTTGTGTGAGCGGTACTTGAAAAATCAGTCCACAACATTGTCATGAAACCCCTGTCTCCAACACCACTTCTGCTGTGTGCACCACGAACACCTCTGCCAAGCTGCCCCCGGCCCGTACGGCTCGTGTGAGAACCATCACCACTGCTGTGTGCTGGGAATGCCTCAAGCAACCGATTTACCAGAGTTGCTTGTTTATTAGCCAATATTAGGTCAAGGTTCTCCTGTGGCATGATGTTTTGTAATTTGCCTTTATAGCGTGGATCCAGGATGCTGGCCAACCAGTAGTCGTCATCGTTCATCATTTTGGCAATGCGGGGGTCCCTTTTTAGGATCTGCAAGGCATAATCTGACATGTGGGCCAATGTTCCCGGTGTCAATGATGCACTGCGAGTGCTGGTTGGAGGAGCACTTTCTGGCAAATCCACATCCCACCAGTCACGCACAAACCCTGTACCAGACCTTGCCACGCCAACATTTTCACTTGCCCCACGAGATGCATCCTCCTCCCCTAAGTAATCATCCCCATCATCCTCCTCCTCCTCCTCTTCTTCATCCACCTCGTCCAGGAGAGGTCCCTGAGCAGACAATGGCTGAATGTCATCAAGGATTCCCTCCTCCTCTTCCTCCTCATCAACATTGGCTGCAGAAGCCTGCTCCTTAAGGTGCGTCAAAGTTTGCATGAGCAGACGCATAAGTGGGATGCTCATGCTTAGGATGGCGTCGTCTGCACTTACCAGCCGTGTGCATTCCTCAAAACACTGAAGGACTTTACAGAGGTCTTTCAGCTTCGACCACTGCTCACCGGTCAACTCCATGTCTGCTCTCAAAGTGCCTGGCCGTGTATCCTCCCACAAATGCATTATGGCCTGCCTCTGCTCGCACAGCCGCTCCACCATGTGCAGGGTGGAGTTCCACCTTGTTGCAATGGCCATTAAGAGGCGATGGTTGGGAAGGTGGAGCAATCGCTGCAGCTTCTGCATACGAACGGAGTGTACAGGCGACCGGCGGATGTGCGCGCACAGTCTTCGCACCTTCTTGAGCAGGGCTGTTAACTCCGGATAATTTTTGAGGAAGCACTGCACCACCAGGTTCAAGGTGTGAGCCAAGCAAGGTATGTGGCTGAGTTTTGAAAGGGCTATGGCTGCCACAAAATTACGCCCGTTATCACTAACTACCTTGCCTGCCTCAAGATGTACACTGCCCAGCCATGACTCAGTTTGTCGCTGAAAGTACTCGGCCAGCACCTCGGCGGTGTGTCTGTCGCCCAAACACATCATCTGCAACACTGCCTGCTGACGCTTTCCACTAGCTGCTCGATAGGGGGACACCTCGTGTGCAACAGTGGCAGCTGCAGATGGAGTGCTCGTACGACTGCGCTCTGTGGACGAGCTTTCGCTTCTGGAGGAGGAGGAGGAGGAGGGTCGAACGCCTACAGCCAACTGTTTCCTATACTGTGGGCTAGGCAGCACTGTCCCACCACCGCTGTCCCCTGTGGACCCTGCATCCACCACATTAACCCAGTGCGCAGTGACGGACACGTAACGGCCCTGGCCATGCCGACTGGACCATGCATCAGTTGTGAGGTGCACCTTTCCGCCCACTGACTGCTTGAGTGCATGGACAATGCGGTCTTTCACATGATGGTGGAGGGCTGGGATGGCTTTGCGAGAGAAGAAGTGGCGACTGGTAGGTCATAGCGTGGTACTGCATAGGCCATGAGTTCGCGGAAAGCTGCGCTTTCCACCAACCGAAAGGGCATCATCTCAAACGAGATTAGTTTGGCAATGTGGGAGTTCAAACCCAGTGTACGCGGATGAGAGACTGAGTACTTTCTTGACCTACTCATAGTGTCTGGGAGGGTGAGCTGGACTTGAGAGCTGCATATGGTGGAAGTAGCGGTGGACAGGGCGGACTGAGAGAGGGTTGATGATGGTGATGGAGTTGTTGTTCTTTCTGATGGCCTAGAATCAGTCTTTCATTGATATAACAGTGGGATTCCCTGACTGCTGTGGCCTTGCAACGACACCTCAACATTTGCTGCTGTGCTAACCGGTGGGCTTACAGTGGGGGAAACAATGTAGTGTTGCTGACTACCTTCGTTGTGATCAGTTGCACATGTGGCACTTGAGGTTTGGTGTTGTGTCCACGCTTGCAAGTGCATGCTGGTTAAATGTCTAAGCATGCAACTGGTATTCAAATTTTTCAGATTTTTCTCTCGGCTAAAGGTCTTTGCGCACTTCTTACAGATAACCTTGGCCTGATCATGAGGATTTTGTTCAAAAAAGTGCCACACTGCACTCTTCCTACTTTGGCAGACATTTTGCGGCCTAGCACGCTGTGATCTTTTGACCCTCTGGACAAGCTGTCCAGCAACTCTTTTGATGTTTGGAACCTGTCTTTGGAGTGCTCCGGGCCTGCCAGATAACAGCTGTTGCGATGTCGATGTCTGCTGTGGATGCTCCTCATCTGAGCTATTGGAAGCAGCACCCTCTTCCCCCAATGGATGCCAATCTGGGTCAACAACTGGGTCATCCATCACCTCCTCTTCTATGTCATGTGCACCTTCCTCTGTGTCACCGTGTATGGTGGTATAGTGTGCGGGAAGGGGCACCTGAGTCTCATCAGGGTCAGAATCTGGCTCTGTACACTGCGAGGACAATGTAGTGCTCTGAGTGAATGTACCAGCAGAATCATCCATCAGCGGCTGTGCATTAGTGCACTCCATGTCACATTCATCTTGGCCTGGGTAATTCACCATTTCACTTGATAATCCAGGCATGGTATGTGAAAACAGCTCCATCGAGTAATCAGTAGGATGGCCTGCGTCATCCTTCAATCTTGGTTGGGGTGAAGGACACAAGGAAAGGTGTGGTTCATGATCATGAGCCTCCAATGACGACTCAGTGCTTTTACTTTTTACAACTGAAGAAGAGGAGGCGATAGAGCTGGAGGCTGAGTCAGCAATGTAAGACAAAACTTTTTCCTGATGCTCTGGCTATAAAAGCGGTTTGCCAACTCCTAGAAAACTAAGCGTTCGAGGCCTTATGTAGCCAGACGATGACGCAGGCTCAACACCTCCTGCATTCGGTCCTATTTTGCTCTTGCCACTACCATCAGATCCACCACCAACACCATCATTACCAGCTGCCAACCCCCGCCCAATTCCACGGCCTCTTCCACCAGCCTTCCTCATTTTTGGTAGAAATGTAGACAAAATCCAACAAACTATATAGTAATGTAAAACAAGGTACAAGGTGTCTATAGGACAGGGGAGATTTTGAATTTCTGCAGACACTTGTGGACACTGGACACTTTTGGATTGTGTGAGGCCCAATGAATATCTGAGCGCTATGTGACAGGCTCGATGGCACAGCTGTGACAAAAGTGACGAGAGGATAAGGGAGATTTTGAATTTCTGCAGACACTTGTGGACACTGGACACTTTTGGATTGTGTGAGGCCCAATGAATATCTGAGCGCTATGTGACAGGCTCGATGGCACAGCTGTGACCAAAGTGACTAGAGGATAAGGGAGATTTTGAATTTCAGCAGACACTTGTGGACACTGGACACTTTTGGATTGTGTGAGGCCCAATGAATATCTGAGCGCTATGTGACAGGTTCGATGGCACAGCTGTGACCAAAGTGACTAGAGGATAAGGGAGATTTTGAACATCTGCACACACTTGTGGACACTGGACACTTTTGGATTGTGTGAGGCCCAATGAATATCTGAGCGCTATGTGACAGGCTCGATGGCACAGCTGTGACCAAAGTGACTAGAGGATAAGGGAGATTTTGAATTTCTGCACACACTTGTGGACACTGGACACTTTTGGATTGTGTGAGGCCCAATGAATATCTGAGCGCTATGTGACAGGCTCGATGGCACAGCTGTGACCAACGTGACTAGAGGATAAGTGAGATTTTGAATTTCAGCAGACACTTGTGGACACTGGACACTTTTGGATTGTGTGAGGCCCAATGAATATCTGAGCGCTATGTGACAGGCTCGATGGCACAGCTGTGACAAAAGTGACGAGAGGATAAGGGAGATTTTGAATTTCTGCAGACACTTGTGGACACTGGACACTTTTGGATTGTGTGAGGCCCACTGATATCTGAGCGCTATGTGACAGGCTCGATGGCACAGCTGTGACCAAAGTGACTAGAGGATAAGGGAGATTTTGAATTTCTGCACACACTTGTGGACACTTGACACTTTTGGATTGTGTGAGGCCCAATGAATATCTGAGCGCTATGTGACAGGCTCGATGGCACAGCTGTGACCAAAGTGACTAGAGGATAAGGGAGATTTTGAATTTCTGCAGACACTTGTGGACACTGGACACTTTTGGATTGTGTGAGGCCCACTGATATCTGAGCGCTATGTGACAGGCTCGATGGCACAGCTGTGCCTGTGACCAAAGTGACTAGAGGATAAGTGAGATTTTGAATTTCAGCAGACACTTGTGAACACTGGACACTTTTGGATTGTGTGAGGCCCAATGAATATCTGAGCGCTATGTGACAGGCTCGATGGCACAGCTGTGACAAAAGTGACGAGAGGATAAGGGAGATTTTGAATTTCTGCAGACACTTGTGGACACTGGACACTTTTGGATTGTGTGAGGCCCACTGATATCTGAGCGCTATGTGACAGGCTCGATGGCACAGCTGTGACCAAAGTGACTAGAGGATAAGGGAGATTTTGAATTTCTGCACACACTTGTGGACACTTGACACTTTTGGATTGTGTGAGGCCCAATGAATATCTGAGCGCTATGTGACAGGCTCGATGGCACAGCTGTGACCAAAGTGACTAGAGGATAAGGGAGATTTTGAATTTCTGCAGACACTTGTGGACACTGGACACTTTTGGATTGTGTGAGGCCCACTGATATCTGAGCGCTATGTGACAGGCTCGATGGCACAGCTGTGCCTGTGACCAAAGTGACTAGAGGATAAGTGAGATTTTGAATTTCAGCAGACACTTGTGAACACTGGACACTTTTGGATTGTGTGAGGCCCAATGAATATCTGAGCGCTATGTGACAGGCTCGATGGCACAGCTGTGACAAAAGTGACGAGAGGATAAGGGAGATTTTGAATTTCTGCAGACACTTGTGGACACTGGACACTTTTGGATTGTGTGAGGCCCACTGATATCTGAGCGCTATGTGACAGGCTCGATGGCACAGCTGTGACCAAAGTGACTAGAGGATAAGTGAGATTTTGAATTTCTGCACACACTTGTGGACACTGGACACTTTTGGATTGTGTGAGGCCCAATGAATATCTGAGCGCTATGTGACAGGCTCGATGGCACAGCTGTGACCAAAGTGACTAGAGGATAAGGGAGATTTTGAATTTCTGCACACACTTGTGGACACTGGACACTTTTGGATTGTGTGAGGCCCAATGAATATCTGAGCGCTATGTGACAGGCTCGATGGCACAACTGTGACCAAAGTGACTAGAGGATATGGGAGATTTTGAATTTCTGCACACACTTGTGGACACTGGACACTTTTGGATTGTGTGAGGCCCAATGAATATCTGAGCGCTATGTGACAGGCTCGATGGCACAGCTGTGACCAAAGTGACTAGAGGATAAGGGAGATTTTGAATTTCTGCACACACTTGTGGACACTGGACACTTTTGGATTGTGTGAGGCCCAATGAATATCTGAGCGCTATGTGACAGGCTCAATGGCACAGCTGTGACCAAAGTGACTAGAGGATAAGTGAGATTTTGAATTTCTGCAGACACTTTTGGACACTGGACACTTTTGGATTGTGTGAGGCCCAATGAATATCTGAGCGCTATGTGACAGGCTCGATGGCACAGCTGTGACCAAAGTGACTAGAGGATAAGGGAGATTTTGAATTTCTGCACACACTTGTGGACACTGGACACTTTTGGATTGTGTGAGGCCCAATGAATATCTGAGCGCTATGTGACAGGCTCGATGGCACAGCTGTGACCAAAGTGACTAGAGGATAAGTGAGATTTTGAATTTCTGCAGACACTTGTGGACACTGGACACTTTTGGATTGTGTGAGGCCCAATGAATATCTGAGCGCTATGTGACAGGCTCGATGGCACAGCTGTGACCAAAGTGACTAGAGGATAAGGGAGATTTTGAATTTCTGCACACACTTGTGGACACTGGACACTTTTGGATTGTGTGAGGCCCAATGAATATCTGAGCGCTATGTGACAGGCTCGATGGCACAGCTGTGACCAAAGTGACTAGAGGATAAGGGAGATTTTGAATTTCTGCACACACTTGTGGACACTGGACACTTTTGGATTGTGTGAGGCCCAATGAATATCTGAGCGCTATGTGACAGGCTCGATGGCACAGCTGTGACCAAAGTGACTAGAGGATAAGGGAGATTTTGAATTTCTGCACACACTTGTGGACACTGGACACTTTTGGATTGTGTGAGGCCCAATGAATATCTGAGCGCTATGTGACAGGCTCGATGGCACAGCTGTGACCAAAGTGACTAGAGGATAAGGGAGATTTTGAATTTCTGCAGACACTTGTGGACACTGGACACTTTTGGAATGTGTGAGGCCCACTGATATCTGAGCGCTATGTGACAGGCTTGATGGCACAGCTGTGCCTGTGACCAAAGTGACTAGAGGATAAGTGAGATTTTGAATTTCAGCAGACACTTGTGGACACTGGACACTTTTGGATTGTGTGAGGCCCATTGAATATCTGAGCGCTATGTGACAGGCTCGATGGCACAGCTGTGACCAAAGTGACTAGAGGATAAGGGAGATTTTGAATTTCTGCACACACTTGTGGACACTGGACACTTTTGGATTGTGTGAGGCCCAATGAATATCTGAGCGCTATTTGACAGGCTCGATGGCACAGCTATGACCAAAGTGACTAGAGGATAAGGGAGATTTTGAATTTCTGCACACACTTGTGGACACTGGACACTTTTGGATTGTGTGAGGCCCAATGAATATCTGAGCGCTATGTGACAGGCTCGATGGCACAGCTGTGACCAAAGTGACTAGAGGATAAGGGAGATTTTGAATTTCTGCACACACTTGTGGACACTGGACACTTTTGGATTGTGTGAGGCCCACTGATATCTGAGCGCTATGTGACAGGCTCGATGGCACAGCTGTGCCTGTGACCAAAGTGACTAGAGGATAAGTGAGATTTTGAATTTCAGCAGATACTTGTGGACACTGGACACTTTTGGATTGTGTGAGGCCCATTGAATATCTGAGCGCTATGTGACAGGCTCGATGGCACAGCTGTGACAAAAGTGACAAGAGGATAAGGGAGATTTTGAATTTCTGCAGACACTTGTGGACACTGGACACTTTTGGATTGTGTGAGGCCCACTGATATCTGAGCGCTATGTGACAGGCTCGATGGCACAGCTGTGACCAAAGTGACTAGAGGATAAGGGAGATTTTGAATTTCTGCACACACTTGTGGACACTGGACACTTATGGATTGTGTGAGGCCCACTGAATATCACAGCGCTATGTCACAGGCAGAAATTGGCTAGTGTATCACAAACTACAAGGTGTATGTAGAATTGGGCAGAATAGGAATCTCCCTAGAGTGCAGGTCTGTAAGAACGGAACATGTCCTCGTTTTATTCTCACAGAGTGACACACTGATAGCTTCACTGTGGCTGTGATAACAGCCGTTACACGGTACTGTGTGAGGAGCGTACACCGTTGTATGGTGTGAAAAAATGCACGCTCAGTACCTCAGCAGGACAAAAAAAAAAAATTGGGATTGCTTTTAAAAAAGCAGTTTGCGGAGCAGTGGGTAAACAGCAATGCAGGAATGTCAGGAAGCCTTAGAAGGCAGCCCAACAACCAACACCACTGATACACCACTATATAGCCTCCCCTTGCACTGCACACACAGTGACTGATGTGTTGTACAAGCAAAATCGCTAGCAGCAGAAGCAGTTTTTTTTTCTTCTCAGCAGGACAAAAAAAAAAATTGGGATTGCTTTTAAAAAAGCAGTTTGCGGAGCAGTGGGTAAACAGCAATGCAGGAATGTCAGGAAGCCTTAGAAGGCAGCCCAACAACCAACACCACTGATACACCACTATATAGCCTCCCCTTGCACTGCACACACAGTGACTGGTGTGTTGTACAGGCAAAATCGCTAGCAGCAGAAGCACTTTTTGGTGTCTTCTTCCCTGCCTAACGCTCTCCCTACAAAATCATCAGCAGCAGCAGCTCTCCCTATTCTGAGATCAGCATGAGTAACATGGAGGTCGGCGTGCACGCCCTTTTATACCCCCTGTGACGCCCCCCAAAGCAAGCCAATCACTTGCATGCCCTTCTGAAAGATGGTGGTGACCCGTGCCTATGTCATCACGTTGCCCTCAGTGTCCGTGGATCCTGATTGGCTGAAAAAGAGCGCAAAACAAACTTTTGAAACGCGACTTTGGAGCGTAAGTCGCCGACCTCGTGGCCGACCTCATCCTAGGGTCGGGTTTCGTTTCATGAAACCCGACTTTGCCAAAAGTCGGCGACTTTTGAAATTTTTCGACCCGTTTCGCTCAACTCTAGTAGTCAGTGTACAGCTTGTATAACAGTGTAAATTTGGTGTGCCCTTTAAGTAACTCAACGCACAGCCATTAATATATAAATAACTAAGTTATGATGGCCAAATTGTGCCAAATTAGCCATTTCACCTCCCTGGTGTTATGTGACTGATTAGTGTTGCAAGGACTCAGGTGTGTAAAATTTGGTGTTATCACTCTCACACTCTCTCATACTGGTCACTGAAAGTACATCATGACGTCATGGCAAATAACTCTCTGAGGATCTGAAAAATAATAATTGTTGCTGTATATGAAGATGGCCTAGACTATAAGAAGATTGCCAGTACCCTAATACTGAGCTGCAGCATGGTGGCCAAGACTATACAGTGGTTAAACGAGGCTAGTTAAACTCTCAACAGGTCTTGCCACGATCGACCAAAGTAGTTGAGTACACGTGTTCAGCATCATATCCGGGGGTTGTCTTTTCAAAATAGACGCTGCACAATGCATCAAATTAGACTGCATGACTATTATACAAGAAGGAAGCCATTTTAAAGATAATGCACAGTAAAGCCGGCAAACAGTTTATTGAAGGCAAGCGGACTAAGCACATGACTTACTGGAACCATTTCCTGTAGTCTGAAGAGACCAAGATAAATTTGGTTCAGGTGTCAAGCTTGTGTTGTGACAACCAGGTGAGGAGTACAAATACAAGTGTGTCTTTCCTACAGTCAATCATGGTGGTGGGAGTGTTGTGGTTTGAGGCTGCATGAGTGCTGCTGGTTGTGGAAGCTACAATTCATTGAGGTAACCATGAATACTAACATGCACTGAGACATACTGAAGCAGGGCATGATCCCCTTCCCTTCAGAAACTGGGCCGCCAGGCAATATTCCAACATGATAATAACCCCAAACACACCTGCAAGACATCCACTGCCTTGCTAAAGAAACTGAGGGCAAAGGTGGTTGACTAACCGAGCATGTCTCCATGTTAAATTGTTAGCGAAGTGTCTAGTATTGCCTTTGGTTTTTAGGACTATTGTGATTGATAAAATAATGTATGTAATAGTAATTAACTTACCAATTGCCTGTAATAAAGAAAAAAAATTCAGCACTGCTCATTATTTATTTCTTTATTAGGCTAGTTTCACACTAGCGTATATTCCACGCAACGCACGGCGCCGCTAAGCCCCGCCCCCTGTCGGCTCCCTTCCCGCCCCATCCGGTCATCGCCGCCTACTATCGCACATGGACGCTTGCGATCTGCGCACCCTATCTTTAGCAAAGGGTGCGCTGGTCGTGCGCTAGTAGGATTTTGGCGTGCGCTGCGCACTTTTGAAGGTGCGCCCGTGCGCGCCGAACGCAGCATGTTGCATTTTGGCGCGCACGGCGCACCTTCAAAAGTGCGCAGACCACGCCAAAATGCTACTAGTTGACGGCCAGCGCACGATCTGCGCATCCTATGCTAAAGATAGGGTGCACAGATCACAAGCGTCCATGTGCGATAGTAGGCGGCGATGACCGGATGGGGCGGGCAGGGAGGCGGCAGGGGGCGGGGCTTAGCGGCACTGTGCGCTGCGTGGAATAAACGCTAGTGTGAAACTAGCCTTATGCTTACTTATTTTCCACTATATTTTTCA
Source organism: Dendrobates tinctorius (assembly GCF_039654945.1). Taxonomy (NCBI): domain Eukaryota; kingdom Metazoa; phylum Chordata; class Amphibia; order Anura; family Dendrobatidae; genus Dendrobates; species Dendrobates tinctorius. The sequence goes on from NW_027361683.1 coordinate 5,686,309, forward strand.
ATATTTTACAAACATTATCATCTCTGTCCCTATTGGGGCCCACAATCTACATTCCCTATCAGTATGCTTTCGGAGCGTGGAAGGAAACCGGAGAACTTGGAGGAAACCCACACAAAGACGGGGAGAACATGCAAACTCCTTGCAGATGTTGTCCTTGGTAGTATCTAAACCACTAAAGTGCAAGAAGTTTGTATGTTTTCCCCGTGTGGGTTTCCTCAGGGTACTCTGGCTTCCTCTCATACTCCAAGGACATATTCTCGCTAATCCTCTAATCAGCAGGTGAAACGGTCTAATATTTTTTTTTTACTAGGGTTCTTTTATATCTAAGGACTTGCATAATCTACAGTATATTAGGGCCTCTGCATATGTTGCAGATTTGTCGCGTATTTTTCTACGCAGCCTTGTCACGAAACCTGAAGGGTTCCTGATGCTAGCAAAGTGATTCCTGAAGTCTCATGCACACATTGCTTATTTTTTTCATGCAGAATTGCAGTAGATTTAAATCTGCAGCATGTCAACTCTTTAAACATTTTTGATGCAGATTTCACTCATACTAAGTGGGGAAAAGTCTGCACCAAAAAAAAGCATATAAATAATGCTGTAAGGCTGGTTTCACACTAGCATTTTATCACGCAGCGCATTGTGCGCTATCGGGCGCACGTGCAATGATCCCCTATATTTAACATGGCGGGCGCAGGGTCTAGCGCTTGAACGCGATCATCAGCGTTTTCATGCGCTGCACATTTTGAAGGTGTGCACTAGACGCTACATGTTGCATTTTTTGTTCCGCCCAACCTCATTAAAAAAATGCATGCGCACGTGTACGCACGGAATGCGCAAAAAATAACATTACAGTCTATGGGGTTGCATGTGTGCGCATGGATGTGCGCACGTCAGCACTTTTTGCATGCACACAATTTTAGAGTAAGCAATGTCTAGACACTTGTTTAAACCACCCCCTACACAAGCAACATTGTTTGGGAGGAGTGTACATAAAAGAATGTGTCTGCAGCAGCCAAGCAGGCGCTGAGAGACAATGCGGCTTTCATTAAGGAAAGAATTATAATCAGAACATAGACGTCTGGTTCTATTGAACTCCCCATAGGGGATTGCTTTAATGGTGTGTCTGTCATGTGAGAAAGAAGAAATTTCCAAACAAAGATCTTTATTTGGAAAGGTCCACAAAAAATTCTAGATTCTTTTCATGTTTTTTTGAATACCAATAATTTGAATTTATCATTTACTGTCAGTGGCATTGGTAATGAGCTGTCTTTTCTTGATATTTGGCTATCAGGCAATATACAGAATCAAAAAATTCATACTTCTGTTTTTCGAAAAAAGTTTCAGTTAATTCCTTGCTTCTCTCTTCTTCCTCACATGACAGACACACCATTAAAGCAATCCCCTATGGGGAGTTCAATAGACCCAGATGTCTATGTTCTGATTATAATTCTTTCCTTTATGAAAGCCGCATCGTCTCTCAGCGCCTTCTGAACAGAGGCTATAATGAACGTGCAATCAAACATGCTTTCAATCAGGTATCTGAACAACCCAGATTTTTTTTTTCTAAAAAAACAGGTTCTTCTAGCTCTGCAATTACATTCTCCACACCTTATAGTCCTCAATTCAATGCAATTAATACAATTATTCAGAAATATCTCCCTGTTCTTAACCAAGATAACAAACTTAGCTCCATTATGAGTCAAGGATGCCGTTATGTAGCTAAAAGGGGCTTCAGTCTCAGCAATGTGCCTTCTCCTAGTTTATTCCAAGAGCGTTCATGCAAAAAATCATGGTTATCTGTGGAAGGTTTCCACAAATGTGCAGATAGCCGCTGTAATGTGTGCAGCTTTGCCCATGATAAAACGAAAGAAATTTTTTCTTTCTCAGTTCCTGGATTTGTTCAAAAGATTTCTTCATTTATTAATTGCAATTCCCAAAGTGTCATCTATTGTATTTTTGGTAACATATTTAATGTTCAATATATAGGATGTACTTCTAGAAAACTCAAAAAAAGAATTGCTGAGCACCTTTCTAATATATCTGGCAAAAATGCTTGTTACTCTGGTGCTGTCAAACATTTTGTGAACTTTCACCATGGAAATTCTGCATCTTTTCGATTTTTTGCTTTTGAAAAAGTGTTAAATCCTGCACGTGGAGGTAACAAACAAAAAATACTTTTCATGCGGGAAGCTTTTTGGATTCTGAAACTCAATACCAGATTCCCCCTGGGTATGAACTCCAAAAATGATTTATTTTATATTTATTAAGTGGTTATATATGTGATCTAATTTATTTTTGTTCATGAATAAACCATTAAACATCCATTGATCTGTTTTATATGTGATTTAACCCATTAATTTATCTCTCAGATGCTTTTTCACTTTTTTTGTTTTTTGCACATGTATTTTCCATGATTGTGTGTTTTTTTTTTTTTTTTTTCTTAATCTCTTATGTTTCTGGCAAAAATGCTTGTTACTCTGGTATTGTCAAACATTTGTGAACTTTCACCATGGTAGTTTTGCATTTTTTACATTTTGCAGATTTTTTGCTTCTGAAAAAGTCTTAAATCCTGCACATGGAGGTGTCAAACTAGAAAATGCTTTTCATGCGAGAAGTTTTTTTTTTTTTGGATTCTGAAACTCAATATCAGATTCCCCCTGGGTATGAACTTTAAAAATGATTCATTGTATTTTTATTGAGTTGTTATACGTGTGATTTAATTTATTTTTGTTCATGAATGAACTGCTATACATCCATTGATCTGTACTACATGCGATTAATTTGCCTTTCAGGTGCTTTCTCACTTTGCCTATTGCACATGTGTTTTTCATGATTGTGTGTTTTTTCATTGGTTAATTTATGTGTATATAATTGTGGCTCCACCAGTTTTATGTATCCTATGACTAAGAATGCACACTAGGCACTTGAAATGCATCAGGCAACTTGATTTTAATATGGCTTAATTTGCCACGATAAAATATATATTTTTTTCTTTATTCCTGGATTGCCGTCAATCTCCTTTTTTCCTGTTGTGTTTCCTGCTAGAATATATTCTAGCAGGAAACACAACAGTGTCATCAGGATCAACAGTGACTGCATTGTCTATTGAATTCTTTTGTGATGCCGCATTGACTGTTTGCCAAGTTCACTCAGGTGTGTGTGATGATACAGATGTTTCCATCAGTGAATTGTATAACGTTCTGTCTTTGTTTTTCCAACAGTGAACACTGTCCACACAGGTTGGCGCTCGATGAAGGACCACTTCAACACTGATGTTCTTGCTGAAGGACAGGTTCGCAGTGGTTCAGTGGCAAGGACCAGAACAAAATACCATTACCAACGCGAGTTGGTGTGCCTAAGACCGGTCCTTGCCACCAGAGCGTAAGTATTTTTTTTTTAATCTGTGCTTTTCTATTCCACAGCTGATGCTTCTTGTAAATGCATGATAGTAATGTTTTCCTTTTCTTTCCATGGCACCTGGAGCAGCACCCTGCAACCTGTCCCTGGAGCGGTCCATCATCGGATGACCTCAGACCCATCCCAGCCATTCGATAGCAAGGAAGCAACTTGCAGGTCAGCAACACGGACAGCTGGTTACCAGGAAGCTGGTCAATCAGGTGTTCCCCTGTCCCAGGTCTCTGCCACTGGTTATGGGGCACTTCCCACCAGCAGCAGAGGGCTGTTATGAATGGGTCACTGAGGAGGATAGCAGGACCAGGCTAAGCCACCAGAAAACCAGAGAGGTTGGAAACTAAGCGGATTGCAGCCCCTGGTCCTATCCATACCACTGATGGGGCCCAAACTGACTAGACAGGACAGGAAAGGAAAGACACTGTCTGCAATCACGCAAAAACCCTGAAAAGTCCAACACATCTGATGCACAAAAAACACTGAAGTCACACGACTTTGCCCCCACTATATCAGCACTCTGGTATATACTGAAAGCAAAGGAAAAGTAGTCCAATATATCAGGTGACAGAACAAACTGACATAAGCAGTAACATATGGGCGGTGATCCAGCACAGCCCCAACAGGAGCAAGCTGTCCCGCACAAAGCAGAGATAGACAAAACCAGATCAAATGCAAAAAGATTATCAAATGAACCACTTAGCTGAACCATGCAGGAACAGAGCAGGAGACATCAGATATCAGACCTCAGAAGGCACAGGAAGAAAATCACCAGCAGGGATTGAAGGAAGTCAGCTGTCTTAAATAATCCAGTCAGAAACCCCAGATCTCCAATCGTCATCATCATTATCAGGTGGCAAGCCTCTGTCAATCTGACCAGCTCCACTACCTCCAGTAACCACGAGAGGGAGCCCAGAAAGAGAACTCGCAGCACCTCTGTCAATCTGACCAGCTCCACTACCTTCAGTAACAACCAGAGGGACCCCAGAAAGGGAATTCACAACAGAGGGCCTTGGACAGGCCTGTCTTGCCCGAGTTCATGCACTTGAGTGAGGCCTTTCATGCCAGCCTCAAGGCGCTGTCAGACAGAGTGGAAAGCGGTTTTTCACTCATGGAATGCAGTTTTACCCACATGGAACACCACTTCCACTCTGTCTACAGTCGCCTTGACCGGCTTGAGGCCGACCTCAACAGACCAGCACACCATTTTTTCAGTAACATTTAACGGGGCATGACGGAACATCTTAGTCCTGAGCAACAGCTGAATGTGTTGCAGATCTGCAACACTGCTTACTTGCAGGCTATGCAGCAGAATCGGTACGTGCAGCAGTCAGTGGTGTCATTTCCAACTGTGCCACCACTGACTAGCTACACCTCACAACTGACTTCTGCTGCATACCACTGCACAGCCACCTGCATTCCAAGCCAAGCTGGACACCTCTACACCACACCAATGCCAAGTGCTGCTTGACACTCCACCCCCGCCACCACCATGGCAAGCGCTGCTCCTGTCTGGAGCACCACCATCGCCACCTCTCCACCATCTTGGAACACCGCCACCACAGAACCTGCTTGGACCACCGCCACCTATTCTCCTGTTCGGAGCATCACCACCACTTCTCCGTCTAGGAGCACTGCCACCACTCATCATCATTCTAGGAGCACCGCTACCACTTCTCCGTCTAGGAGCACCACCACCACTCATCATCATTCTAGGAGCACCACCACCACTTCTCCTAATCCTAGGAGCACCGCCACCACTCCTTATCATTTTAGGAGCACCGACACCACTCCTCATCATTGTAGGAGCTCCGCCACCACTTCTCCTCATAGGAACACCTGCACCACTTCTCCTCCTAGGAGCACTCCCACCACTTCTCCTCCTACGAGCACCGCCACCACTTCTCCTCCTAGGAGCACCACCACCTCTTCTCCTTCTTGGAACACCGACACGACTTCTCCTCCTTCTAGGAGCACCACCACCACTTCTCCTTCTAGGAGCACCGCCACCACTGAGCATCAGAGGGGTGATCCACATTCCCTATTTTACCCATCAAGGCCACGGTCCACCAGCTCAAGGCGGTCAAGCAATATAAGGCGGTCACACGATGGAAGTCGGTCCAGGCAGGAGACTCCTGCCCCAAAGAAGCCAAAAAACAAAAGACTTTGTCCCTCCCCTTTTCCTCCTAATGTGTTTCACCCTGCCTCCAGTTCCATCCCTGATCTCCCTTCCCCCACTACTTTTGTCGACGTTTCCCCTAGAACCCCTTCCTCAACTTCCAGCTGTTCCTCGTCTCTAAACACCCCCAAAGTATCCCAATCTTCCCCCAAACGTCTTTCACAATAAAAAATATATATTTTTTTAAATAAATATGCTTTCACCTAATTTGGTTTGATTAATGTGTCTTTCGCCTCCTACACACACTGCCCCGTACACACACTGCGCCATACACTTTGCGTTTTTGACACCACATAGCTCCATTATTGACACGTGTTTCTTGTGTCAGTCCTGGAGATATGTGTAGTCAAAAACACAAATATATGACTAGTATTTTCACCACCAGTCTCTTCAGTCTGCTAATATTGCACAGACTGAATAGAGGATGGTGTTGAGTGCAAGGCATATCTATTGTTACCTTGCCAGGTATCATTAAAAGTTAATTGAGGATGGTGTGCTTTTACCATCATCATTTAAATATTTGTGACACAAGGCCAGGGGATTCTAGATATACCTTGTAATTAACCACATCCTCTATTCAGTGTGTGTTGAATATACTGAGGAGATGATGGGGAAAACACACGTCATGTGTACAATACCCTGGCCTTGTATCATAACTAGTTATCACACCTGGCCAGGTGAATACACATATGAGTTAACGTGCAGCGTCACTTCAGTCTGCATTATCTATTTCATGGAAAACAAAAAACACAAATATCCTGAACTAAAAAGTAAAAAATATACTGCAAATAATGCATAAAGGTAATAATAATAATAAGGGTATTTAGTAAACATAATTTTGATCAAAATAATGTACAAGCCATCCCGCCACGTCACGGCAACCCTTGTGGGACAGTCCCTACTCTAGTATTTAAAACCTTTTCACTTGCCAAGTGGCGTGAATGTGAATAAGGGTCGAGTGGCTGAACCACTAGTAACAGCTTAGGCCAGACTGGATGGCTTTCCCAGCTCAGAAAGAGGGCGGTCACACCCATATATGTACTGAATGCACAATGAAATGAATAAAAAACAAATCTGAACTGAGAAAAGTAAGTTAATGTGTATGCACAATGTAAGTGCATATTAACACATGACCATTAACCAGAGAAAACAAAAAACACAAATATCCTGAGCTAAAAAGTAAAAAATATACTGCAAATAATGCATAAAGGTAATAATAATAATAAGGGTATTTAGTAAGCATAATTTTGATCAAAATAATGTACAAGCCATCCCGCCACGTCACGGCAACCCTTGTGGGACAGTCCCTACTCTAGTATTTAAAACCTTTTCACTTGCCAAGTGGCGTGAATGTGAATAAGGGTCGAGTGGCTGAACCACTAGTAACAGCTTAGGCCAGACTGATTTTGATCAAAATAATGTACAAGCCATCCCGCCACGTCACGGCAACCCTTGTCCCACTAATTATGTTTACTAAATACCCTTATTATTATTATTACCTTTATGCATTATTTGCAGTATATTTTTTACTTTTTAGTTCAGGATATTTGTGTTTTTTGTTTTCTCTGTTTAATGGTCATGTGTTAATATGCACTTACATTGTGCATACACATTAACTTACTTTTCTCAGTTCAGATTTGTTTTTTATTCATTTCATTGTGCATTCAGTGCATATATGGGTGTGACCGCCCTCTTTCTGAGCTGGGAAAGCCATCCAGTCTGGCCTAAGCTGTTACTAGTGGTTCAGCCGCTCGACCCTTATTCACATTCACGCCACTTGGCAAATGAAAAGGTTTTAAATACTAGAGTAGGGACTGTCATACAACTTGTGTGTGTGTATAGTCACCTGGTCAGGAGTGCTAGTAAATTCATGATGGACAAAACACAGCATCATGAATTCACTGGTACACCTGGCCAGTTGATTATTGTATTGGAGTGTAAAAACACAGAGTGCACTCAGTACAGGTATCAAAACAGGTTTTTTATTAACATACACACAAGAAAACATTTTTACACCATTTGATCTTGCCCTTCCACCTGTCCTACATCTGAGATGATGTAGGCCGCAAATTGGTCCCTCATTTGGCCAACTTCAACGGATGACCTGAGAGGGTGCTGAGTGAATTCAGGCAATGGGTTAGGAGCTGCATCATCGAGTTCAAAATTCGGGTGCTCTTTAGCCATCACCAAATTATGTAGTACCACACAGGCCTTCACCACCTCATCCACTGTTTCCAGTTTCAGATTAATGGCTGTGCGAGAATGCGCCATTTGGAGACAAGTATACCAAAGGCACAATCTACAATTCTGGCCCTGGTCAGCCTGTAATTAAAAATTTTTTTGTTGTGGTCCAAGTCCCGGATGGAGTAGGGTTTGAGCAGGTTTTGGCACATCTGGAATGCCTCATCCCCAACCATTATAAATGGCAGTGGCGGACCTTCGGTGTTGGGAAGAGGCTGTGGCATGGGGAAATGGAAATGGTTGCCATACAACCTCCGGCCCATATCCGAGTTCTTAAAAGCCTGGGAATCATTCCCACGGCCAAATGCCCCAATGTCCACTGCAAAAAACATGCAGTCTGCATCTGCAATGGCTATGAGTACTGTAGAAAAGTTCTTTTTATAGTTATAGTACTCTGAGCCTGTTCTTTTTAGTTTGATAATCCGGATGTGTTTCCCATCAACCACTCCCAAACAGTTGGGGAAACTGCAGACTGTCCAGAATTTTTCTGCTATTTCCATCCACTTTTCGGTAGTGGGCAGGGGCATAAATTCAGGACAGAAAATTCCACAAAGCCCGGCAGGTGTCCGCAACAATTCCCGACAAGGTGGATATTCCAATCCAGTACTGGAAGTGGAGTAAAGAGAGGCTCTCTCCAGTAGCCAGGAATCTGTGAACCCGAGAAAGAACAAAAATTAATATTTATGTATATGGATTTTTAAAACACAAAAAAATATACATGGCAAAAAATAAAACTGCAACCTTTTCTTTACTACATGGCATAAAAATAATACTGCTGCCTTTTGTTTACTACATGGCAGAACAATAATTCTGCCAGCTTTGGAATAGTAGATGTCACAACAAAGAAAATTATGCAGGCATTGGTTTTGCAATATTACATACCGTAATGTGACCAGGAGCTGTTCCTCAGGAGGAATCGCATGGCGGAGCTGTGTGTCCTGTGTCCGGATGGCTGCTTGGACACGACCAAGCAAATCACTGAAGCTTTGTTGGGACATCCGACTATAATCAGTAATTTTCTCTGGGTTTGCCTGGAGCTCGCTGTAGAGGGTGTGGCACCTTCCACGGCTCTACCGGAGTACAATAATTGGATGTATCCACAAACGCTGCCGCTGTCATCTTCGCTGTCTCTCTCCCTTTGTTGATGGCAAGCAACTGCATAAGCCTGAGCCATCCTCATTTCCAGATCCAAGTTGAAGTGAAAACTCTTCAAGCGCAGATCCATGTTTCACAAAGGAAAATGCAAACCAATGTGAAGATTCGGGCTGTAAACAGGGTCTATATAAAAAAAATTCCCATTACACATGCCCACTGATGTCCCATTGGTGGAGTCTGTTGCAAGAATTTTTCAAGGATTTTTCTCCTGTGAAATGTGACACCTAGACAACCCATGCGCATAAAAAACACAAACGCATGGAAAAACGCTTGAAAACACATAAAAACACTGCGTTTTTTGTCGCAATGCGCATGATGATGCAGCAAAAAATCGCAGCGTTTGCAAGCGTTTTTTGCATGCGTTTCATGTGCGCTCAAAACGCTATGCAAAACGGCGCAAGTGTGAGTTTAGCCTAAAAAGATGGCAAAAATGCATCTATTTTATACAACCTTTTTCCTGCCAAAAGATGCAGAAATTTCTGCACCAAATACTTTACGTGTGCATATACCCTTAGTTGTTTGTTTGAATTGTTACTTATTTTGGGTTCTCATTTTAGGGGTGTCAGAATGAATTACTAGTTTTCCATAGTTATGTCATCATATTACTAAACTACAATGTTCATCCTGAAATAGATTAATATTATAAACACTGTATTCAATGGAATTCATGTCATTCTAGAAAATCATCACAATAAGCCATTTACAATACTTTTGGTGTACTTAAATATATGAAAAAATAAACAAAAATATATTTAGAAAGTCATAATGCCTATCCAGTTTATATTCATGGTAAAAAATCTTATTTTACTTCAATTTAGTTGGATGGACTTTTCGTCGCAACTTCCTCATTCTTTTAGTGTCATCTTATATTTCCATGCAAAACAAAATGTAAGTGAAGATCTAGGAAAATCCATCGTTTGCCTTAAATGCATGCCAACAACTTCAGTAATTAGCTCTATCATTTTTTGGGCTTAGAGACAACTAAAAGGGTCGATCACCCATATGTGTTGACCTTTTTAAGTTGAAAGTGTTTGGTGACTTGCCATTCTTTTACGTATCCTTTACAGTACAGACTGTAAGATGCAAAACATTCATTCACAACAGTTAGCATTAACTTTTAAATCTTTAAAAAAAAATTGAAGTGCCTGAGAGTGAAATAGAATGCTCTTATGCAGGGACATCTTTTCAAGTAATTAATTTTCTTTGTTTACCTAAGGCAGGAATTTGCCGGTACAGTTTATTTCTTCTCGCATCAGGCAAATTGGCTACCAATGAAAGGAACAATTGCAAGTTGATGAAAAGGAATTAAATATGAGACACCAGTCACAGAAGTCATACATTTTTAATGGGGCATTTTTGATGACTTGAGCCACAAGTAAGATGCGTGACTGTTGCTCAACTGGATTCAGTTCCTTCCGCGGATGTATTTAAAAGTATATTTGTTGACTTTGTTTACTTCTTTCTGTTACACTATATCCGTGATGAACATATTATATGTGGTAGGAAGAGTAAATTTATTTTTAGGGTACTTCGTATCGCTTCATTTACTTTGCTGCATTGCATTATGTAATTCAAATAAGTTCTGTGACTTTTTTAAGTTTCTGAAAATAGAAATCTCTATTCAACGCAATATATAGAGAAATATTTGGATTGAGATATTCTATTTGTAGAATACAGATTAGAAATAATTCCTTTGATTTTGAAATATTTAAATTAGTTGGCCTAATTTAGAATATAATACAACACTATGATTTTGGGTCAAACAGTCACAAAAAATGTAACTGTATATAAAGGGAAGCATGTGATTCATGCTGCCCACACCACAGGCAGCATGACTAAGAGCCTGACTGCAGGTTTATTATTCAGTGAAAAACTCAGGGAAATTATACGTTGGTACTATAGCTGGCGACAAGACTAGTCCAGCCCTACCCAGGCTGGCGGTTTACAGTGCTGCTGCAGGAATCTCTCCCTATACACACATATGCGACACCTGTAAATCAGCAGTAGCATTACTGGGAAAAACCAGCTTGGTGTTGTACCAAACCAGATCTTTAAAGTAAATTTAAAATATACATGGCTGTAGTCGTGCTATATATTGTGCGCCTAGACCTTGAAGTTCATGCAGGTTTGGTTGCCTACACATCTTAATCAGAGGTATGTGGCAATGGAGAGAATGGAACCGAGGTATGGGCAGTTTCATGATGAGGAAGAATGCCTCTCCTTACTCATGAGACTGGCAATGGGCCACTGGGGGGTTACTCCAGAAATCCTGACGGAATTCAAGCCAACTATATACGATGATCCTTTGTCTCTGTGTAGTCAGTTTGAAGCTGTGTACAGAAAACAGAAACAATGGACTAGGAACAGACTTTTTTCTTTTTTCTTTCTTTTGTGGAGTCTAGAAGAATCATGGTATCATGGCATTAGCTATTCAAAAGTAACTAACTCGGCAACTCAGGAAAGATTAACTGTTTATTGCGACAAGAAATCCTAAAATATGGTAAGCTATCAAGGGACAGGATAGTAAAGACTTTGTATTCTAACATCATTTTTGATTTGCAAAGGGGCCTGTGAGTTGAAAGTAAACCCAATGTTCGTATAAAACATAGCATGTTGATTTATTGAGAACTCCCATATTGTTCACTTAAGCCCATTTTAGGTATCGTTGTAACAGAGCAAAAAGCAAGAACAGCTATCATTTCAGAGAAAAGACTTGAATTTCACCAAGATACCTCTTAGAGACTCCAAAAGAGTTGAAACATCTCCTGTAATAAAGACCCAAAGCTTCCTTTTCTTGTCATTGTCCTCCTGTTTATAATTCTATATATCGGACTGTTTCTAATCTGCAGGAGGACCAAAAGACTGGCCGCCCAACTGCACAGAAGTTAGGCTCAGCATTATGAACTCAGACAGAAACAGAGATTAAAGACATAAGACAAATCCAGTCCTTTACTCCACATCCAATATATATTGTGTTTAGCTATATGAAAGCATTATATTTGATGTAAATGTCTGGTTTACCCCTACTGAAATTCCATATGTGTGCATATAGACACTTTACGTGTAACTGTGGAAATGCCTATACATGGACATACTTAGGTAATGAGATTTGCAGTCTGATGTGTGTTCATGTGAAGGTGTTCATACATTTACGGATGGTACTAATGCTCTGATTGCACATGGGTCAGTGATCTGTATGTGCATTATGGACCAGTTAGAATATACCATAATTTTCGGACTATAAGAAGCATTTTTTTCCTCCCAAAATGTGGAGGAAAATGGGGGGTGTGCCTTTTATAGTCTGGATGTACCGACTCTGGCTGTGGTAGGGAGGTGGGGGGAGCTGATGGAGCAGCGGGTCACAGGGGCAGGAGCCTGTCAGCTCCGGCTAACTCCTGTGCCTGTTGCTAAAGAGAAATGAATATTCACTGTATTCCACGCCCATGGGCGTGGAGGGCAATGAATATTCATTTATTTTTGGCGTCCTGGTATGATTGGCCCCATCCCTTTCCTGGTATGATTGGTCCCATCCATATTTTGGTATGATTGGCCCCATCCTGTTCCTGGTATGCATTGCCCCATCAGAAAAGATTAAAAAAAAATTACACTTACCTTCCTCCGCTCCCTCGCAGCTTCCTGCTCCGTTGCCAGCAGCTGCTTAATGCTGGTAAGCAGCGCATGGCAGGGGCATCATGCACTGCTCACAAGCAGAGTACAGGTGCCAGAATACTTACTGGGACTATTCATTGCTCTTCAGTAGCCCGCAGTTTCAGCTGAAGCCTTCCTGCTGCTACCGGCAGTCACGTGTGCCGATACATAAGTGAAATGAATATTCAGAATATTAATTTCTCTTAAGTATCAGCACACGTGACAGCTGGTAGCAGCAGGAAGCTGTGCTCTGCTTGTGAGTAGTGCATGACGTCCCTGCCATATGCTGCTTACAAGCATTAAGCAGTTGCTGGCACCGAAGCAGGTAATGTTTTTTTTTAATCTTTTCTAATGGGACCATGCATACAAGGACTGAGATGGGGCCAATTATACCAGGATAAGGATGGGATCATGCATACCAGGACTGGGAAGGGCCAATCATACCAGACTAAGGATGGGGCCATGCATACCAAGATAGGGATGGGGCCATGCATACTTGGATGAAATGGGGACCCTGCATACCTGTATAGGGATGAGGGCAATCATTCCTGTCTGGATAAGGATGAAGGGGACCATTTCTACCAGGATAGGGATGAGGGGGCCATGCATACCAGGCTAGGGATGAAGAGGCATGCATACCAGGATGGGGATGAGGGCTATGCATATCAGGATAGGGATAAGGGGGCCATGCATACCAGTATAGGGATGAGGGAGCCATGCATACAGGGATAGAGATGAGGGGCCATGTGTATCAGAATGAGGAAGAGGGGACCATATTTTCCAGGACAGAGGATAGTTAGAACAGAACTGACCACATTTTATGCTTCAGTTTTTTTCTAATTTCCTCCTCTAAAACCTAGGTGCGTCTTATGGTCTGATGCATCTTATGGTCTGAAAAATATGGTATGCTATTTTAGCTGAACCCTCTAAACGTATTCAAACCAATCAAAGGTATACAGTGGGTATGGAAAGTATTCAGACCCCTTTAAACTCTTTTTTCTCATTAATGTACACTCTGCAGCCCATCTTGACTGAAAAAAAAAAGAAATGTAGAAATTTTTGAAAATTTATTAAAAAAGAAAAACTGAAATATCACATGGTCATAAGTATTCAGACCCTTTGCTCAGACACTCATATTTAAGTCACATGCTGTCCATTTCCTTGTGATCCTCCTTGAGATGGTTCTATTCCTTCATTGGAGTCCAGCTGTGTTTAATTAAACTGATAGGACTTGATTTGTAAAGGCAAACACCTGTCTATATAAGACCTCACATCTCACAGTGCATGTCAGACCAAATGAAAATCATGAGGTCAAAGGAACTGGCCAAGGAGCTCAGAGACAGAATTGTGGCAAGGTACAGATCTGGTCAAGGTTACAAAAGAATTTCTGCAGTACTCAAGATTCCTAAGAGCACAGTGCCCACCATATTCCTTAAATGGAAGAAGTTTGGGACCACCAGAAGTCTTCCTAGACCTGGCCATCCAGCCAAATTGAGCAATCACGGAAGAAGAGCCTTGGTGAGAAAGGTAAAGAAGAACCCCAAGATCACTGTGGCTGAGCTCCACAGATGCAGTAGGGAGATGGGAGAAAGTTCCACAAAGTCAACTATCACTGCAGCCCTCCACCAGTCACACCTTTACGGCAGAGTGGTGTAGGGGGGTGGTGCTGTTATGGACAGAAAGAAACACGCTGCCACTTTAAGAGACAGTACCCCCTTATTTGCTGTGATGGAATGCTCTGATTCCCCCTGCAAAAGACTGTGCTAATGAGCTGCCCCAGGCTGATCAGAGGAGGAGTTAAGCCTGCGTGAGGTAAAAAAGCTGGAAGCTTCTGGAAAGAACGGCTGTGCATGTAGCTGTCTAAAAGGTCGCACAGCATGGGACGTAGTGAACTTGTGAAATTGAACAGACTCTTAGGGTGTAGCAAAGGTGCCTGTCCTATGCTATTTTGAGAAGCCATGAAGAAAACAGCAATAGAACAACAAGGTTTACCCGTACAGGCCTCCAAACAAATGTACTATCAGGGTGCAGTGGACCCATATAAAGATGGCAACACAGGTGCAAAAATACCAATCAAGCAACTGCTCCAGCCTACCAATACATGGAGGGGGCAATTGCCTGGTATGTTGATGCACAAAAACACAGACACCGCAGTTTACAAGACCAAATGAGCCCAACTGCACTCTGAATAAAAAGTGCAAAAAACACATTTTAAAAAATATTTAAATATATCTTTTATAAAAATGTGGAGTATTGGTTAATATTTTGGCCAAAATACGTGAGCCCGTAACCTACGTTAAAATGTGTTTCTTGCACTTTTTATTCAGGGTGCAGTTGGGCTCATTTGGTCTTGTAAACTGCGGTGTCTGTTTTCCACACGGCATGCATTTGTTAGCGCTGGGCAGCCCGCCTGAACTAATAGAAGGGTGTTGGTACTAGGCTGGCCTGGACGCTGTGCATGGCCTTAGTGTGAACAGCGCCACATACAAGTTGTTTTTGTGCATCAACATACCAGGCAATTGCCTCCTCCATGTATTGGTAGGCTGGAGCAGTTGCTTGATTGGTATTTTTGCACCTGTGTTGCCATCTTTATATGGGTCCACTGCACCCTGATAGTGCATTTGTTTGGAGGCCTGTACGGGTAAACCTTGTTGTTCTATTGCTGTTCTCATTATTGGAGGTTTTTCAAGTCCTCTTTTTGTACTGTGCTGTATTATTATTTAGTGTTAGGTACCCGTAAGCGTGGAGATCTTTGACGTAGGTTACGGGCTCACGTATTTTGGCCAAAATATTAACCAATACTCCACATTTTTATAAAAGATATATTTAAATATTTTTTAAAATGTGTTTTTTGCACTTTTTATTCAGGGTGCAGTTGGGCTCATTTGGTCTTGTAAACTGCGGTGTCTGTTTTCCACACGGCATGCATTTGTTAGCGCTGGGCAGCCCGCCTGAAGTAATAGAAGGGTGTTGGTACTAGGCTGGCCTGGACGCTGTGCATGGCCTTAGTGTGAACAGCGCCGCATACAAGTTGTTTTTGTGCATCAACATACCAGGCAATTGCCCCCTCCATGTATTGGTAGGCTGGAGCAGTTGCTTGATTGGTATTTTTGCACCTGTGTTGCCATCTTTATATGGGTCCACTGCACCCTGATAGTGCATTTGTTTGGAGGCCTGTAAGGGTAAACCTTGTTGTTCTATTGCTGTTCTCATTATTGGAGGTTTTTCAAGTCCTCTTTTTGTACTGTGCTGCATTATTAAGCCATGAAGAGACCAAGAAAGGGATTTACAGTTTCCAGGAGTACCAACCGGACACTGAAGCAAGGAGAAGACCACGCGTCACGGATCTGCCAGACAGTTGTGTGCACCATCGTACAGGACTGTTGGGGGCCCCTGGGACATACCTAAGTCCCCAACATTACAGTGAGTTTGTTCCTGTTTGTGCACATGTCAGGGCCTAGTGTAGGCTTCAATAGACAGAACACGGCAGCCGTGTGGCCTGGTTAGTAGAGGCCATGGAGGTTATACGTACAGTAGCATCATCCTTTGTTTATTGTTTGGATTTGCCTGTGGGAAATATATTGATCCTGTAATAGTTGGAACACCGTGCTATTTGACGGCCCAGCTAAAGAAAACAAACTCTTGTAAATCATCTTTTGACACTGCATACCCCTGTATGAATCTTCCTTATCCACTTCATTCCTTGCCTTCCAATAAATTTATCATTTGTTGTTTGCACCTCATCTTGTGTACCGTAGTCTCCCTGCACCGGGTGGTTCCCCGGCCATCGCTTCAAAAGGCGCTGCGATCAGGGTACTGTCACCAAGATGGAGGCAGCAGAGAGCAACAGCGGTAATGCTAATATTAGTGGGGATGATGTGGGAATTGGTGGAACCCCTGCAATGACACTCCCCAAGGGCACCATATTTAGAGTGCTACCAAACTTTGACGGCTATAATATGCCACTGTCCAACTGGGTGTCCCGGCTGCAAAGCACCCTGAAGATTTATAACATCAGTTCAGACCTTGAAGTGGACATTGCTTTGACTGTCCTAGAGGGAGAAGCCCATTGAAACATCTGCCTACATTCAGAACTCATCCGAAGTACCCTTAAGGAGTTAGTGATGTTCCTGGAAGAGATCTATTGTGAGACGGCTAGCGCAGGACTCCTTTATGCCAAATTTTTCTCAAGGCTGCAGGGGGAAGAAGAAGGAATTTCTCAGTATGCGACAGCACTGCAAGAAGTGTTAGCAGAGGTGCAGAGAAAGGAGTCGGATGGACTTGGTGGCATGGGCTCTAAAGACCAGATATTCCAGGAACAATTCATTCTGGGACTGCACAGCACATCCTTGAGGCGAGCACTGTCAGAAAGGGTCTGGGCAGATCCGACTCTTACATTTCAGCAAATTCTGGCAGAAACGGTAGCACGAAGCAAAGAAGACAGCTACAAATCTGGGGTGATGCGTGTCCAGGGCGCCAATTCATGAGGGGACCTAAACCATCAGGAGGTGCTGGTCCAGGTGGTGCAAGACTTGCAGCGGTCCCTGGTCAACATGCAAGAGAAACTGACCCAGATGTAGTGAAGAATGGGTGATCTGTCCGCTGAATATCCCTACTCGACTGTGCTGGTCTCCTGTTGGCCCTGCCCCTCACCTGCCATGGGAGAACAACAGTCAGACCCATCGTACTCATATAGCCATTCTTCTGACCGACCGATAAGGGATCAGTGGGTGCAAGCTCCCTCCCGTCAGTCATCGGAGGCACGAGGACAGGCTCGAGATGCCCCTCGGTGAGGAGGAGGCATCCAATGCTGGGAATGTGGAGGACGGGGCCACCTTGCCAGGGACTGCTGGAATTATGCTCAAAGCCAGCAACAGCCACTAAACTACCAACCCCAGCAGTATTTCGTCACTCTGCGGGGGAGGCGAGGAGAGAGGCCGCTCCTTATCATAATGAACACTTGATTGCTGGGTGTCCCATCCTGCTTGCTGAATTCGAGGTTTTCCCAGTGGATTGCTTGATAGATACAAGTGACGACTAGAGTTGAGCGAAACGGGTCGGTCATATTCAAAAGTCACCAACTTTCGCTGAAGTCGGGTTTCTTGAAATGAAACCCGACCATAGCGTGAGGTCGGCCACGAGGTCGGCGACCAGAGCGCCAAAGTCGCATTTCAAAAGATGCTTCCAGCGCCCTTTTTCAGCCAATGATGGAGGACGCACACTGTGGGCAGTGCGATGACATAGGCATCGGTCACCACCATCTTTGAGAAGGGCATGCAAGTGATTGGCTGGCTTTGTGTGGCATCACAGGGGCTATAAAAGGGCGTGAACGCCGACCGCCATCTTACTTATGGCGATCTTAGCATAGGGAGAGCTGCTGCTGATGATGATTCTGTAGGGAGAGCGTTAGGCAGGGAAGAAGAACCAAAAAACTGCTTCTGCTGTTAGCGATTTCCACTTACAACACAACACTTTGTGTGCAGTGACAGGGGAGGCTCTATTTTTGTGCATCAGCTCTGTTGGTTATTAGGCTGCCTTATAAGGCTCCCTGATAGCTGCATTGCTGTTTGCACATGGCTGTGCAAACCGCTTTTTTAAAAGCAAAAATACATTTCTTCCTCTTTTCTGCACAGTTAGCAAGGGTCCATTTTTTCACCCTTTTGTGTGTGCACTGTGCAGCAGTCCTGCTTATTAGGCTGCCTGCGTCCATACTTGGACTGAGAGCATCATTGTCAGTGTCCTCAAATCTCTAGTGAGATCCAAAATCTCACCAATCCTATAGACACCCTCCACCTTGTCATACACCATCCAATTTCAGTCTGTTACATTGAGGTGTAATCTCTACTGGGCCAGAGACAATAGTTCTGCGTCCTCAAATCTATAGTGAGATTCAAAATCTCACCAATCCTATAGACACCCTCCACCTTGTCATACACCATCCAACTTCAGTCTGTTACATTGAGGTGTAATCTCTACTGGGCCAGAGACAATAGTTCTGCGTCCTCAAATCTATAGTGAGATTCAAAATCTCACCAATCCTATAGACACCCTACACCTT
>NW_027361683.1:5707500-6145000 GCF_039654945.1 Dendrobates tinctorius
TGTGCCCCTTCCCGCATACTATACCTCCTTACACGGTGACACAGAGGAAGGTGCACATGAAATTGAAGAGGAGGTGATGGATGACCCAGTTGTTGACACAGATTGGCATCCATTGGCGGAAGAGGGTGCCGCTGCCAATAGCTCAGAAGAAGAGGAGGAGGAGGATCTGCAGCAGGCAACGACATCGCAACAGCTGTTATCTGGCAGGACCGTAGCAGTCCAAAAATGTGTTACAAAAACCAAAAGAGTTGCAGGACAGCTTGGCCAGATGGTCAAATTAGCACAGCGTGCAAGGTCTCAAAATGTCTTCCATAGTAAGAAGAGTGCAATGTGGCACTTTTTTGAACAAAATCCTAATGATCAGGCAAAAGTTATCTGTAAGAAGTGCGCAAAGACCTTTAGCCGAGGGAAAAATCTGAGAAATATGAATACCAGTTGCATGTTTAGACATTTAACCACCATGCATTTGCAAGCGTGAACGGACTACCAAACCTCACGTACCACATGTGCACCTGCTCCAAATGAAGGTAGTCAGCAACGCTACATCGCTTCCCCCACTGTAAGCCCACCGGTTAGCACACCACCAGCAGCAAATGTCGAGTTGTCATCACAAGGGCAAAGCAGTCATGGAATCATAATGTTATTGCTACGAAAGACTGAATCTAGGCCATCAGCAACACCACCAACACCATCACCAACACTCTCTCAGTCCGCCATGTTCACCGCTAGTTCCACCATATGCAGCTCTCAAGTCCAGCTCACCCTACCAGAGACTCTGAGTAGGACAAGAAAGTACTCATCCTCTCATCCGCGTACACTGGCTTTGAACGCGCCCACATTGCCAAACTAATCTCGTTAGAGATAATGCCCTACCGGTTGGTTGGTTGAAAGCAAAGCTTTCCACGAGCTCATGGCCTACGCAGTACCACGCTATGACCTACCCAGTCGGCACCTCTTTTCACGAAAAGCCATCCCAGCCCTCCACATGCATGTGAAAGACCGCATTGTCCATGCACTCAAGCAATCAGTGAGTGGAAAGGTGCACCTCACAACAGATGCATGGTCCAGTAGGCATAGCCAGGGCCGTTACGTTTCCATCACTGCGCACTGGGTTAATGTGGTGGATGCAGGGTCCACAGGGGACAGCGGCGGTGGGACAGTACTGCCTAGCCCACGGTATAGGAAACAGTTGGCTGTAGGCGTTCGACCCTCCTCCTCCTCCTCCAGAAGTGAAAGCTCGTCCACAGAGCACAGTCGCATGAGCACTCCATCCACAGCTGCCAGTGTTGCACACGAGTTGTCCCACTATCCAACAGCTAGTGGTAAGCATCAGCAGGCTGTGTTAAAGATGATGTGTTTGGGAGACAACAGACACACCGCGGAGGTACTGGCCGACTACTTGCAGCGACAAACTGAGTCATGGCTGGGCAGTCCACATCTTGAGGCAGGCAAGGTAGTTAGTGATAACGGCCGGAATTTTGTGGCAGCCATAGCCCTTTCAAAACTCAGACACATACCTTGTCTGGCTCACACCTTGAACCGGGTGGTGCAGTGCTTCCTCAAAAATTATCTGGAATTAACACCCCCGCTCCATAAGGTGCGAAGACTGTGCTCGCACATCCGCCGGTCGCCCGTACACTCCAGTCGTATGTAGAAGCTGCAGCGATTGCTCCACCTTCCCAAGCACCGCCTAATTATCGACATTGCAACAAGGTGGAACTCCACCCTGCACACGGTTGAGAGGCTGTGCGAACAGAGGCAGGCTGTAATTCATTTGTGAGAGAACACGGGCACGTAGTTTGCAGGCAGACATGGAGTTGTCTTGTGTGCAGTGGTAAAGTCCTTCAGTGTTTTGAGGAATGCACACGGCTGGTAAGCGCAGACAATGCCATCATAAGCATGAGCATCCCACTTATGTGTCTGCTCATGCAAACTTTGACGCACATTAAGGAGCAGGCGTCTGCAGCCGAGGAGGAAGAGGAGGAGGGAAGCCTTGATAACAGTCAGCCATTTTCTGGTCAGGGAAGTCTCGTGCACGAGGTGGAGGAAGAAGAGGAAGAGGAGGAGGAGGATGATGGGGATGATTATTTTGGGGAGGAGGATGCTTCTCAGGGGGCAAGAAAAAAATGTGGGCGTGGCAAGGTCAGGTACAGGGTTTGTGCGTGACTGGAGGGATGTGGATTTGCCAGAAAGTGCTCCTCCACCCAGCACTCGCAGTGCATCGACACCTGGAACATTTGCCCACATGTCTGATTATGCCTTGCAGATCCTAAAAAGGGACCCCCGCATTGCCAAAATGATGAACGATGACGACTACTGGTTGGCCAGCATCCTGGATCCACGCTATAAAGGCAAATTCCAAAACATCATGCCACAGGAGAACCTAGAGCTAATATTGGCTAATAAACAAGCAACTCTGGTAAACTGTTTGCTTGAGGCATTCCCAGCACACAGCGGCGGTGATGGTTCTCACACGAGCCGTACGGGCCGGGGGCAGCTTGGCAGAGGTGGTAATGGTGCACACAGCAGAAATGGCGTTGGAGACAGGGGTTTCATGACAATGTTGTGGACTGATTTTTCAAGTACCGCTCACACAACTGGTAATACAGCATCGATGGAAAGTGACAGGAGACAGCAGTTGTCAACTATGGTTACAAACTACTTTTCCTCCCATATCGATGTTCTCCCACACAGGTCATTCCCCTTTGACTATTGGGCTGCTAAACTGGACACCTGGCCTGAATTGGCACAATATGCCTTACAGGAGCTCGCTTGCCCAGCTGCAAGTGTGCTATCGGAAAGAGTCTTCAGTGCAGCTGGATCAATCCTGACAGAAAAAAGAACCCGTCTGTCAACCCAAAATGTGGATGATCTAACCTTCATTAAAATGAACCATGCATGGGTTTCCAAGGATTTTGTCCCACCTACCCCTGATGACACATAGGGTGACAGAAAAATGGCTTGCTTTGGTCCACCTCTTCCTGGGACTTGACCTATTTCGCCTTTTGCATCAGCTGAATGTCCAACATCAACATATGCCACTTTCTAAAACTCCCTAACTGTGCTGCCTCCCCCCCCCATGGCCGGGGTCACCACCTAGCGCACGACACTGTGCGAGTGCCGTTGCCCTGGACAGGTGGGTAGGCCGACTCTTGGGCGCGGGCACTGGCACAGGGTCCCTCATAGTGCAATCAAGTGTCTCTGACGGTGGTGGTGCACACCCGCCATCAGACACACCGCCGTACTATGAGGGGCCCAGTGCCAGTACCGACGCCCACGAGTGGGCCCCCTTGTTTGGGCAGGGCCCCAGCATTTGCAATCTTTACCTCTCCCTGCTCCTCCGCTGTGTAGTCTGGGCCGTCAAATCCATACTGTGCCTGACACCGTCTGAGCCTGCCTCCTGATGTATAGACATATCTTTTGAATGTGTACGCTATCCATACATGTTATCCGGGGATACGGTACCCTTTCTCACCTTTGTGTAATCACGTGCAAGCCATACTGTGCCTAACACCGTCTGAGCCTGCCTCCTGATTATAGACATATCTTTTGAATGTGTACGCTATCCATACATGTTATCCGGGGATACGGTACCCTTTCTCACCTTTGTGCAATCATGTGCAAGCCATACTGGGCCTAACACTGTCTGAGCCTGCCTCCTGATGTATAGACATATCTTTTGAATATGTACGCTATCCATACATGTTATCCGGGGATACGTTACCCTTTCTCACCTTTGTGCAATCACGTGTAACCCATACTGGGCGTGAGAACGGCTGGCGAGCTGTTAAGCAAGCTACAGCACCTGTGGTTTGCACACGCAAGTTTTTCATTTTTTTCAGGAATGACGGTTAGGCCTAATTCCGGAACTGCGGTTGACCTGCACTTACTGGGAAATCATCGTTCGCGAGTAATAATTGTAATCAGTGATCCCCATCACTAACGTTGTTCAGCGGGTTATCTGCACCTGTAAGCGACAAACGCTGGCCTTTTCAGTGTAGCGCACATGCAGCCACGGACATGTAAGGGCATGACACACCAGTTATTGGCCAATCTCATGTGCCAGAGCCTCACGTGTCCCTCTAGTAAGCCGGACTCGGACCGCGGGGCATGACGGAGTCTCATTCGATAACGGAATTAAGCTTGCAATGTGAGCATCTGTTCTGTAGCTGGCATGGTTGAGGTTGCCCGTGTTGAGTCAAATTATGCCGTAGGCTCCACTCCAGGTGGTGCCCTTCTGGACATTCCTTTAAGGTTCAGCTTTGCAACCATACTGCCCACGTAAAGCAAACACTTTGCCTTCATGAACGCTGTTTGGAGGGTCATGACTCGTGGGAATAACGCCGCCCAATCAGTTAACCTGCTAGAGAGATCCTTCGTTGCGCCCAAGCATGACATCACACTCCCTAGGAGGAAGGTAATGCCACTGTGGCGACCGTACTCCTGGGGGCGACACAAGTGCACTGATGCCCAGCCACTGCTCGATGAATCTGCTGGTACATTGACCCAGACCACTACATTCCCCTCGCACGCTACCCGGCCTGAATCTGACCCTGATGAAACTCAGGTTACCCTTCCCATATACAGTTCCATCTTACACGGTGACAAAGAGGAAGCTGCAGATGAAAGTGCAGGTTCGGCCCACCCGCCATCAGACACACCACCGTACTATCAGGGGCCCTGTGCCAGTGCCGTCGCCAACGAGTGGGCCCCCCCTGCTTGCTCAGGATCACAGCACTTGCAAGGTTGAAATACTGTGCAGTGAGATGGAAGATGGGGACGACGAGGAGTCCAGACAAGTACAGGGATTCCCTAGCTAGGAGACTTATTTGATTGTTTTCAATGTTGGGACAGCAATTTTTGGGGAGCACTATACTCTGGAGAATGATAGATGGGGCCCACCATACAATGGAACATTCCAAAGGTGGACATCAGACACTGGAGCAGCATTTACAGGGCCCATTATACACTAGAGCATTAGAAATGGGGCCCATTATGTTTGGAGCATTATTTGGGCCCATAAGACAGTGGAGCTTCATCCATGGGGACCAACATATACTGTAGCATTATGTGGAGCTCATCATATACTGTTTCAAACATTATATGGGACCAATGATTCTGTATGGAGAAATAGATGGGCCTCGTCATGAGATGTAAAAAGTGAAGTATTTTTCATTGTACTATACCGCTATTTCTCTGCCGTATCGGAGCATGATGAGTTGTGGTATGTGTTAAAGGGGCGCTCTTTCGCCCAGGGCACATGAAAACCTGGAGCCAGCCCTCCCCCCCACAACTTTAGCCAAATAACCCCCATTTTTCAGTGCGTAACTTGTATTATGAAGTTAATTAAGGTTGACCAGCTTAAGTAAGAAGAATTGATGCTTTTGGCATTCAAATGAGCACTGTAGGTGTGTTTCCTGTCCTCCTCTCACTGCCGACTTTTATTCCCCATTGACTTACATTGGGTTTCGTGTTTCGAGAAGACCCCGACTTTTCCCTATAATCGGCCGATCTTGCTCGACCCGACTTTTGGAAAAGTTGGGTTTCACGAAACGAAACTCGACCATAAAAAAACAAAAGTCGCTCAACTCTAGTCCCCATAAGAGCTTTGAATGTGAGCCCCGGGGAGGTCACTTTGCCATGAGGGACAGATCTGGCCCTGGTGTTATGAATGGGTCACCGAGGAGGATGGCAGGAACAGGCTATGCCACCAGAGAACCCGAGAGATTGGCAAGATGAGACACAAACACAGGCAGAGAACAGACTGAGCAAACGGTGGGGCCCAAACTGTCTAGACAGGACAGGACAGAAAAGATACTGTCTGCAATCATGCACAAAGCTCTAAAAAAAAAATCCAGCACATCTGATATACAAAAACCTGAGGCCACACAACCTCACCCGCGCTAGATCAGCGCTCTGGTATAAACTGGAAGCAAAGCAAAAGATACTAACATAACAGGGGACTGAACAAACTGACACAAGCTGTAACATATAGAGCGGGGCCCAGCGCTGCCCCCATCAGGGAGTACGCTGAACCCTAGCAACAAAGCAGAAAGCAAAAAAAAGGCACAGCCAAATTAGATGCAAACGATTAGCAAAATAATCACTTAACTGAACCATGCAGATCAGGCAGGAGACAAAGAACTCCAAATGCACAAGGAGGATGTTTCGGCGGCGGAACACGCTTAAAAAAATATAAATAAAGCGTGTTCGCCGCCCGGGGTCCACCGAGCGGCAGATGTAATAACTGCTGCTAAATAGGCAGAGCACAAGGACGGTAATGTGCACAGGAAAACTGCACCTGGTGCACAAAAGCAAGCTCTGTTAAAAGACTCACAGAGCTGCACACATGAACACAAATACCAAAACACTGGGTCTGTATTAAGTTCACAGACACTCAGCGGCACACGTGCGGTAGCAAAAGATCGGAGTAGTTTGTAGACGTCACTACAGCCGAGAGGACTTACCGTGACTGAACGTGTGCACGGCGTCGCGACTGCGGATGCCAAAACGACTGCAGGCGCAAGTTAGCAGGCACAATGCAGGACGCAGGCTGCTGCAACAGAGGATGCTTGAGCGCGCTGGCGCTAGCGCGCACACTGGCTGTTTCCCAATCACTCACACATTCGTATTATCAGAGGGAAGGGGTTTCAGAATAAGTCATTCACCAGTCCAAGCATCCATCACCGAACACACAGCAGCAAGTATGGAAAATACTAGCGCATGGCATAGCGGCCATGCGCACTTTTTATAGCGTACGGGACCTGCCGGAAACCTCCAGAGGCCCGAGCATAACCAATCAAATCAGGAGCAGGACCTGAGCACCTGGCTCCTGAACTCCAATGAGAGCTAGTCCCGTAAGCATGCTCAGAAGCAGGGAAAAAGGACTTAGCCTCTGGAGACAAATGTGAGAATCTGGGTTGCTGCATAAGCATAGAATGACCCAGATTCCTAACAGAGGAGATCACTAGCAACCACCAAGAGCAGCCAGCTCAATTATATGCTCACAGCCAGTAATCCCAGGTTCCCAATTATCATTGTCAGGTGGGAAATTTCCATCAATCTGGCCAGCTCCACTGCTCCCAGTAACCAGCAGAGGGAGCTTCGGCTCAGAAGTCCGAGCAAGGGAATTCACAACACCCTGGTATACCTATCTAAGGGTGAAGTGGTGAGTCAGAAGGAGATGTCTTTATTGCCAATAGAAGGTGCAGGGTGGACCCTAGCAGTTGCTGCGGGGGCCAAAGAGACGCCATCCACAGAGTGGTGTGGATGAGTCATCCTTGATCAAATGGAAGTGGATTTGAAGGCTCTTGGCTCTGAGCATGTGCAGGCAATAGAAGCTATGCTGTGGGAAAATCAGGCCACATCCGCCCATCGCGCCGAAGATTTCAGCTGTACTGAAGCCATCATGCAGGAGATACCGACCGGGGATGCTTGTCCAATTCGACAATGATACCGGCAGATCCCGCTAAAGATGTACCAAGAGGTGAAGACATTACTGAGGCAGATGCTCGATTGAGGTGTAGTGTAAAGTAGTCAGAGCCCTTGGGTTGCCCCGGTGGTGCTCATCAAGTAAAAGGATGGCACCATCCGGTTCTGTGTAGATTACAGGAAACTCAATGCCTGCACACTTCTAAACTCGTACCCATTACCCCGCATCGATGAAGCTTTGACAGCATTGGGGAAAGCCAAGTACTTCTCCACCTTGGACCTAGCAAGCAGATACTGGCAAGTAGCCATGGCAGAGAAAGACAAAGCAAAAACCGCCTTCATCCTCCCTATGGGATTGTTTGAGTTTAACCGGATGCCCTTCGGACTCTCTAATGCTCCAGGCACGTTTCAAAGGCTGATGGAAAAGTGTCTGGGAGACTTAAATTTTGAAGCTACCCTGATTTATCTGCATGACATTATTGTGTTTTCTGCCTCGTTCGAAGAACACCTTGCCCGGCTTGGACAGGTACTCGGAAGACTGCGGGTTCATAACTTGAAGGTGAAGCCAAAGAAGTGCCACCACTTCAAGCGAGAAATTAAGTACCTGGGCCACATATTGTCACAAGATGGAGTTCTACCCTCACTATAAAAGGTCATTGCTATCCAGAAGTGGCCAGTCCCTTGAATAGTGAGAGAATTCCAGGCCTTTCTTGGGCCCGCCGGGTACTACCGCCAGTTTGTCAAAAACTTTGCAAAGGTGGTCCTCTGAATGAGCTGCTGAGGAGGACCGCTGGAGTGCTGAAGAACCAGTGCATCCCTTGGGCCCAGAGACAAGATGAGACCTTCCAGGCTATAAAGAATGCCCTTACTACAGCCCCAATTTTGGCCTACACAGATTTCGATCAACCGTTCCTGTTGTACACAGAGGGTAGCCTGCATGGACTCGGTGCAGTACTTTCTCAGATACAGGATGGACATGAAAGAGTTATCGGGTATGCCAGTAGGTCCCTGCAGGACAGCGAAAGAAACCCCCACAATTACAGCTCTTTCCAGTTAAAGCTCCTGGCCCTAGTGTGGGCCATGACAGAGAAGTTTGTGGGCTTCCTGACAGGGACCAAGATTCAAGTTTGAACAGACAATAATCCCCTGGCCCACCTTAAGAATGCTAAATTGGGGGTCTTAGAACAATGGTGGGTGGTTCGTCTAGCCAAGTTTGACTTTACCATCTGTTATTGCTCTGCTACCGAAAACGTAAATGCTAACGGGCTGTCAAGAGTGACTGTGGAGACTCCAGTGGGGGATCTCGATAAACAACTCGAAGAGGAAGAAACCCCAGACTTTTGTAAGTTTAGGCCCCCAGTGGTTGTGGCCCAGTCAAGTAGGGAGGTCTGTGCACTACCCTGGTCCCTGTGGAGAACCAATAAGGAATGGGGACACGTTCAGGATGAAGACGAAAGGGCTGAGACAGATGAAATGGTGGGTAACTCAGAAGCGGAAGCTGAAGCCAGACAAACAAGAAAGAGATGTCATGGACACTGAGATGAAGAGTGTCTTACACCTGTGGGATAGCCTGGAAGTGCGAGAATCAGTTTTATATTGTAAGAGACAACAGCCAAAAGATATGGAAGCAAGGTGGCAGGTGGTCATCCCAGGAGGAAGGGCTCAATAAGTAGCTAAGAGGCCCACAAATTTGGAGCTCACTTTGGGCCCACAAAGACCTACCAATGGTTACAGCGGTACATGTACTGCCCCCGGTTGGAGTCTTTGGTGGAAGAGATTTGATGGCAATGTCGAGTATGCGACCTCATTAAGAGTACCGAACAAAGGGAACCCATCCAGACCATACAGACTAAGGAACCGCTAGAAGTCTTTGTGATCGACTATCTCCTCATGGGATACTCGGCCCAGGGACTACAGTACTGTTTGGTGATGACCGATCACTTCTCCAAGTTTGCAGTAGTCACCCCGACTAGAGATCAGACGGCTGAGTCAGCAGCGCGGGCCATTTGTCAAGACTTCATCCGGATGTATGGGTGCACAAAGAGCATCAACTCCGATCAAGGTGCATGTTTCCAAGGCAAGGTGATGGAAGAACTGTATCGTATGGATGGCATTGAGCGGTCTTGGACCACCCTTTATCATCCTCAAAGTAACGGAGCATGTGAACGCTTCAACCCAACCCTACTTCAAATGCTGAGAACGTTGGAGGAAGATAAGAAGGCATGTTGGCCAGAATACCTGCCAGAGTTGGTCTGGACCTACAACAGTCAGTTCCATTCCACCACAGGTTACACCCCATATCTAATGCTGTTAGGATGAGCTGTGCGAGAGATCATTGAACTGAATTTAGAACAGCCAGAGGAGCTGATGGAGCGAACTGTCACTTCATGGGTAAAAGAACATCAGAAATGATTGGAAACGATATGGAGGTTGGCGGGTCAGTAGATATAGAAAAAAGAACATACGGGCCGTAAACCGACTGAAGAGGTGCCACCCCAACGTGAAGAAAGAGTATTAGTCAGAGAGAAATGCCCCAAGGGTAAACTAAGTGAGAGATGGGAAGTACAGCCTTACAGAGTAATCAAGCGAGTGTATGCTGATGGCCCAGTCTACAAAGTGTAGATTGAGAATGGGACATCCGCCCCTAGGGTACTTCACAGAAATATGCTGTGGCCATGCCGGTCTGAGGTCTGTTCTGCGCCATTGCCATCTGAGGGCGCTACTCCACTTCCTGAATCTGTCATGATATTGAATCTGAACCTGATGTTGAAATCGATGATGAGTGGTGGACCATCCCTGACACCGTGGGGGCCCTCAGCCGTACAGAGATGGAAATCCCATGGATGTACCACTACTGCTATAAGAGGACGAGACCCGACAAGAGCTCACTACGACTCCTGCAGCAAGTGTCCCTCTGGAAGATAGTCAAGCCTTGCCTGATAGCCAACAGCTCCGAATGTCCCAGAGGTCTACTGCATGAGTTCCACCAGTCCGATTCGTAGAACAGTGTACTCTGTCTGTTTTTCTGACTTTGTTGCCTCCTCTATAGGTGCTGTTTCCGCGTTGCATGCTCCTTCTTTACACTGTGACCTTGATGTTGTCATGGCTGAGGATGACCATCATTAAGTAGGGAGGCATGTAGAGGGGTGCTGTTATGGACACTAAGAAACATGCTGTCACTTTAAGAGACAGCACCCCCTTGTTTGCTGTGATGGAATGTTCTGCTCCCCCTGCAAAAGACTGTGCTAATGAGCTGCCCAAGGCTGATGAGAGGAGGAGTTAAGTCTGCGTGAGGTAAAAGAAAGGTGGAAGCTTCTGGAAAGAATGGCTGTGCATGTAGCTGTCTAAAAGGTCACACAACCTGGGACGTAGTGGACTTGTGAAATTGAACAGACTTTTCGGCTGTAGCAAAGGTGGCTGTCCTGTGCTATTTTGAGAAGCCACAAAGAGACCGAGAAAGGGATTTACAGTTTCCAGGAGCACCTCCCAGACCCTGAAGCAAATTGAATACCATGCTTCACGGATCTGCCAGACAGCCATGCGCACCACCGTACAGGACTGTTAGGGCCCCGGGACGGCCCTAAGTCCCCAACATTACAGTGAGTTTGTTCCCGTTTGTGAACACGGCAGCCGTGTGGCCTGGTTATTAGAGGCCAGGGAG
The DNA here is from genome assembly GCF_039654945.1 of Dendrobates tinctorius. Taxonomy (NCBI): domain Eukaryota; kingdom Metazoa; phylum Chordata; class Amphibia; order Anura; family Dendrobatidae; genus Dendrobates; species Dendrobates tinctorius. Next base: position 5,718,593 of record NW_027361683.1, read on the forward strand.
GTTATACATAGAGAAGCATCTGTTAGGAACGGCAGAACGCACTAAATAAAAATAAATAATAAAGTGTGTTCGCCGGTCGGGGTCCACCGTGCAGTAGATGTTACACCGCTGCTAGGTAATTACAGACAAGCAATATGGCGGTATTATGCGCACGGGTTAGACTTCACCCGAAGTGCGCAAAGCGGGCTCTGTTCACACAAAGAGGCACCGCAACATAAACATACAAAAACACTGAGCCTGTTAGTATCACAGGCCTCAGTTAAATGCACACACGGTATCAGGTCACAGGAGCAGGACCTAGGACAGAGGAGCTGCGTCCATCTAGACCTACCGTGTGTGCGGCGTCGCTACTGCGAGCGCCAAGAAGGGCTGCAACTGCAGCATGGCGTAGGACACTGCCGCAGGACGACACAGCTACAAAGCAGGCGCAATGTCGGACGCTAGCGCAGAGGTGTGATGTGCACAGTGGCCTAAGGCTTGCCACTGACTGGCGCTGACTGCTGAACTAATTCCCTATCCACATGCGTAATATCAGAGGGAAGCGGTTTCTTAATAAGTCAGTCACCAGAATCATACATCCATCACTATTCACACATAGCAAATATAGACTATACTAGCGCATGGGCGAACGGTCATGCGCGCTTTTTATAGCCGTGCGGGACCTTCCAGATCTCCGAGAAGGACCAATGAGATCTGGCGCAGGACCTGGGCACATGACTCCCAATCGCCAATGGGAGATCGTCTCGTGAGCATGCCCAGTATGAGCACAGAGGAACTTAGTCTCTGGAGCGGTCTGCTGCAAAGTAATCTTCTCTGCAGTAGATAGACCACAGGAGACCGCAGAATGTGAGGCTCTGGATTCCTGCAGAGCAGATGCAGAAGCCTGACACCTAACAGCATCATCCTTGTTTATTGTTTGGATTTGCCTCTGTGAAATATATTGATCCTGTAATAGTTGGAGCTCAGTGCTATTTGATGGCCCAGCTAAAGAAAAAAAACTCTTGTAAATTATCTTTTACCACTGCATACACCTGTTTGAATTTTCCTTATCCACTTCATTCCTTGCCTTCCAATAAATTTACCCTTTGTTGTTTGCACCTCATCTTGTGTACCGTAGTCTCCCTGCACCGGGTGGTTCTCCGACCATCGCTTCATGTGTGTCACTGACATATACAGTGCCTTGGGAAAGTATTCGGCTCCCTGGAACTTTTCAACCTTTTCCCACATGTCATGCTTCAAGCATAAAGATCACAAATGTACATTTTTGGTGAAGAATCAACAAGTGGAACATCATTGTGAAGTTGAATGAAATGTATTGGTTATTTAAAATTTTTGTGGAAAGTCAAAAACTGAAAAGTGGGGCGTGCAATATTATTTGGCCCCTTTACTTTCAATGCAGCAAACTCACTCCAGAAGTTCATTGTGGGTCTCTGAATGACTCAATGTTGTCCTAAATGACTTATGATGATAAATATAATCCACCTGTGTGTAATCAAGTCTCCATATAAATGCACCTGCTCTGTGATAGTCTCAAGGTTCTGTTTGAAGCACAGAGAGCATCATGAAGACCAAGGAACACAACAGGCAGGTCTGTGATACTGTTGTGGAGAAGTTTAAAGCCGGATTTGGATACAAAATGATTTCCAAAACTTTAAACATCCCAAGGAGCACTGTGCAAGCTGTCATATTGAAATGGAAGGAGTATCATACCACTGCACATCTACCAAAACCCGGCCATCCTTCTAAACTTTCATCTCAAACATGAGAAGAGTGATCAGAGATGCAGCCAAGAGGCCCATGATCACTCTGGATGAACTGCAGAGATAGACAGCTGAGGTGGGACAGTCTGTCCATAGGACAACAATCAGTCGTACACTGCACAAATCTCGCTTTTATGGAAGAGTGGCAAAAAGAAAACCATTTCTCAAACATATACATAAAAAGTGTTGTTTAAAGTTTGCAACAAGACACACCAAACATGTGGAAGAAGGTGCTCTGGTCATATGAAACCAAAATCGATCTCTTTGGAAACAATGCCAGACGATATGTTTGGCGTAAAGGCAACACAGCTCATAACCCTGAACACACCATCACCACTGCCAAACATGGTGGTGGCAGAATCATGGTTTGGTCCTGCATTTCTTTAGCAGGGACAGGGAAGATGGATAAATTGATGGGGAGATGGATGGAACCAAATACAGGACCATTCTTGAAATAAACCTGTTGGAGTCTGCAAAAGACCTGAGACTGGGATGGAGATTTGTCTTCCAACAAGACAATGATCCCAAACAAAGAAAAATCTACAATGGAATGGTTCACAAATAAACGTATCCAGGTGTTAGAATGGCCAAGTCAAAGTCCAGACCTGAATCCAATTGAGAATCTGTGGAAAGAGCTGAAAACTGCTGTTCACAAACAATCTCCATCAGACCTTACTGAGCTCGAGCTGTTTGCCAAGGAAGAATGGGCAAGAATTTCAGTCTCTCGATTTACAAAACTGATAGAGACATACCCAAAGTGACTTGCAGCTGTAATTGCAGCAAAAGGTGGTGCAACAAAGTATTAACTTAAAGGGGCCGAATAATATTGCAAGCCCCACTTTTCAGTTTTTGATTTTACACAAAAATTTAAAATAACCAATAAATTTCGCTCAACTTGACAATTGTGTTCCACTTGTTGTTGATTCTTCACCAAAAAATGTACATTTGGTATCTTTATGTTTGAAGCATGATATATGGGAAAAGGTTGAAAAGTTCCAGGGGACCGAATACTTTTGCAAGGCACTGTAAGTATTCTATGTTTTTATATCTTTTGTGTTGTGAATTGTCAGTGTGATTTTACAGCAGCCGGACATGAATTGTCGGCTTTTCAAAGGACACCGGTGCGTAAAAATCAGACAGCACTCGCATGGTGAAAACACTTTGATAACACCTACTTGGCCAAATACTCTGATTGTGAAGATTCTGAATATCTCTGTCTTCAACAATCAAAATTTCAAAAATAAAGTTTTATTCTGCTCTGCATCAGTTGTAATATCATGTGTCCAGTGTCTCTTGCATTGAAGAGCGACTAAAATGACAGGTGACTATGTGCACTCTTGGAACTCAGGGGTTACCTGAACCTGAATATTAATGTAATCTGCTATATTATAATCCATCATAGTGACAAAGCAAAGCATATGAGAAAAATGACAGCCAGACTGCATTGCATTTTGAGTAATATCAGGCATTCTAAACATGAAACTATGAATGGTAATAACATGATTTCAAATAAAACACTGTAACTATAATTGTATTTAGAATGTACTAACTCTGTCAATTTGATTATGCAGAAGTACCCCTGTCATTGCATCTACTGCACAAAGGGACAAAGCAAGATAATGCATTTCCATTGTTGGTTGTGACACAATAAATTGCTTCTAACATTCTAAGATGTTCATCTTCCTATCTGGACATTTTAGTTTTTAAAAGGATAGCATTTCTAGATGCATCCTTAAAAATGACAAGTTGCCAATTTTAACTCCAAATTGAAGTCACTTTGAGAGGCAGTTATTGACTGACAATACATTAAAACATTTCAAACACATCTTAAGCAGTAAAAGTCACTTTTGACTCACATACAGTTAATTAAAAAAACATTGGCAGATTAAAAAAAGTTGTGCAAAGAACTTACATCTTTTGTTAGAATTACCAAAGTATTGTTTGTACTTGGGATATTGGGTATCAAATTTTCAATACTGATTGAAGGAGTCTTTAAAATCATCATATATGATATCATATAAAGTGTTTAAAAGGTAAAAAAAAAAAATGTGTAAAACTGTTGTCTACTTTATCTTTATTTTACCATAATGCTATTTCTGCAGCATTTTTCAAAGGCAATTTACACAATTGTAAGTTTTCAGCTTTGCAAATATTTGAGAAAGGCTTTTTTCCTGTCCCAGCATGACTATGCTACTGTGCACAAAGTAACCTACATAAATACGGGGTTTGAGGAGTTTGCAGGAATTTGAGTGTCTTGCACAGAGCCCAGACTTAAATCACATTAAACCTCCTTAGGATGAATTGAAACACAGATTTTGAACTGTAACTTCTTGATCATAAATACTCATAAGGCTGTGTGTCTAAGGCTAGTTTCACACTAGCGTTTCTGCCGTCTGCGCTCGGCCGCCGATAAGCCCCACCCCCTGCCGCGCCCCCTCCTGACATCACCGCCTATTATCGCACATGGCTGCATGCGATCTGCGCACCCTATCTTTAATATAGGGTGCGCAGACCATGTGCTGACCGTGCGCTAGTAGGATTTTTTAGTGCGCTGCGCACTTTTGAAGGTGCGCTGAGCGTGCCAAAATGCAACATGCTGCGTTCGGCGCACACTGGCGCACCTACAAAAGTGCGCAGCACACTCAAAAATCCTACTAGCGCACGGTCAGCATACCCAATATTAAAGATAGGGTGCGCAGATCGCATGCGGCCATGTTCGATAATAGGCGGTGATGTCAGTAGGGGGCGTGGCAGGGGTGGGGCTTATCGGCGGCCATGCGCAGACGGCAGAAACGCTAGTGTGAAACTAGCCTAAAATAGCCCCAAAAACCATTTTAAATCTTGTGGAGAGGGAAGCTAATAATAATGCTTATAGTTTTCACATGGGATATCTATGGAATCGAATGTTCAAGTTTTTGCATACTTTTGTCGAAATAATGTATGACAAATAAAAGAAAAGCGGCCGCTAAGGGTACTTATTCCCTCATCGTTGTTTTAAAACGGCAATCGGAAATAACGCTGTAGCGCCCCCCAGAGTCAGAAAATCTCGGCTGCTGGGGGTAGCTGAGACTCCAGAGAACATGATCAGGGCTGGATTTTCCAGTGTCCGATCACAAGAAAAAAGTGTTCCGGCTGTTTCAATGATTACTCTCGCTTCTGACATGATATACATGTCAGAGGAGAGAGAAATGATGTCCCATGAGACCCCCCAATACCTCTGTCATCCCCTGGAAAAAATGTCAGGAGCATACGCAGTGCGCCTGTTGAGATCTGCTGTCCTGTACCGGCAACAATAAGAAATTTTTCCTTTTGGTTTCTTTTCATCAGTGTAATAGATCCTTTTGCAGTGATCAAAATAAAAAAAAATTGTGAATCAAATCTCCCTTTTCATCCCCTTAGTTAAATATAAGTGATTAAATTTTGTTTCCATTCTTTGCAGTTGAGCTTAGGGTTGGGGTTAGGGTTGGAGTTAGAGCCGTGTAAAGGTAAGCGGTGTGTTAGGGTTGTGTTAGGGTTTGGGGTGTATTAAGGTTAGGGATGGAGTTAGAATTGGGGCGTTTTCAAAAGTAAAAAAAATGATGATGCGATATGCATCGGGTGCTCGGGTATGAATGGAGTATCGCGGATCTCCACATGTTTTTTTTTGTTTCTAACAGCCGAGAAACATGCAGGGCAGGGACTCAAGCATATCATTCGAGCACCCACGATATTCGGTTCATATCCGGACACTGGATGCAAACTGTAGTAGTGCTAAACACTAAAGACAACCTATTTAATACGACGACCTAATGTTATCATATTCTGTGCTGTGCCTGTGGGTTCAAAATGCTCACTCTACCCCTTGATAAAATCTTTAAGGGGTGTGGTTTACAAAATGGTGTCACTTGTGGGGGGTTTCCACTGTTTAGCACTTCAGGGGCTCTCCAAATGTGACATGGCATCCACTAATTAGTCCAGCAAATTTTACATTCAAAAAGCCAAATGGTGCTCCTTCCATTCTGAGCCCTAACTTGCACCCAGACAGTAGATTTTCCTTACAATTAAGGTATTGGAGTGTTCAGGATAAATTACACACACATTTTGTGGTCCTTTTTTCCTGTTACCCTTGTGAAAATACCCTTGTGTTCATTTTTTCCTTCCACATTGCTTTAGTACTCGTGAAGCTCCTGAAGGGTAAATGAACTTTTTGAATCTGGTTTTGCACACCTTGAAGGGTGCAGCTTTTAGAATGGTGTAACTTTTGGGTATTTTCTGTCATATAGACCCCTCAAAGTGACTTCAAATGTGATGTGGTCCCTAAAAAAATGGTTTTGTAAATTTTGTTGCAAAAATGAGAAATCACTGGTCAACTTTTAACCCTTATAACTTCCTAGCAAAAAAAAAATTCCAAAATTGTGCTAATGTAAAGTAGACATGTGGAAAATGCTACCTGTGGACTATTTTGTGACATATCTCTCTGATTTAAGGGAATAAGAATTAAATTAAAAGTTTGAAAATTGTGAAATTTTCACCAAATTTCCATTTTTTAACAAATAAACACAAGTCATATTGAAGAAATGTTACCACTATCATGAAGTATGATATGTCACGAAAAAGAGTTCTCAGAATCAGTGGGACACGTTGAAGTGTTCCAGAGCTATAACTTCATAAAGTGATACTGGTCAGAATTTTAAAATTTGTCTTGGTCATTATGGTCAAAATTGGCTCGGTCATTAAGGGGTTAATAAAGTAATCAGCACCACATTAGCCTGAAGCAGAACACAGGGCTCAGCCAGACTTATCCATGTCCAGTGTCCAGAGACACTAGTTATAACATCCTTTCTATCACCTGATGCCACCTGGCTGCTTATGCATGTAAAGTGCACAGGGCGGTGCACCGTAGCACCCTACAAATTAACAGTGTCCCGCTTCCCATGTGCTGTGAATGTGGTGCAGAGTACTCACATTTCAGATGCAGGCCTCTGCTGTCTCCAGGCTCCCAGATCCAGGAACATCCGCACACAAGTCAGGGGACACTTGCTTCTTAACAAACAGTTCAACTTTACTTAGCATATTGAGTTCAATTGATTGCCCACAACTGCACTTTTGTCTCCTCTAACTTAATCCCTGTATCCTATGCTATAGTTTTTGCGATCCTAAGCTTATTTCAAAACTTTCCCTAAATGTTTTACAAAAATATATTATACATTCACCCCATTACAATTCATTTACATCAATGAAGGGGAGCTTAAATGTGTCTTCTCCAAATCGCACCTCACAACCTGTGCACTCGACCCCATCTCATCCCACCTCCTCCCACCTCCTCCCCAACCTCATCACCACACTTATCCCATCCCTAACCCATCTCTTCAACCTATTACTAACGTCTAGTACCTTCCTTTCTGCTTTCAAACATGCCACAATCACACCTATCCTTAAAAAGCCAACCCTCTACCCAACCGCTTTGTCCAGCAATTGCCCAATATCACTGCTCCCATTCGCTTCCAAACTCCTAGAGCTGCATGTTCACGCTGAACTTTCCTCCCACCTCTCATCTAACTTGCTCTTTGACAATCTACAATCTGGTTTCCGCCCCCATCACTCCACTGAGACAGCCCTAAACAAAATTACTAATGACCTACTTACAGCCAAATCAAACGGACAATACTCTATACTCTTGCTTCTAGACCTGTCCTCTGCATTCGACACAGTAGACCACTGCCTCCTACTACAGATCCTCTCCTCCTTTGGCATCAAAGACCTCTCCCTATCCTGGATCTCTTCATACCTTTCCAATCGCACATTCTGCGTCTCCCACTCCCACACTACCTCCTCATCCCACCCTCTCTCTTTTGGAGTCCCCCAAGAGTCTGTTCTGGGACCCCTACTCTTCTCAATCTATACACTTGGTTTGGGGCAACTCATAAAGTCCCACGGATTCTAGTACCACCTTTATGCTGGTGACACTCAGATCTACCTCTCTGGCCCAGACGTCACCTCTCTGCTGTCCAGATTCCCAGAGTGTCTATCAGCCATATTCTCCTTCTCCTCTCACTTCCTCAAGCTCAATGTGGACAAATCTGAACTCATCATCTTTCCTCCATCTCACAGATCTTCCTTACCCGACCTAACTATAACAATTAATGACATCACACTTTTCCCAGTATCGGAAGTCCGCTGCCTCGGAGTAACCTTTGACTCTGCCCTGTCCTTCAAACCGCACATCCAAGCTCTTTCTATCTCCTGTTGCCTCCAGCTCAAAAATATTTCCAGAATCTGTCCTTTCCTCAACCCTCAATCTACTAAAATGCTTGTGCATGCCCTCATCACCTCCTGCCTCGACTACTGCAACATCCTTTTTTGTGGTCTCCCTGTTAACACCCTCGCACCTCTCCAGTTCATCCTTAACTCTGCTGCCCAACTAATTCATCTTTCTCCTTGCTACTCCTCCGCTTCTCCCCTCTGCAAATCTCTTCACTGGCTCCCATTCCCTCAGCATATCCAGTTCAGATTACTAATACTGACCTACAAGGCCATATCTAACATTTTTCCCCCATATTTCTCTGAACTAATCTCCTGATACCTTCCCTCACGTAATCTCCGGTCCTCCCAAGACCTTCTCTCCTCCATACTTATTCGCTCCTCACCCAACCACCTCCAAGACATCTCCCAAATAGCCCCCATCCTCTGGAATTCTTTGCCAAAACATGTTTGACTATCAACCACATTTGGATCCTTTAGATGGAACCTGAAAACCCACCTCTTCAAGAAATCCTACTGCCTGCAATGACCCCGCTACCTCCTCACCACTACCGGAGATATCGCCTCAACCAACACCGGAACTGCTGCAACCCACCAACCTACTGTCTTCTTCCCCACCATCCTGTAGCATGTAAACCCGAAAGGGCAGAGTCCTCTCCCCTCTGTATCAGTCTGTCATTGTTAGTTTGTTTACTAGAAGAGATATCTGTAATTTGTATGTAACCCCTTCTCATGTACAGCACCATGGAATTAATGGTGCTATATAAATAAATAATAATAATTATAATTTACTACGCATATTAGTACCTATAAGATTCAAAGGAGGTTCACGTTTTACATTACTCATACAATGCAATACAATAAAATAAAACCATATTCTAAGATCTATTCCTGTACAGTTCCTGCAGACATCATCTTTAGGAGGGTAGACTGGACAGCTCCTGTAACACCCTTATACGCATTTTATTTCAACCAAAGAATGCAGCAGCATATTGTGTGCGCGAAGATATTTGCAAATATTGAATATATGAAATTTATACTGCATAACTACTACATCAAACATACCGACACACCTAGCACAAGCATTAGCGGATTCGTGTGTGTGCCCAATAGCCACAGCAGGGTGATCTTTTTTAATGGAAAATACATCTCATGGGGTAAAATCCTTCAAATTGAAAAGGCAGGTAGGACCCAGATCTAATTAAAAACAGACTTAGGCCTCATCCAGACGTGTGCTATCTGTGGTTTCACACGTCTATAATAGTATATGAGGCTATTCACATATCTGTGGGGGGGGTTTGTGGACTTTGTTTTCCGCAAAAAAAATCATTGAGAGATGTTCACTTTTTATCAGTGTCATGGATGAAAATTACCCAAAGTTACATAGTTACAAAGGTTGAAAAAGACCAAAGTCCATCAAGTTCAACCTTTCTCCACCAATTGTACATTGTGTCACTAATTTAACTATAACCCATAATGTTATTTGTATCAAGGAAATTATCCAGCCCTTATTTAAAGCTGTTATAGTGTCTGCCATTACTACCTCCTGTGGTCAGGCACTCCACAATCTGACTGCTTTAACTGTAAGGAACCCTTTTCTTTTTAGCTGTCGGAATCGCTTCTCTTTCACCCATAATGAGTGCCCCCTTGTCCTTAGTACGGTCTTTGGAAGGAATAAGTCATGTGCAAGTCCTTTGTACTGACCACATATATTTTTGTACATATATATAAGGTATCCTCTGAAGTATCTTTTTCTAAACTAAACAAGCCCAACTTTTCCAACCTCTCATCATTGGAGAGGCCTTCTATCCCTTGAAATAATCTAGTTTTCCACCTTTGAACTTACTCTAACTTTTGAATTTTCTTTTTAAAGTGTTGGAGACCAATACTGGATCCCATTTTCTTTATGTAGCCTCAGCTTTGATTTATAAAGGGGTAGCAATACTTTGGGATTGCAGGATTTTCTCTCTCTTTTTATACGCCCTAACATCTTGATTGATTTTGTGGCGGCTGCTTGGCATTGAGTACTACTGCTCAGCTTACGGTACTTGTAACCAGAATACCCAAACCTTTCTCCTGATCTGTAATCCCGAGTATGGTCCAATTTAATGTATATGCAGCAATAGGATTACTCCGTTTCAGGTGCATTTCTCTACATTTATCTACATGAAATCTCATATGCCAAGTGTTTGCCCATTCAAGTCATCTTATCCAGGTCATTTTGCAATATTGTACTGTAAACGTCAGATTTTAGTATCCTACATAGTTTGATGTCTTCGACAAAGACTGACATTTTATTCTCAATCCCATCCATAACGTCATTAATAAAGAGGTTAAAATAATCGGTACTAGCACAGATCCCTGTGGTACCCCACTGCTGACTATATTCCATTTAGGATAAAATACTATGGAAAAAGTAGAGCAAGACAGGGTCTTATCTAACATACAAGTAAAGTTCTTAAACAGATTCTGATATAGGAAAGATGTATATCTTTGTACCGTGTTAGCCAGTAGATAGAAAAATATTCAGGATTCAGAGTCCTCAGTAGTTGATACTAGAGTTGAGCGACTTTTGGTTTTTTAGGGTCGCGTTTCGTTTCGTGAAACCCGACTTTTCCAAAAGTCGGGTCGAGCAAGATCGTCCGATTATAGGGAAAAGTTGGGGTCGTCCCGAAACACGAAACCCAATGTAAGTCAATGGGGAATAAAAGTCGGCAGTGAGAGGAGGACAGGAAACACACCAACAGTGCCCATTTGAATGCCAAAAGCATCAATTCTTCTTACTTAAGCTTGTCAACCTTAATTAACTTCATAATTAGTGTTGAGCATTCCGATACCGCAAGTATCGGGTATCGGCCGATATTAGCGGTATCGGAATTCCGATACTTAGTTCCGATACTTTTGTCATATCGGATTCCGGAATCGGAATCGGAATAGGAAGTTCCCATCATGCTATGAGCCTGCTTGCTTTGATTAAGCCAATGGGAATCCTCCGAAGTGTGGGCACATCCTGTTAGGCATGTAGGCATGTTAACTATTGGCATGGCTGTGATTGGCTGCCGAAATGATGTCATGATGCACTATAAAAGCCACCGCAGCCGCCATTTCTGGTCACTCTGCTGTGAATTCAGTTAGGGACAGGCTGCTGTAGAAGACTGTGAGGGACAGTTAGAAATAGCGATTCCACCAAACATCTAGTGCTTTACCCAGGCTACATAAACCACCACTGTAGCCTTCTTTGCCCTAGCAGCAGTGTTCACAGCTGTCTGCAAGGGCTGTGTGAGTGCAGCTCACGCTGTGGAGTGGGTCCTGCAGCCACGTCAGGCTGTAGGCCACCCAGTGTGATCACTGCTGCCTCATACATCTTTTATTTTTTGAGCTGCATTTTTTACATAATTTCAATCTAGTGTGCTTCCATCCGTATCCATATACGTTGGTTGCAAACACTAGTAGTAGACAGCGGAGCCTTTCTGCAGCCTTTCAGTGCTAGTGTCCACTTTGCTGCACTGTTCACGGCTGTCTGAGAGGTCTCTGACTGTGTGTGAGTGCAGCTCACGCTGAGTAGTGTGTCCTGCAGCTACGTCTGGCTGTAGGACGCTCAGCGTGCGTCAGTGCCTCACACATATTTTTATTTGAGTGCAGCTCATTTTTTCTTCTATTAGTGTGCATCCATCCGTCTCCATCTACGGTGGTTGCAAACACTATAAAGGAGTACACAGCGGAGCCTTTCTGCAGCCTGTCAGTGCCAGTGCCCACTTAGCTGCACTGTTGACGGCTGTCTGAGAGGCCTCTGACTGTGTGTGAGTGCAGCTCACGCTGAGTAGAGTGTCCTGCAGCTACGTCTGGTTGTAGGACGCTCAACGTGCGTCACTGCCTCACACATATTTGTCTTTGAGTGCAGCTTATTTTTTCTTCTCCTATTAGTGTGCATCCATCCGTATCCATCAACATTGGTTGGTTGCAAACACTATATAGGAGTAGATAGAGGAGCCTTTTTTTCTGGCTTGTGCCCTGCCGGCGCAGCCAGATTAGTATTACCCAATTTTTTTGGAGCCTCATCTTTTGCATTGTAGGTTACCTGCCTGCATTGTAATAGCTCCAAAAAGTTGGTGATACTATCAGTTTCAATTCTTTGTTCACATACTTTGAGTTTGTTTCCAACAAAGAAACCACAAAAAAAGTTCACCAAACACTACATTTTGAACTTGTGTAGGCCACATCAGCTCCTATTAAAGTCTAGTCCACACACACACACACTTCATAAAATTAGTGTTTCTTGTACCTGTAACCAGCTGTTCAGGAATAAGCACACTAAGGCCCCCCTTTGTACTTTTTTGCCTATCTTAAGCAGTCTTGCAAGATGAAGAAGGCAGGGAGTAAGGCGCGTGGGCGTGGGCGTGGGCGTGGAGTTTCAGCAGGGAGAGGACGTGGGGATTCTGCAGGGAGAGGACGTGGGGATTCTACAGGTAGAGGACGTGGGGATTCTGGGCCTGCTGCGGGCACCAGTGGATCAGCATCCCCCAGTTTTAGCAGGCAACAGTCCTTTATGCGCAGCTTTGTAGGACCTCAACGTACCCCACTGCTGCGGGAGGAACAAATTGAAGCCGTTGTCGGATGGATGGCAGCTAACGCATCGACTTCAATTACTTCCGCATCCTCTCAGGGTCAGAGCACCGAAGAGCAACCATCTGTCTCTTCACCACCTGCCAAAGTGCCCAGGCAGTCAGAGAGACATGGACAGGAGCCATCACAGTCTCTACTTCTGTTCTCGGAATCTGTTGGCTTGGAAAGAGGGGGCCAGCCAAGCAGCATTCCTGAATGTGAAGAAGAGGGAGTATGCAGTGATGCGCAACTTCTTTGTCCCTCTGAATCTGAAGAGGCGAGTGGGCCAGTGCCTATGGTCAGCACACCTCAGTACGCATCAGATGATGACGAGACTCAGTTGCCACTTTCTGGTGCGTACGGTGCTGGCGAGACAACCCCGGAGAAGCAGCTGTTTGAAGAGGGGAGGGAAGATGATGAGGTCCTTGACCCATCATGGCGTGAGCAACAGGAAGGTGGTGGGAGCAGCTCGGAGGAAGAGATTCCCCTACCGGCCAAAACAGGAGGCAGAGGGAGGGGGAAGACTTGGTTGCCTGTACCCTCCACTTCGGCACCCGTTAGGAGCATTCCTCCTTCCAAAGGCAAACCGGGCGCTCACAAGAGTTGCAGTGCGTGGTCCTTTTTTGACACAGTTGCAGATGACATTTGCTTTGTCAAATGCAAGCTGTGTCATCAGAGAGTCAAAAGAGGGAGAAATGTCAGCAACCTCAATACCACAAATTTGTGGAAACATGTGCGCACCAAGCACGAGTTGGAGTTGCAGAGACACCCTGAAGACGTAGGCCAACGTACAGCACCACCTACCACCTCTTCAGTTCGTGTTGGGCCCTCTTCCTCCAGCTCACACACTGCTGGTTCGGCTTCCTCACAGGATCGCCAAGGAAGAACCTCTGCCACTGTTGTCCGGAGACCCTGTCAGATTACACCCATAGCAGCACGTTCCCATCCATCACAGCCATCGGTAGCACAGGCATGGGATAAAAGGCGCCCTTACTCGGCAAACCATCCCCGAGCACAGTCTCTGAATGCTGGCATTGCCAAACTTCTGGCAGTTGAAATGCTGTCATTCAGGCTGGTGGACACTGACACCTTCCGGGACTTAATGGCATTGGCAGTCCCCCAATACAACGTGCCCAGCCGCTTTTATTTCAGCAGGCGAGCCGTCCCTGCCCTGCAGAAACATGTTGAGGGCAAAATAAAACATGCGCTACTAAACGCCGTTAGTAGCAAGGTCCACCTGACCACCGATGCGTGGACCAGTAACCATGGACAGGGACGATACCTTTCCCTCACTGCCCACTGGGTCAATGTTGTGGAGCCGGGTACGGATCTGGAGAGTGGCGCTGTACGTGTTCTTCCAACGCCACGGATTGCAGGACTCCAGTCTGTACACATAGACTCCTCCTCCTACTCAAGTTCCTCAGAAACAGCAGAGCAGGAGCCTGTTACGACCGATATGAGCACAGCCGTGGCCAAACGTCAACAGGCTGTACTCAAATTAATTTCTTTGGGGAATCGAAGCCACACAGCGCAGGAGCTCTGGAATGCTATCAAGCTGGAGAGCGATGTGTGGTTTGGGCCAGCGAATCTCCAGCCGGGCTTGGTAGTGTGTGACAATGGCCGAAATCTGGTGGCAGCTCTTGGCCTAGGCAACCTCACACACATCCCATGTCTGGCACATGTTCTTAACTTGGTCGTGCAGAGCTTTCTGAGGGACTATCCGGATCTTGCTGCACTGTTGCACAAGGTCCGCATAGAGTGCGCTCACTTGCGACGTTCCAGCACGGCAAGATCGCGCCTCGCTGCTCTGCAGCGACGATTTGGCCTTCCGGAACATCGCATCATATGTGACCTACCCACCCGGTGGAATTCAACGTTACATATGTTGGAGCGGTTGTGTGAGCAGCAGGCAGCAGTCATGGAGTACCAGCTGCATCAGGCGCAAACAAGTCGCACTGTGCGCCGTTCACACTTCAGCACCATTGAGTGGGCCTCTATGAAGGACATCTGCCTCGTTTTGCGTGCCTTCGATGAATCCACGCGGATGGCGAGTGCAGATGATGCACTAGTCAGCATGACTGTCCCCCTTATCTGCCTGCTTCAACAAACACTGCAAGCACTAAGGGATGAGGTTTCAGAAGAGGTGGAGGATGAGGAGTCCCAAATGCCATCTGCTTCTGGACAGTCTGCGCTACGTGTTTCCTCACAAAGGCCTAGGCAGGGGACACTTTGTGAGGAGGATGAGGAGGAGTCGATGGAGGAGGAAGACATCTCTCCAGAGGAGGGAGGTACACAAACCTCTACTCAGTATGTACAGCGAGGGTGGGGTGATGCAGAGCAGGCCGAGGTCACGCCTCAAACAGGGGACAGCGGTTCTTTGGCAGTTGGGAGTCTGCAGCACATGGTTGATTTCATGCTGCAGTGCCTGAGAAACGACCGCCGCATCGCCCACATTCTCGTCTCGGCTGATTATTGGGTGTACACCCTCCTAGATCCTCGCTACTGGGACAGCGTACAAAGGCTCATACCAACGTTGAACCGGGAGCGTAAAATGCGGGAGTACGAAGAGTCACTGGTGCAGTCCATAATGTTTTCCATTCCACCCGACAGCATTGTTGCTAGTGCTTTACAAAGCAGCTCTGTGCGTCGAGGCAGTGGAGGAAACTCTGCACAAAGAGGGAGCAGAGGCAGCGCCGCAGCACAAGGCAAGACTGTTCTGTCCCCACTTAATGGCGATTAAAGGTATGCAGACATGTAAGTGAGAGAAGTTCCTACCTTTGTGTATCCAATAAGCGAGGCAGACATGACCCTTAGCAGCTTCTCAGATAAGCATACACGCGTTGTGATGAAGAACAATGTTGGTTTATTCCGTAGATAACGATTCAAACATTACACTGAGTCTCTTGCATGGAGCTTGTCTCTGGAGTCGCTACTTGCGGGTCAAAAGACTTTGCTTCCTCAGCTCATGAGGGAGAACAGTTCTCTCAGGTAAGATGTCTGCCGATGACTGAGCAAACAGGAAGAGAAGAGGCTGAAGAGAAGCCCCTCCCCATAGGCTGAACAAGGAAAGACCGAGGAACTAAATGGTCTGGCCAGTAGATGGCAGCAGAGACAAGCGAAAAAACATAAATACATTTCTTTAACTAGAAACATGCATGGAACAGCACACTCCCCGTCTGGAATTAACTATGGGGATTCCACTATTGTCCATAATAATAATAAACCTAAAAGAAAGGGCATGTTAAATGCAACAATTAAAGTTCAAAAAATCAGAAAAACGGCCAAACTTCAGGTGCAGAACGCTCATCCCGTAGTGGCGCTCTCGATAGGCAGTAAGAGGACGAGTTCATGGATTGGCCTCGCAAAGATCTTCGTCTCACCCTTCCTAAAGACCCTCAGCTCCACCTTCCACACGTTGCCGTCCTGGCTAGGCAGTGTCCTGGTAACAAGTCCCAGAGGCCAGTCAGTCCTTTCATGATGATGACGGATCAGTAAGACTGTAACGTGGTGTTTGTTGGGAATGATGAGAGGATTTTGCTCTGCGACACCGAAACGAGCCTGGCTTAAACGACCGCCAACCCTCAGTAAGCCGAAGCTGTCCATTACTGGGTTTAAATTGGCGAGGGGGCTTCTTAATGGAATCTGCTGTTTGTTATTTAAGCACTTCCATTCGGTGGCGAATTCGCTCTGTTGGAGGTGGCGTATAATGAGGGACTCACTACGGGAGATGTCCTCAGCAGAAAGAGGTCTTTGGCATACATGCCAGCGATGACAGTCCTTGTCTTTAAAGTCTGCACGATAACATCTGGCGATGTGCACTAACCTGGCAACAGTCCTGACGAGTCTTAACCAGCTGGAGAAACGTTCAAAACGTTGGCAGCCGAGGTTGGATGTTTTCTCAGCACTGGTGGTCA
This sequence comes from Dendrobates tinctorius, assembly GCF_039654945.1. Taxonomy (NCBI): domain Eukaryota; kingdom Metazoa; phylum Chordata; class Amphibia; order Anura; family Dendrobatidae; genus Dendrobates; species Dendrobates tinctorius. Next base: position 5,735,109 of record NW_027361683.1, read on the forward strand.
GGGTATGGACCTCAGTTCGGACATCTGGATCGTTGTCTGGATCTAGGATGCTGAAGTCTTCCTGGACACCTTCTTCTGACTGTCTCAGCAGGAACTCTGGACCTGTAAGCCAAGAAGAGTTAACGAAAGAAGATATAGACATGGGTCTGGTTGCAAGATCTGCTGGATTCAGCTCCGATGGTACGTAACGCCATTGTTCCGGTTTGGAGGATCTCCTGATCCTTTCGATGCGGTTACTGACATACACGTAGAATCGTCTCGATGTATTGTAGATGTAACCCAAAACGACCTTGCTGTCGGTGTAGAATTGGACCTCATCTATTTCGATACACAGTTCTTGTAGTATGAAGTCAGCAATTTCCACTGCCAAGACGGCTCCACAGAGTTCGAGTCTGGGGATGGTGTGGTCGGGCTTCGGGGCTAGCTTCGCCTTGCCGAACACCAATCCGACGTAGCTTTGCCCGCTGGCGTCCATCACCTTCAGGTATGCAACCGCCGCTATGGCTTCTGTGGAGGCGTCTGAAAAGACGTGGAGTTCTTTCCTTCCGCTAGAGGCAAGGGAGATTTTGGTGTAGCATCTCGGGATGTGAATATTGTTCAATCCGCACAACGACTGTTTCCAAGTTTCCCATTTTTTCTCTTTGTCGGAGGGGAGCGGGGTATCCCAATCCTTGACAGTTTCAGATAGTTGTCTCAACAAGGATTTGCCTTGTATGGTGATGGGCGCCACGAACCCCAGCGGGTCAAATAAGCTGTTCACTATGGAGAGGACACCACGTTTTGTGAACGGTTTGTCCGAGCAATTCACTTGAAACCCGAAGGAGTCGGCTGCGAGATCCCATCTGATGCCTAGGCTCCTCTGCACGGGTGGGCTGTCTAGCCCCAAGTCAATGTCCTTGAATCCAGGGGAGTGATCACCCGAATCAAAGGCTCTCATTACGGTCGGGCTGTTTGAAGCGATTTTATGAAGCCTGAGCCTTGCCTGGGCCAGCATACCTTGGGTCCTCTTGAGCAAATCAATGGCTGCTTCTTCAGTGGGCAGTGATTTGAGCCCGTCGTCTACATAGAAGTCTCTTTCAACGAAGTCTCTTGCGTCTGTGCCATACTCAGACTCTCCCTCTGATGCGGTCCTTCGGAGACCGTAGGTTGCTACTGCGGGTGAAGGGCTGTTCCCGAAGACATGGACTCTCATTCGGTATTCCACCATCTCTTTGTTGGTGTCGTTGTCCTTGAACCACAGGAATCTGAGGAAGTTCCGGTGGTCCTCCCTGACTAGGAAACAGTGGAACATCTGTTCGATATCGGCAGTGATGGCGACGAGTTCTTTCCTGAACCTCAGCAACACTCCTACTAAGTTGTTCGTCAGGTTGGGACCTGTGAGGAGGACATCGTTGAGTGATACGCCTCCATGTTTGGCGCTGGAGTCAAAGACAACCCTGATTTGGTTCGGTTTCCGTGGGTGGTAGACACCAAATGAAGGCAGATACCAGCACTCTTCGTTCTTCTTCACGGGAGGAGCGGGTTCCGCGTGGTTGTTGCGAAATATTCTGTCCATAAAGGCGACAATATGCTCCCTCATTTCAGGTTTGTGGTTCATTGAACGTTGAAGAGAGTTGAATCTGTTCTGAGCTTGGTCTCGGTTGTTTGGCAGTCTTATCCTGGTGGATCGGAAGGGTAATGGAGAGACCCAGTGGTCGGTTTTGTCCTTAGAGAACTCACGGTCCATTATGTCGATGAATTCTCTGTCCTCCACTGACAAGGCTACTTTATCGTCGTCCTTGGTGATGTGAAAGACTGATCTTCCCAAGTTGTCGGTACGCAGAGAAGAAGCGATGTCAGGCAGCTGTATTGAGTCTGGGGGCTTCTCTTTCACTTCATAGTGATGAGGACATGGCCTTAGGCAGGTTGTGCGTCCGTCTCCATGGACGTAGGTCCTGAAGGAGTCGATTTCTGATCGATCAACGCACACGTTTCTTATGACTACCCATCCGAGGTCCAGTCTCTGGGCGTATGGTGCGTAGTCAGGTCCGTTGCACTGTTGTCGCACCTTGTGTACCCTCAGGTTGTCTCTGCCGAGCAGGAGTAGAATCTCCGCGTTGTTGTCCATAGGTGGGATGACGCTTGCGAGGTGCTTCAGGTGCGGCTGATGAAGTACAGCTTCTGGGGTAGGAATTTCACTCCTATGGCTGGGTATTTGGTCACATTCAACTAGCGTTGGCAGAGGTATTTCAGTCTTCCCGTTGATAGGAGAAGAGATGAATCCCTGGGCTCTTCTGCCGCTAGTCTCTATGCGGCCTGAGCAGGTGTTCAAGGTGTAGGGCTCTGATGGTCCACTAATTACGAAGGCTTCAAAGAATTTGGCTCCTGCCAGGGACCGGTTGCTTTGGTCGTCTATGATGGCATACACCTTCATTGCCTTTTCTGGATGTCCTTCGGGGTAAACCTTGATGAGGCATATTCGGGCGCAACATTTCTCCATACGGCCCTCTCCACATACTTCTGAGCATGAGCAGGAGACAGTTGTGGCGGTGTCGGTCTGATTCTGTGGCTCCCCGCCATGACTTGGAGCGGGAGCAGTGGTGACTGCAGCCGGTGTGTCTCTAGCTATTCGGGTTGAGTGCATGGCTGAAACATGCTTTTCGCTGTGGCACTCCCCACACTTGACTGTGGATTTGCAGTCCTTGGCCATGTGCTCAAGTGATGCGCAGCATTTGAAGCAAACCCCGAGCTCTGTGAGGATCTCCTTGCGCTCCTGTAGGGTTTTGGATCTAAACCCTTTGCACTTGGTCAACGTGTGTGGCTTCTTGTGGATGGGACATTCACGATTAAAGGATTTATCTCGTGTTGAGACGATGTTCTGTTCGTCTGTGGGCGTTGCAGGTGACGGTAGCTCGGTCTTCCTAACGCTCACAGCTCTCTTAGTGTCTCTGCGTTTGTATGTGGTGTTTTCATACCTTGGCGCAGGAGTTGGTGCGGCTGTCGAAGCGTTGGACTCTAGGAAGTCGAGGCTGGGGTCATTCCTCATCTGGGCCTGTTCATCGATGAACCTGCAGAAGTGGATGAATGGAGGGAAGGTAACGTCGTTCACTCCTTTGTATCTTGATACTGACATTGCCCACTTTTCCTGCAGGCTGTATGGCAGCTTCACCACGATCGGGTTTACTCCATGGGCTGAATCCAGATAGCACAGCCCAGACAGACGAGGGTCTCTTTTGGCGAGCTCCAGCTCCATTAGCAGGTCACTTAGGTCTTGCAGCTTGTGGACGTCTTTAAGGTTGATCTTTTGGAAATCCTGCAGTCTCTTGAATAGGGCTTTCTCTATTGCCTCTGCGCTGCCAAAGGTGCGTTCCAGCCTTTGCCATGCGGCAGCGAGACCTGCTTCTGCTTGTCCCACGTGGACCGCTCTGAGGCTCCTGACGCGGGTTGAAGAGCTTGGACCTAACCACTTTATCAGGAGGTCAAGTTCCTGTTCTTCAGTTAGGTTGAGATTGGCGATGGCTGCCTTAAAGGTTGCTTTCCAGGCCCTGTAGCTCTCTGCACGATCATCAAACTTCGTAAGACTGGTGTTGATTAGCTCTCTGCTCACCATGAACCTGGCGAACTCGGACATATCCGACTTCTCACCACTCGTTGCCACGACGACTCGTGATGCCCCTGGGGCGTATGGGCCGCCTGGTGTGAATGGATGAGCTGTTCCCGGATAGAATGATGTTGCTGCAGGGTTGAGCTGTGGTTTAGCCCTTGAAGAATCTGACGAATACCGCTTGAGCTGTAAAGGTGGGTCAGGAAACACTTGGTTGCCATCTTGTGGTGACTGTGTTTGAGAAGGTATCTCTGGGAGTACGTTGGAGGTTTTGGTGTCGTCGACTTGGACGGTACTGTAGACCGGGGTTGCTACAGGTAGCTGGTTTAGTACATAGTCTTTCGTGCGATTGACTGGATCGTCTGATTCCAGTGGTGGCAAGTTAGCTGCATCAGGACCTTGGATCAACGCCTGCTCAAGTAGTCTCACTTTAGCTAGTGCGACCTCCTCTTCCATCTGTGACCGAAGAATCTTCAGCTGAGCCTCCGCTTCTGCTTCTGCTCTCTTGGCTTCCACTTCTGCCCTTTTTGCTTCCACTTCTGCCCTTTTTGCTTCCACTTCTGCCCTTTTTGCTTCCATGTCTGCTTCTGCCCTTTTTGCCTCTGCCTTAGCTTCTCTCTCAGTGAAAGAACGTCTCACTCTGGATTCCTCTGCCTTTATGCGGGCCTCTAGTATCCTGTCGCTCATGGTTGAACTTCTTGAGGACGATGCCCTGGATGACCGAGAGGAACGTTTAGATGAGGTCGATCGGTGTGACCTGGTTTCTTGCAGGTGAGAGATACGTTGTTCAGCCTTGTTTATGGCATGTTGGACCTTGGCGTCTCTCTCCTTGTCCGTCTCTAGCGCCTCACTGAGGTCTGGAAGAGCTTCATCAGAATTAAAATCTTTTAGAAGAGCCATGTACTTTGCTGATAGTCTCTTGTACCTTTCACGGGCGGTGTTCAGCCGCTCCATGACGGATTGCAAGCTTGCGGCGTTGCCTGATGAGGATTCGAGTCTTGACATATAAGAGGTGACGCATTCCCACTGTTCTTCCAGGTGATCACATAGCTCATCTTTCATATTGTGATAGTTTTCAAGCACCTTTATAGTTGGTTTGGCAGAACGTTTTGGTCGGGTGACTTGGTCTGCTTGAGATGTGGGGTCTGCCTCCTGGGCTTCATCGTGGATGGTATCAGGTTGTATTTGCACTGTTTCATCAGTAGGGACCTGTCCGAGGTCTTTTTCGGCCATTTTGAATAAAGGTGTACTGTCTCTTTAAAAAATTCAACTTTTGAATCGGGGTCCGAAAATCGCTGTGCGGCTCTGCGGGAGGTCCCGGATGAGATTCCCAGAGTGGCTTTGGCGAAACTTGGGGGTTCGCGGATCGCTGATGCGCGGTAATGAGGTATGGAGTACTGCAGGCCTTTAGGAGCGATGTGGCCAGAAGGAAACAGCAGGTGCATAGACAGTCCTCATTAACAGTACGAGCAGAGTTATTGCAAGATGTGGCAGGTGGTGGAGCTACTTCTAGGCTTGTCCAGACGTGCACTGCTGCAGGCAGACTGGTGTGCGAGGCTTGTTGCTGGGCAGATTACACATAGGGAGACGGGGCAGATGGAGATCTGTAGCTGGGGTGCTGGGCTATAAGGAGGTTTTCTAGCTGCTTATGAGCTTTAAAAGTAGTCTTCTGACTTGTATGGGCCGGCAAGCTAGTCTTTTGACTGTTCTGTCCCCACTTAATGGCGATTAAAGGTATGCAGACATGTAAGTGAGAGAAGTTCCTACCTTTGTGTATCCAATAAGCGAGGCAGACATGACCCTTAGCAGCTTCTCAGATAAGCATACACGCGTTGTGATGAAGAACAATGTTGGTTTATTCCGTAGATAACGATTCAAACATTACACTGAGTCTCTTGCATGGAGCTTGTCTCTGGAGTCGCTACTTGCGGGTCAAAAGACTTTGCTTCCTCAGCTCATGAGGGAGAACAGTTCTCTCAGGTAAGATGTCTGCCGATGACTGAGCAAACAGGAAGAGAAGAGGCTGAAGAGAAGCCCCTCCCCATAGGCTGAACAAGGAAAGACCGAGGAACTAAATGGTCTGGCCAGTAGATGGCAGCAGAGACAAGCGAAAAAACATAAATACATTTCTTTAACTAGAAACATGCATGGAACAGCACAAAGACCACTATGGCCCAAATGTGGCAAAGTTTTGTGTGTCCACCACAATTGTCTACACCATCAGCGACGCCTCGAGTCAGCAGGAGGCAACGCTTCCATCAGATGGTGTCAGACTACATGTCTTGCCCTGTCGCTGTACTCCCAGATGGCTCTTCCCCCTTCAAGTTTTGGGTCTCTAAGCTGGATACATGGCCAGAGCTTAGCCAGTATGCATTGGAGGTGCTGGCTTGCCCTGCTGCCAGTGTATTATCGGAACGTGTCTTTAGTGCCGCAGGTGGTGTACTAACAGACCGTCGCACGCGACTATCTTCCGTTAATGTTGACCGGCTGACTTTTCTGAAAATGAACAAGGCCTGGATCTCCAAAGACTTTGCCATTCCTCTTACAGACTAAATTAGTGGTTGGCAACTGTATCCAGGTCTGCTGGTGTGTTCATTTTTCTACCACCTGAACTATAATCCCTTTGCTTCAACACAGCCAGTTGTCGCTCAGATGTGTCGTCTGCACAGAGAAACACACTAGCTCCTGTGTTAGTGGGGTTCAGTAATGCCAGCTGATCCCCTGCTGTGTGGACGGCAAAGTCACCAGCTCCATCAACATTCAAACCACTACTGATTTTTAACCGTGCCCAACTTAGGTCTCTGGCTCCACTGTCTCTACTATTTCCCCTGACCTCCAACCCCGCCATCTACATCTCTGAAGTGGCGTCAGCACAATCTACACTTGTTCCTGTGTTCCTGTGGCTCAGTCCCATCAGTTTATCCCCTGATGTGTGTCCGGCAAGGTCTCCTGCTCTGTCCACATTCCCATAACCAGTAGTGGGAATGAGGACAGAGCTGGCGAACTTGCCGGACAAACATCAGGGGATCAACTGACGGGACTGAGCACCAGTAACACAGGAACAAGTGTAGATTGTGCTGACGCCACTTCAGAGATGTAGCTGGCGGGGTTGGAGGCCAGGGTAAATAGTAGAGACAGTGGAGCCAGAGGCCTAAGTGGAGCATGGTTAGAATCAGTAGTAGTCCACAACCTCCATAAAAACCGCTGCCCATTGGCCTCTGCATGCGGCATGCGTAATCCTGGGCTCCAACAGCGTCAGTTGGTGTTCAGAAGTGTCGTCTCCACAGAGCCAAACACATTCGTTAGAGTGTTAGTGGGGTTCAGCACTGCCAGCTGTTCCCCTGCTGTGGAGATGGCAAGTCTCCTGCTGCCTTCACCTGCCAAAATCCAGTAGGCCCCAGCCTGCTCCTCGCCTAATCCTGGGCTCCAACAGCGTCAGTTGGTGTTCAGAAGTGTCGTCTCCACAGAGCCAAACACATTCGTTAGAGTGTTAGTGGGGTTCAGCACTGCCAGCTGTTCCCCTGCTGTGGAGATGGCAAGTCTCCTGCTGCCTTCACCTGCCAAAATCCAGTAGGCCCCAGCCTGCTCCTCGCCTAATCCTGGGCTCCAACAGCGTCAGTTGGTGTTCAGAAGTGTCGTCTCCACAGAGCCAAACACCTTCGTTAGAGTGTTAGTGGGGTTCAGCACTGCCAGCTGTTCCCCTGCTGTGGAGATGGCAAGTCTCCTGCTGCCTTCACCTGCCAAAATCCAGTAGGCCACAGCCTGCTCCTCGCCTAATCCTGGGCTCCAACAGCGTCAGTTGGTGTTCAGAAGTGTCGTCTCCACAGAGCCAAACACATTCGTTAGAGTGTTAGTGGGGTTCAGCACTGCCAGCTGTTCCCCTGCTGTGGAGATGGCAAGTCTCCTGCTGCCTTCACCTGCCAAAATCCAGTAGGCCCCAGCCTGCTCCTCGCCTAATCCTGGGCTCCAACAGCGTCAGTTGGTGTTCAGAAGTGTCGTCTCCACAGAGCCAAACACCTTCGTTAGAGTGTTAGTGGGGTTCAGCACTGCCAGCTGTTCCCCTGCTGTGGAGATGGCAAGTCTCCTGCTGCCTTCACCTGCCAAAATCCAGTAGGCCCCAGCCTGCTCCTCGCCTAATCCTGGGCTCCAACAGCGTCAGTTGGTGTTCAGAAGTGTCGACTCCACAGAGCCAAACACCTTCGTTAGAGTGTTAGTGGGGTTCAGCACTGCCAGCTGTTCCCCTGCTGTGGAGATGGCAAGTCTCCTGCTGCCTTCACCTGCCAAAATCCAGTAGGCCCAAGCCTGCTCCTCGCCTAATCCTGGGCTCCAACAGCGTCAGTTGGTGTTCAGAAGTGTCGTCTCCACAGAGCCAAACACCTTCGTTAGAGTGTTAGTGGGGTTCAGCACTGCCAGCTGTTCCCCTGCTGTGGAGATGGCAAGTCTCCTGCTGCCTTCACCTGCCAAAATCCAGTAGGCCCCAGCCTGCTCCTCGCCTAATCCTGGGCTCCAACAGCGTCAGTTGGTGTTCAGAAGTGTCGTCTCCACAGAGCCAAACACCTTCGTTAGAGTGTTAGTGGGGTTCAGCACTGCCAGCTGTTCCCCTGCTGTGGAGATGGCAAGTCTCCTGCTGCCTTCACCTGCCAAAATCCAGTAGGCCCAAGCCTGCTCCTCGCCTAATCCTGGGCTCCAACAGCGTCAGTTGGTGTTCAGAAGTGTCGTCTCCACAGAGCCAAACACCTTCGTTAGAGTGTTAGTGGGGTTCAGCACTGCCAGCTGTTCCCCTGCTGTGGAGATGGCAAGTCTCCTGCTGCCTTCACCTGCCAAAATCCAGTAGGCCCCAGCCTGCTCCTCGCCTAATCCTGGGCTCCAACAGCGTCAGTTGGTGTTCAGAAGTGTCGTCTCCACAGAGCCAAACACCTTCGTTAGAGTGTTAGTGGGGTTCAGCACTGCCAGCTGTTCCCCTGCTGTGGAGATGGCAAGTCTCCTGCTGCCTTCACCTGCCAAAATCCAGTAGGCCACAGCCTGCTCCTCGCCTAATCCTGGGCTCCAACAGCGTCAGTTGGTGTTCAGAAGTGTCGTCTCCACAGAGCCAAACACATTCGTTCAAGTGTTAGTGGGGTTCATCATTGCCAGCTGATCCCCTGCTGTGGAGATGGCAGTCTCTCCTGCTGTCTCCGCATTACAAAGACAGTAGGCCTCTGCCTACACCCTCCTATTTCCTGGGCTTCAACACAGCCAGTTGTAGTTCGGAAGTGCCGTCCACACGGAAAGAGATACTTGCTCCCGTGTCTCAGTGGGGTTCAGTAATGTCAGCTGATCCCCTGCTGTGTGGATGGCAGTCTCTTCTGCTGTCACCTCATTCAAAATACAGTAGGCCTCTGCCTATACCCTCCTATTTCCTGGGCTTCAACACAGCCAGTTGTAGTTCGGAAGTGCCGTCCACACGGAAAGAGATACTTGCTCCCGTGTCTCAGTGGGGTTCAGTAACGTCAGCTGATCCCCTGCTGTGTGGATGGCAGTCTCTCCTGCTGTCACCTCATTCAAAATACAGTAGGCCTCTGCCTACACCCTCCTATTTCCTGGGCTTCAACACAGCCAGTTGTAGTTCGGAAGTGCCGTCCACACGGAAAGAGATACTTGCTCCCGTGTCTCAGTGGGGTTCAGTAACGTCAGCTGATCCCCTGCTGTGTGGATGGCAGTCTCTCCTGCTGTAAACTCATTCAAAATACAGTAGGCCTCTGCCTACACCCTCCTATTTCCTGGGCTTCAACACAGCCAGTTGTAGTTTGGAAGTGCCGTCCACACGGAAAGAGATACTTGCTCCCGTGTCTCAGTGGGGTTTAGTAACGTCAGCTGATTCCCTGCTGTGTGGATGGCAGTCTCTCCTGCTGTAAACTCATTCAAAATACAGTAGGCCTCTGCCTACACCCTCCTATTTCCTGGGCTTCAACACAGCCAGTTGTAGTTCGGAAGTGCCGTCCACACGGAAAGAGATACTTGCTCCCGTGTCTCAGTGGGGTTCAGTAATGTCAGCTGATCCCCTGCTGTGTGGATGGCAGTCTCTCCTGCTGTCACCTCATTCAAAATACAGTAGGCCTCTGCCTACACCCTCCTATTTCCTGGGCTTCAACACAGCCAGTTGTAGTTCGGAAGTGCCGTCCACACGGAAAGAGATACTTGCTCCCGTGTCTCAGTGGGGTTCAGTAACGTCAGCTGATCCCCTGCTGTGTGGATGGCAGTCTCTCCTGCTGTCACCTCATTCAAAATACAGTAGGCCTCTGCCTACACCCTCCTATTTCCTGGGCTTCAACACAGCCAGTTGTAGTTCGGAAGTGCCGTCCACACGGAAAGAGATACTTGCTCCCGTGTCTCAGTGGGGTTCAGTAATGTCAGCTGATCCCCTGCTGTGTGGATGGCAGTCTCTCCTGCTGTCACCTCATTCAAAATACAGTAGGCCTCTGCCTACACCCTCCTATTTCCTGGGCTTCAACACAGCCAGTTGTAGTTCGGAAGTGCCGTCCACACGGAAAGAGATACTTGCTCCCGTGTCTCAGTGGGGTTCAGTAACGTCAGCTGATCCCCTGCTGTGTGGATGGCAGTCTCTCCTGCTGTAAACTCATTCAAAATACAGTAGGCCTCTGCCTACACCCTCCTATTTCCTGGGCTTCAACACAGCCAGTTGTAGTTCGGAAGTGCCGTCCACACGGAAAGAGATACTTGCTCCCGTGTCTCAGTGGGGTTCAGTAATGTCAGCTGATCCCCTGCTGTGTGGATGGCAGTCTCTCCTGCTGTCACCTCATTCAAAATACAGTAGGCCTCTGCCTACACCCTCCTATTTCCTGGGCTTCAACACAGCCAGTTGTAGTTCAGAAGTGCCGTCCACACGGAAAGAGATACTTGCTCCCGTGTCTCAGTGGGGTTCAGTAATGTCAGCTGATCCCCTGCTGTGTGGATGGCAGTCTCTCCTGCTGTCACCTCATTCAAAATACAGTAGGCCTCTGCCTACACCCTCCTATTTCCTGGGCTTCAACACAGCCAGTTGTAGTTCGGAAGTGCCGTCCACACGGAAAGAGATACTTGCTCCCGTGTCTCAGTGGGGTTCAGTAATGTCAGCTGATCCCCTGCTGTGTGGATGGCAGTCTCTCCTGCTGTCACCTCATTCAAAATACAGTAGGCCTCTGCCTACACCCTCCTATTTCCTGGGCTTCAACACAGCCAGTTGTAGTTCGGAAGTGCCGTCCACACGGAAAGAGATACTTGCTCCCGTGTCTCAGTGGGGTTCAGTAATGTCAGCTGATCCCCTGCTGTGTGGATGGCAGTCTCTCCTGCTGTCACCTCATTCAAAATACAGTAGGCCTCTGCCTACACCCTCCTATTTCCTGGGCTTCAACACAGCCAGTTGTAGTTCGGAAGTGCCGTCCACACGGAAAGAGATACTTGCTCCCGTGTCTCAGTGGGGTTCAGTAATGTCAGCTGATCCCCTGCTGTGTGGATGGCAGTCTCTCCTGCTGTCACCTCATTCAAAATACAGTAGGCCTCTGCCTACACCCTCCTATTTCCTGGGCTTCAACACAGCCAGTTGTAGTTCGGAAGTGCCGTCCACACGGAAAGAGATACTTGCTCCCGTGTCTCAGTGGGGTTCAGTAACGTCAGCTGATCCCCTGCTGTGTGGATGGCAGTCTCTCCTGCTGTCACCTCATTCAAAATACAGTAGGCCTCTGCCTACACCCTCCTATTTCCTGGGCTTCAACACAGCCAGTTGTAGTTCGGAAGTGCCGTCCACACGGAAAGAGATACTTGCTCCCGTGTCTCAGTGGGGTTCAGTAATGTCAGCTGATCCCCTGCTGTGTGGATGGCAGTCTCTCCTGCTGTCACCTCATTCAAAATACAGTAGGCCTCTGCCTACACCCTCCTATTTCCTGGGCTTCAACACAGCCAGTTGTAGTTCGGAAGTGCCGTCCACACGGAAAGAGATACTTGCTCCCGTGTCTCAGTGGGGTTCAGTAATGTCAGCTGATCCCCTGCTGTGTGGATGGCAAAGTCTCCTGCTGCCTACACAGTCGTACCACTACTGATTTTTAACCGTGCTCCAATTAGGCCTGTGGCTCCACTGTCTCTCGTATTTCCCCTGTCCTCCAACCCTGCCAGTTACAGCTCCGAAGTGGCGTCTGCACAATCCACACTTGTTCCTGTGTTACAGGTGTTCAGTCCGGTCAGTTAATCCCCTGATGTGTGTCCGGCAATGTCGCCTGCTCTGTCCACATTCCCATTATGGGAATGTGGACAGAGCAGGCGACATTGCCGGACACACATCAGGGGATTAACTGACCGGACTGAACACCTGTAACACAGGAACAAGTGTGGATTGTGCAGACGCCACTTCGGAGCTGTAACTGGCGGGGTTGGAGGACAGGGGAAATACGAAAATCAGTGAAGCCACAGGCCTAAGTGGAGCTTGGTTCAAATTAGTAGTCTACAACCGATCTTAAAATTTCTTCAATGCAGCCTCAGCCTGCTCCGTGCTTGTCCCTGGGCTTCAACACAGCCAGTTGTTGCTCGGAAGTGCCGTCTTCACAGAGTAAAACACTAGCTCCTGTGTTTGTGGGGTTCAGTAACGTCAGCTGTTCCCCTGCTGTTTTGATGGCAATCTGTCCTGCTGCCTCCCAATTGACAGCACATCAGGCCTCAGCCTGCTAAGTGCTTGTCCTGGGCTCCAACATCGCCAGTTGCTGCTCATAACTGACTTTGGCACTGGTACTCCCTCCTGCCCAGCTTGGTTCCAGCCCTGCCTGCTGTTTCCGGGAAGTGTCAATGTCAGTTTGCCACCCCAAGTTGCCATGTCGTGTTGCGGTTGGGTTAGCCGAGGCTAGGGTGCCAGCAGTTTAGGTGCTTCCTATGTGGACTGCGGGTTCTGGTAAGAAAGGTTTGTTCCATAGTGCCAGTAGGACAAGCACCCCCTGTAGGACTGTGTGATTCGGTAACTGCGGCCAGCTTGCGGCATGCCAACTTTGCTTTTCAGGGGTAACTTCTGATACCCCTCCGGGTTCCAGCACCGTCAGCTGGTTCTCATCAGAGCCTTTGGCCTAGGTGCCTCCATCTCGGTATCCGAGTTCCGGCAACGTCTGCTGGTCCTTGGTAGTGCTTTGTAGCACAGGTACCTCCTGCTTAGTAACCGGGTTCCAGCACCGTCAGCTGGTCCTCGGTTGTGCCATTGGCTCTTATTCCTTCTGCTGCCCCTCCGGGTGCCAGCACTGTCAGCTGGTCCTCGCTATTTCCATTTGCTCTTGCAGCTTATGCTACCCCTCCGGGTTCCAGCACCGTCAGCTGGTTCTCGTCAGAGCCTTTGGCCTAGGTGCCTCCATCTCGGTATCCGAGTTCCGGCAACGTCTGCTGGTCCTTGGTAGTGCTTTGTAGCACAGGTACCTCCTGCTTAGTAACCGGGTTCCAGCACTGTCAGCTGGTCCTCGGTTGTGCCATTGGCTCTTATTCCTTCTGCTGCCCCTCCGGGTGCCAGCACTGTCAGCTGGTCCTCGCTATTTCCATTTGCTCTTGCAGCTTATGCTACCCCTCCGGGTTCCAGCACCGTCAGCTGGTTCTCGTCAGAGCCTTTGGCCTAGGTGCCTCCATCTCGGTATCCGAGTTCCGGCAACGTCTGCTGGTCCTTGGTAGTGCTTTGTAGCACAGGTACCTCCTGCTTAGTAACCGGGTTCCAGCACCGTCAGCTGGTCCTCGGTAGTGCCATTGGCTCTTGTTCCTTCTGCTGCCCCTCCGGGTGCCAGTACCATCAGCTGGTTCAAGAGGACAAAGAACAGGAAGACAACCACCAAGATGCAGAACAACAAGAGAGAGAAGACAAAGAAGCATAAAAAAAAAAAGCAGAAGAACATTAAGCATAAGACTAATACTCTGAGCAAATGATATTATCTTATTTATAAGCAGAAGAAGACTAAGCAGTGTATGGGGGTGAGTCCGTTCCTCCTCGTGGTGCCCCTGGAAAAGGCCTGCTGCTGCAGGCCAAACTGAACGCGGACAAATCCTGTTGTAAATCTTTTGTGACAGGCAGAACGGAAGGTGTAAACTTCTAACTTTTCTAGATAACAACTACAGGAATGCCTGACACAAACAAGAATATGATGAAGAAGAATAGGAAGAAGATGAAGAAGCTGAATATGTAGAATAATAATTGTTGAATAAGAAGAATATGAAGAATGTAAGAAAAGGAAGAAGAAGAAGAAGAAGAAGAAGAAGAAGAATGTAAAAAAAGGAAGTAGAAGAAGAAGAAGAATGTAAAAAAAGGAATAAGAAGAATGTAAAAAAAGGAAGTAGAAGAAGAAGAAGAAGAACGTAAAAAAAGGAAGTAGAAGAAGAAGAAGAAGAATGTAAAAAAAGGAAGTAGAAGAAGAAGAAGAAGAATGTAAAAAAAGGAAGTAGAAGAAGAAGAAGAAGAATGTAAAAAAAGGAAGTAGAAGAAGAAGAAGAAGAAAGAAGAAAGAAGAAGAAGACATACATGTCTGGCAAAATATAAATGAGGCTAACATAGTCAATATCTTTGTAACTCCTAACATCTTTAAAAAAAAAGTTTAATTCCTGCTATTCCATTTGATTGGGCTAAACCTCTATGGCTTTAATGTCTCCTCCACCTCCCACAATACATTCTACATTATTCTTAGTTGTTTTTCTTCATGTAGAATTAACCTACAAGGAAAGAAAGGGTTTTTTTTAATTCCGATATTTTGGCCCCATTGACTTGCATTGGTTCCCGGTATCGGAATCGGCGATACTGATACTTTTTTTAAAGATCGGCCGATCCATTCCGATCCGATATTTTCAAGTATCGGCTGGTATCGCTCAACTCTATTCATAATACAAGTTACGCACTGAAAAATGGGGGTTATTTGGCTACAGACTGTGGGGGGGAGGGTTGGCTCCAGGTTTTCATGTGCCCTGGGCGAAAGAGCGCCCCTTTAACACATACCACAACTCATCATGCTCCGATACGGCAGAGAAATAGCGGTATAGTACAATGAAAAATACCTCACTTTTTACATCTCATGACGAGGCCCATCTATTTCTCCATACAGAATCATTGGTCCCATATAATGTTTGAAACAGTATATGATGAGCTCCACATAATGCTACAGTATATGTTGGTCCCCATGGATGAAGCTCTACTGTCTTATGGGCCCAAATAATGCTCCAAACATAATGGGCCCCATTTCTAATGCTCTAGTGTATAATGGGCCCTGTAAATGCTGCTCCAGTGTCTGATGTCCACCTTTGGAATGACCCAGTGTATGGTGGGCCCCATCTATCATTCTCAGACGGTGTTAGGCCCAGTATGGATTGCACGTGATTGCACAAAGGTGAGAAAGGGTACCGTATCCCCAGATAACATGTATGGATAGTGTACACATTCAAAATATATGTCTATACATCAGGAGGCAGGCTCAGACGGTGTTAGGCCCAGTATGGATTGCACGTGATTGCACAAAGGTTAGAAAGGGTACCGTATCCCCAGATAACATGTATGGATAACGTACACATTCATAATATATGTCTCAGGAGGCAGGCTCAGACGGTGTTAGGCCCAGTATGGATTGCACGTGATTGCACAAAGGGTACCGTATCCCCAGATAACATGTATGGATAGCGTACACATTCAAAATATATGTCTCAGGAGGCAGGCTCAGACGGTGTTAGGCCCAGTATGGATTGCACGTGATTGCACAAAGGTTAGAAAGGGTACCGTATCCCCAGATAACATGTATGGATAGCGTACACATTCAAAATATATGTCTCAGGAGGCAGGCTCAGACGGTGTTAGGCCCAGTATGGATTGCACGTGATTGCACAAAGGTTAGAAAGGGTACCGTATCCCCGGATAACATGTATGGATAGCGTACACATTCAAAATATATGTCTCAGGAGGCAGGCTCAGACGGTGTTAGGCCCAGTATGGATTGCACGTGATTGCACAACGGTTAGAAAGGGTACCGTATCCCCAGATAACATGTATGGATAGCGTACACATTCAAAATATATGTCTCAGGAGGCAGGCTCAGTCGGTGTTAGGCCCAGTATGGATTGCACGTGATTGCACAAAGGTTAGAAAGGGTACCGTATCCCCAGATAACATGTATGGATAGCGTACACATTCAAAATATATGTCTCAGGAGGCAGGCTCAGAGGGTGTTAGGCCCAGTATGGATTGCACGTGATTGCACAAAGGTTAGAAAGGGTACCGTATCCCCAGATAACATGTATGGATAGCGTACACATTCAAAATATATGTCTCAGGAGGCAGGCTCAGACGGTGTTAGGCCCAGTATGGATTGCACGTGATTGCACAAAGGTTAGAAAGGGTACCGTATCCCCAGATAACATGTATGGATAGCGTACACATTCAAAATATATGTCTCAGGAGGCAGGCTCAGACGGTGTTAGGCCCAGTATGGATTGCACGTGATTGCACAAAGGTTAGAAAGGGTACCGTATCCCCAGATAACATGTATGGATAGCGTACACATTCAAAATATATGTCTCAGGAGGCAGGCTCAGACGGTGTTAGGCCCAGTATGGATTGCACATGATTGCACAAAGGTTAGAAAGGGTACTGTATCCCCAGACAACATGTATGGATAGCGTACACATTCAAAATATATGTCTCAGGAGGCAGGCTCAGACGGTGTTAGGCCCAGTATGGATTGCACGTGATTGCACAAAGGTTAGAAAGGGTCACTTTTCCCCGGATAACATGTATGGATAGCGTACACATTCAAAATATATGTCTATACATCAGGAGGCAGGCTCAGACGGTGTCAGGCACAGTATGGATTTGATGGCCCAGATTACACAGCGGAGGAGCAGGGAGAGGTAAAGATTGCAAATGCTGGGGCCCTGCCCAAGCAAGGGGGGCCCACTCATGGGCGTCGGTACTGGCACTGGGCCCCTCATAGTACAGCGGTGTGTCTGACGGCGGGTGTACACCACCACCGTCAGAGACACTTGATTGCACTATGAGGGACCCTGTGCCAGTGCCCGCGCCCAAGAGTCGGCCTACCCACCTGTCCAGGGCAACGGCACTCGCACGGTGTCGTGCGCTAGGTGGTGACCCCGGCCATGGGGGGGGAGGCAGCACAGTTAGGGAGTTTTAGAAAGTGGCATATGTTGATGTTGGACATTCAGCTGATGCAAAAGGCGAAATAGGTGAAGTACCAGGAAGAGGTGGACCAAAGCAAGCCATTTTTCTGTCACCCTATGTGTCATCAGGGGAAGGTGGGACAAAATCCTTGGAAACCCATGCGTGGTTCATTTTAATGAAGGTTAGATCATCCACATTTTGGGTTGACAGACGGGTCCTTTTTTCTGTCAGGATTGATCCAGCTGCACTGAAGACTCTTTCCGATAGCACACTTGCAGCTGGGCAAGCGAGCTCCTGTAAGGCATATTGGGCCAATTCAGGCCAGGTGTCCAGTTTAGCGGCCCAATAGTCAAAGGAGAATGACCTGTGTGGGAGAACATTGATATGGGAGGAAAAGTAGTTTGTAACCATAGTTGACAACTGCTGTCTCCTGTCACTTTCCATCGATGCAGTATTACCAGTTGTGTGAGCGGTATTTGAAAAATCAGTCCACAACATTGTCATGAAACCCCTGTCTCCAACGCCACATTCCTGCTGTGTGCACCACGAACACCTCTGCCAAGCTGCCCCCGGCCCGTACGGCTCGTGTGAGAACCATCACCGCTGCTGTGCGCTGGGAATGCCTCAAGCAACCGATTTACCAGAGTTGCTTGTTTATTAGCCAATATTAGGTCAAGGTTCTCCTGTGTTTTGTAATTTGCCTTTATAGCGTGGATCCAGGATGCTGGCCAACCAGTAGTCGTCATCGTTCATCATTTTGGCAATGCGGGGGTCCCTTTTTAGGATCCGCAAGGCATAATCTGACATGTGGGCCAATGTTCCCGGTGTCAATGATGCACTGCGAGTGCTGGGTGGAGGAGCACTTTCTGGCAAATCCACATCCCTCCAGTCACGCACAAACCCTGTACCAGACCTTGCCACGCCAATATTTTCACTTGCCCCACGAGATGCATCCTCCTCCCCTAAGTAATCATCCCCATCATCATCCTCCTCCTCCTCTTCTTCCGCCACCTCGTCCAGGAGAGGTCCCTGAGCAGACAATGGCTGAATGTCATCAAGGATTCCCTCCTCCTCTTCCTCCTCATCAACATTGGCTGCAGACGCCTGCTCCTTAAGGTGCGTCAAAGTTTGCATGAGCAGACGCATAAGTGGGATGCTCATGCTTAGGATGGCGTCGTCTGCACTTACCAGCCGTGTGCATTCCTCAAAACACTGAAGGACTTTACAAAGGTCTTTCAGCTTCGACCACTGCACACCTGTCAACTCCATGTCTGCTCTCAAAGTGCCTGGCCGTGTATCCTCCCACAAATGCATTATGGCCTGCCTCTGCTCGCACAGCCACTCCACCATGTGCAGGGTGGAGTTCCACCTTGTTGCAATGTCGATAATGAGGCGGTGGTTGGGAAGGTGGAGCAATCGCTGCAGCTTCTGCATACGATCGGAGTGTACAGGCGACCGGCGGATGTGCGAGCACAGTCTTCGCACCTTCTGGAGCAGGGCTGTTAACGCCGGATAATTTTTGAGGAAGCACTGCACCACCAGGTTCAAGGTGTGAGCCAAGCAAGGTATGTGGCTGAGTTTTGAAAGGGCTATGGCTGCCACAAAATTACGGCCGTTATCACTAACTACCTTGCCTGCCTCAAGATGTACACTGCCCAGCCATGACTCAGTTTGTCGCTTCAAGTACTCGGCCAGCACCTCGGCGGTGTGTCTGTCGCCCAAACACATCATCTGCAACACAGCCTGCTGACGCTTTCCACTAGCTGCTCGATAGGGGGACACATCGTGTGCAACAGTGGCAGCTGCAGATGGAGTGCTCGTACGACTGCGCTCTGTGGACGAGCTTTCGCTTCTGGAGGAGGAGGAGGAGGGTCGAACGCCTACAGCCAACTGTTTCCTATACCGTGGGCTAGGCAGCACTGTCCCACCACCGCTGTCCCCTGTGGACCCTGCATCCACCACATTAACCCAGTGCGCAGTGATGGACACGTAACGGCCCTGGCCATGCCGACTGGACCATGCATCAGTTGTGAGGTGCACCTTTCCGCTCACTGACTGCTTGAGTGCATGGACAATGCGGTCTTTCACATGATGGTGGAGGGCTGGGATGGCTTTGCGAGAGAAGAAGTGGCGACTGGGTAGGTCATAGCGTGGTACTGCATAGTCCATGAGTTCGCGGAAAGCTGTGCTTTCCACCAACCGAAAGGGCATCATCTCAAACGAGATTAGTTTGGCAATGTGGGCGTTCAAACCCAGTGTACGTGGATGAGAGACTGAGTACTTTCTTGACCTACTCATAGTGTCTGGGAGGGTGAGCTGGACTTGAGAGCTGCATATGGTGGAAGTAGCGGTGGACAGGGTGGACTGAGAGAAGGTTGATGATGGTGATGGAGTTGGTGTTCTTTCTGATGGCCTAGAATCAGTCTTTCGTTGATATAACAGTGGGATTCCCTGACTGCTGTGGTCTTGCAACGACACCTCAACATTTGCTGCTGTGCTAACCGGTGGGCTTACAGTGGGGGAAACAATGTAGCGTTGCTGACTACCTTCGTTGTGATCAGTTGCACATGTGGCACTTGAGGTTTGGTGTTGTGTCCACGCTTGCAAGTGCATGCTGGTTAAATGTCTAAGCATGCAACTGGTAGTCAAATTTTTCAGATTTTTCCCTCGGCTAAAGGTCTTTGCGCACTTCTTACAGATAACCTTAGCCTGATCATGAGGATTTTGGTCAAAAAAGTGCCACACTGCACTCTTCCTACTTTGGCAGACATTTTGCGGCCTAGCACGCTGTGATCTTTTGACCCTCTGGACAAGCTGTCCAGCAACTCTTTTGATGTTTGGAACCTGTCTTTGGAGTGCTCCGGGCCTGCCAGATAACAGCTGTTGCGATGTCGATGTCTGCTGTGGATGCTCCTCATCTGAGCTATTGGAAGCAGCACCCTCTTCCCCCAATGGATGCCAATCTGGGTCAACAACAGGGTCATCCATCACCTCCTCTTCTATGTCATGTGCACCTTCCTCTGTGTCACCGTGTATGGTGGTATAGTGTGCGGGAAGGGGCACCTGAGTCTCATCAGGGTCAGAATCTGGCTCTGTACACTGCGAGGACAATGTAGTGCTCTGAGTGAATGTACCAGCAGAATCATCCATCAGCGGCTGTGCATCAGTGCACTCCATGTCAGATTCATCTTGGCCTGGGTAATTCACTATTTCACTTGATAATCCAGGCATGGTATGTGAAAACAGCTCCATGGAGTAATCAGTAGTATGGCCTGCGTCATCCTTCAATCTTGGTTGGGGTGAAGGACACAAAGAAAGGTGTGGTTCATGAACATGAGCCTCCAATGACGACTCAGTGCTTTTACTTTTTACAACTGAAGAAGAGGAGGCGATAGAGCTGGAGGCTGAGTCAGCAATGTAAGACAAAACTTTTTCCTGATGCTCTGGCTTTAAAAGCGGTTTGCCAACTCCTAGAAAACTAAGCGTTCGAGGCCTTATGTAGCCAGACGATGACGCAGGGTCAGCACCTCCTGCATTCGGTCCTATTTTGCTCTTGCCACTACCATCAGATCCACCACCAACACCATCATTACCAGCTGCCAACCCCCGCCCAATTCCACGGCCTCTTCCACCAGCCTTCCTCATTTTTGGTAGAAATGTAGACAAAATCCAACAAACTATATAGTAATGTAAAACAAGGTACAAGGTGTCTATAGGACAGGGGAGATTTTGAATTTCTGCAGACACTTGTGGACACTGGAAACTTTTGGATTGTGTGAGGCCCACTGATATCTGAGCGCTATGTCACAGGCTCGATGGCACAGCTGTGACCAAAGTGACTAGAGGATAAGGGAGATTTTGAATCTCTGCACACACTTTTGGACACTGGACACTTTTGGATTGTGTGAGGCCCACTGATATCTGAGCGCTATGTCACAGGCTCGATGGCACAGCTGTGACCAAAGTGACTAGAGGATAAGGGAGATTTTGAATCTCTGCACACACTTTTGGACACTGGACACTTTTAGATTGTGTGAGGCCCACTGATATCTGAGCGCTATGTGACAGGCTCGATGGCACAGCTGTGACCAAAGTGACTAGAGGATAAGGGAGATTTTGAATCTCTGCACACACTTTTGGACACTGGACACTTTTGGATTGTGTGAGGCCCACTGATATCTGAGCGCTATGTGACAGGCTCGATGGCACAGCTGTGACCAAAGTGACTAGAGGATAAGGGAGATTTTGAATCTCTGCACACACTTTTGGACACTGGACACTTTTGGATTGTGTGAGGCCCACTGATATCTGAGCGCTATGTGACAGGCTCGATGGCACAGCTGTGACCAAAGTGACTAGAGGATAAGGGAGATTTTGAATCTCTGCACACACTTTTGGACACTGGACACTTTTGGATTGTGTGAGGCCCACTGATATCCGAGCGCTATGTGACAGGCTCGATGGCACAGCTGTGACCAAAGTGACTAGAGGATAAGGGAGATTTTGAATCTCTGCACACACATTTGGACACTGGATGGACACTTTTGGATTGTGTGAGGCCCACTGATATCTGAGCGCTATGTGACAGGCTCGATGGCACAGCTGTGACCAAAGTGACTAGAGGATAAGGGAGATTTTGAATCTCTGCACACACTTTTGGACACTGGATGGACACTTTTGGATTGTGTGAGGCCCACTGATATCTGAGCGCTATGTGACAGGCTCGATGGCACAGCTGTGACCAAAGTGACTAGAGGATAAGGGAGATTTTGAATCTCTGCACACACTTTTGGACACTAGATGGACACTTTTGGATTGTGTGAGGCCCACTGATATCTGAGCGCTATGTGACAGGCTCGATGGCACAGCTGTGACCAAAGTGACTAGAGGATAAGGGAGATTTTGAATCTCTGCACACACTTTTGGACACTGGACACTTTTGGATTGTGTGAGGCCCACTGATATCTGAGCGCTATGTGACAGGCTCGATGGCACAGATGTGACCAAAGTGACTAGAGGATAAGGGAGATTTTGAATCTCTGCACACACTTTTGGACACTGGATGGACACTTTTGGATTGTGTGAGGCACACTGATATCTGAGCGCTATGTGACAGGCTCGATGGCACAGCTTTGACCAAAGTGACTAGAGGATAAGGGAGATTTTGAATCTCTGCACACACTTTTGGACACTGGATGGACACTTTTGGATTGTGTGAGGCCCACTGATATCTGAGCGCTATGTGACAGGCTCGATGGCACAGCTGTGACCAAAGTGACTAGAGGATAAGGGAGATTTTGAATCTCTGCACACACTTTTGGACACTGGATGGACACTTTTGGATTGTGTGAGGCCCACTGATATCTGAGCGCTATGTGACAGGCTCGATGGCACAGCTGTGACCAAAGTGACTAGAGGATAAGGCAGATTTTGAATCTCTGCACACACTTTTGGACACTGGATGGACACTTTTGGATTGTGTGAGGCCCACTGATATCTGAGCGCTATGTGACAGGCTCGATGGCACAGCTGTGACCAAAGTGACTAGAGGATAAGGGAGATTTTGAATCTCTGCACACACTTTTGGACACTGGATGGACACTTTTGGATTGTGTGAGGCCCACTGATATCTGAGCACTATGTGACAGGCTCGATGGCACAGCTGTGACCAAAGTGACTAGAGGATAAGCGAGATTTTGAATCTCTGCACACACTTTTGGACACTGGACACTTTTGGATTGTGTGAGGCCCACTGATATCTGAGCGCTATGTGACAGGCTCGATGGCACAGCTGTGACCAAAGTGACTAGAGGATAAGGGAGATTTTGAATCTCTGCACACACTTTTGGACACTGGACACTTTTGGATTGTGTGAGGCCCACTGATATCTGAGCGCTATGTGACAGGCTCGATGGCACAGCTGTGACCAAAGTGACTAGAGGATAAGGGAGATTTTGAATCTCTGCACACACTTTTGGACACTGGATGGACACTTTTGGATTGTGTGAGGCCCACTGATATCTGAGCGCTATGTGACAGGCTCGATGGCACAGCTGTGACCAAAGTGACTAGAGGATAAGGGAGATTTTGAATCGCTGCACACACTTTTGGACACTGGATGGACACTTTTGGATTGTGTGAGGCCCACTGATATCTGAGCGCTATGTGACAGGCTCGATGGCACAGCTGTGACCAAAGTGACTAGAGGATAAGGGAGATTTTGAATCTCTGCACACACTTTTGGACACTGGATGGACACTTTTGGATTGTGTGAGGCCCACTGATATCTGAGCGCTATGTGACAGGCTCGATGGCACAGCTGTGACAAAAGTGACTAGAGGATAAGGGAGATTTTGAATCTCTGCACACACTTTTGGACACTGGATGGACACTTTTGGATTGTGTGAGGCCCACTGATATCTGAGCGCTATGTGACAGGCTCGATGGCACAGCTGTGACCAAAGTGACTAGAGGATAAGGGAGATTTTGAATCTCTGCACACACTTTTGGACACTGGATGGACACTTTTGGATTGTGTGAGGCCCACTGATATCTGAGCGCTATGTGACAGGCTCGATGGCACAGCTGTGACCAAAGTGACTAGAGGATAAGGGAGATTTTGAATCTCTGCACACACTTTTGGACACTGGATGGACACTTTTGGATTGTGTGAGGCCCACTGATATCTGAGCGCTATGTGACAGGCTCGATGGCACAGCTGTGACCAAAGTGACTAGAGGATAAGGGAGATTTTGAATCTCTGCACACACTTTTGGACACTGGATGGACACTTTTGGATTGTGTGAGGCCCACTGATATCTGAGCGCTATGTGACAGGCTCGATGGCACAGCTGTGACCAAAGTGACTAGAGGATAAGGGAGATTTTGAATCTCTGCACACACTTTTGGACACTGGACACTTTTGGATTGTGTGAGGCCCAATGAATATCTGAGCGCTATGTGACAGGCTCGATGGCACAGCTGTGACAAAAGTGACTAGAGGATAAGGGAGATTGGATTGCTTTTAAAAAAGCAGTTTGCGCAGCAGTGGGTAAACAGCAATGCAGGAATGTCAGGAAGCCTTAGAAGGCAGCCCAACAACCAACACCACTGATACACCACTATATAGCCTCCCCTTGCACTGCACACACAGTGACTGGTGTGTTGTGCAGGCCAAATTGCTAGCAGCAGAATCAGTTTTTTTTTCTTCTCAGCAGGACAAAAAAAAAAATTGGGATTGCTTTTAAAAAAGCAGTTTGCGGAGCAGTGGGTAAACAGCAATGCAGGAATGTCAGGAAGCCTTAGAAGGCAGCCCAACAACCAACACCACTGATACACCACTATATAGCCTCCCCTTGCACTGCACACACAGTGACTGGTGTGTTGTGCAGGCCAAATCGCTAGCAGCAGAAGCAGTTTTTTTGTCTTCTTCCCTGCTTAACGCTCTCCCTACAGAATCAGCAGCAACCTCTCCCTATACTAAGATCGGCAGAAGTAAGATGGCGGTCGGCGTGCACGCCCTTTTATACCCCCTGTAATGCCCACCAAAGCAAGCCAATCACTTGCATGCCCTTCTGAAAGATGGTGGTGACCCGTGCCTATGTCATCACGTTGCCCACAGTGTCCGTGGATCCTGATTGGCTGAAAAAGAGCGCAAAACAAACTTTTGAAACGCGACTTTGGCGCGTAAGTCGCCGACCTCGTGGCCGACCTCATCCTAGGGTCGGGTTTCGTTTCATGAAACCCGACTTTGCCAAAAGTCGGCGACTTTTGAATTTTTTCGACCCGTTTCGCTCAACTCTAGTTGATACCTTTTGATACCTTTTCTAAACAGATTCTGCTAGCCTGATTTAAAATTTAAAAGTCTTTTTTAAATCCTTTCTCCAGCTGCTGTGGATCCATGGGTCATAAAACCGAAAGGCGTGAAGATAAGAATAATTTGTGGATGTCTCCCTTGCTGCTGTGTATGGAAGAGTCAAATCTCAGTGATTTATTTAAACATGTGGTTTTTATTCGATGCGTTTGAAATTGTGAAGCACTTCTTCCGCAGGGGATGGAATTGGTATGTGGTCACTTACTGAGGAAGAAGTGCGTGACACTTTGAAATGCGTTGAATAAAAACCACGTGTTTAAATAAATTTGATTTGATATCTTCCATACACAGCAGCTCGGGAGACATCAACAAATTATTTCTATCTTTATATCCCATTTAAAGAAAGTACCATTTATGCCGACTCTTCCAGCAATCTATCCAATCCGCAGTACGTGCAAAGTTTTTGAGGGCATTATAAGAGATGACCGGCAGAGATATAGGGCAGCAAATAATCAAATAATATAATTGATATCCAGTGCAGATTCATGAAGAATAAGTCGTGTCTAACCAATATGTTGGGTTTCTATGAGTAGGTGAGTGCAAATCTGTATGTTGGTAATGCGCATGATGTGATTTATCTGGACTCCCTCTCCCACATTCTGTAGCAGGTTGGTCACTTGGTTCCAGCGATATATCTCTCCCTACTTAGAAAACAGGTGTTTTCCCCATCAAGATCTTGTATTATGTTGACTAAGATTTTTGTACTGGATTAAAAATTTCTCTTAGCTGGGTGATAACTATTTACCATTAATAATTAGAATGGGGAAAGCAAGCCAAGCCGTCAGGAAAATTAGATATAATAATAATGTAGAAACTGAGGCTAATTTTTTCTTTTTAAATTTGCAATTTTATTAGCATAATCAGTCACACAGTGCCCAACATTTTGTCTGAACTGGCCTTTATCAAGGGTTTTAAGCTAAATGAAACATAACAATGATATCAAATTAGAAAGTCTCACTACAAATAAAATACATATGATAACCATTGAGTCAATGACTGATATATCATACAAAAAACAAAATCAAAGTACATTGGGAGACATAGAAATCAATATGAGCAAAATAATGAAATGTAACAAAACAATCAAGGTAAGAATCCATCATCAAAATTAATCAATTGTCATATGCTGTGGAGACAAAAAACTAAATCATAAAATCCATGAAAAAACTACAGCCCAAAGCAGCTTTCAGGTATCAAAGAAAATCGACATACGCCTATTTATTCTCACCGAACGAGATAAAAATGATATACAGCTGTGAGAAGGGAAAGAGGCCGTGTAGCACCGTAATCACGCATGCGCATACCGTCACAAAGGATGGAAATGGGGCATGATGTATCCGAAACCGGAAGTGTGGCATCTAGGAACTATATGAAAGAAGACCGGCAATATGGCGGCTACAGAGCGCCTATGCAAAACATCACCAAAGAAGGAAGTGGGGCATGATGTATCAGAAAAACCCGGAAGTGTGGCAAGCAATACTTCATTGCGCATCTGCAGAAAGAAAATGCTACACGAAAACTATGGCAAAAATAAATAATACGCTAATAATAAAATGGGCAATTATAGAATAAACCGAGTGGTGTATATATAGAGAAAAGAAATGCGCACATGAGCATGCATAAACAAATAAACACACATAAACATACATGCAACTATAAAAAACACAAATACACCAATTTAAACATATATATGTGTATGTGTGTATGCAGGTGTATGTGTATATACAGTGGGGAAAAAAAGTATAATGAAAAAAAAACAGACAATGTGATTTTCTGGATTTTTTTTTCTCAGTTTGTCTCCCATAGTTGAGGTCTACCTATGATGTAAATTACAGACGCCTCTCATCTTTTTAAGTGGTGGAACTTGCACTATTGCTGACTGACTAAATACTTTTTTTCCCCACTGTATATATATATATATATATATATATATATATATATATATATATATATATATACAGTATACACACATACACCTGTGTTGTGAATTCTATCTCTGGCTTCCCTCTGGTGATTACTGAAGATAGTGGAGCTGGTCAGATTGAGAGTTCTCTTTCTGGGCTCCCTCTGGTGGTTACTGGAGGTAGTGGAGCTGATCCGATTGACAGAGGCTTGCCACTTGATAATGAGGAAGATGATTGGAGATCTGGGGTTTCTGACTGGGATTTAAGACAGCTGACTCCCTCTATCCCTGCTAGTGATTTTCTTCCTGTGCCTCCTGAGGTCTGATGTCTCCTGCTCTTTCCCTGCATGTTCAGCTAAGTGGTTCATTTGTTATTCTGTTTGCATTTGATCTGGTTTTGTCTATCTTTGCTTTGTGCGGGTCAGCCAGCTCCGGCTGGGGCTGTGCTGAATCACCGCCCATATGTTAATGCATGTGCCAGTTTGTTTTGTCCCCTGTCATATTGGTCTCTTTTTGCTTTGCTTTCAGAATATACCAGAGTGCTGATACAGTGGGGCGAAGATGTGCGACTTTAGTGTTTTTGTGCATCAGAAGTGTTGGACTTTTTGCAGGGTTTTTTGCGTGATTGCAGATAGTGTCTTTCCTTCCCTGTCCTGTCTAGTCAGTGTGGGCCCCAACATTTGCTCAGTCTATTTTTCTGCCTGCGTTTGTGTTTTCATCTTGTCTCACCGACAATATATGTTTGGGGGCTATCTATTCCTTTGGGATCTGCTCCGGGGCAGTTTAGATTTCCCCTTTCTTGCTTTAGGCTTAGTTAGCTCTCCGACTGTGCCGAGGCGTCTCGGATCATCGTAGGTACGCTCCACGGCTACTGCTAGTTGTGTGGACAGGATTAGGGGTCTGCAATCCGCTTAGTTACCAACCTCTCTGGTTTTCTGTGGCTTAGCCTTGGCCTGCTATCCTCTTCGGTGACCCATTCATAACACACCTGCATACACACATGCACAAACATCCAACCACTCACCTACACATATACACAGATACATACATACTTATATCTAAATACACAAACTACATATATATCTCCCACAAATACTCACACCTCATGTACATACATCGACATGCTAAAACAAATAACAATTACAAAGGTATAATGTCTGTATATAATAGAAAGAGAAAAATAACAAATCACCAAGTAGAAGAAGTCAGGAAACTGAAGGTGATTACCTTATCTCTGCAATTAGGTCTGTAGAAAAAAGGAAAAATAAAATAAATTTTTCAAGGAAATATTGGTATATAGATACAAATACATATGAATATATATCCATACATATATACATGTATACATGCATTTCAACTCCATTACGTTACATTAGCGGAGTATCAAAAAGTTAAAAGGCTACCCAGGGGCCTTTGAGCTTCTCTCATGCCTACTCTTTTTTCTGATAAAATGGATTTTTGTAGCAAATTTGAAGCAATTTTAAACAAATGCTCAATGGATTTAATTCTACTAACCGTAGAATTTCTACAGAGAGAATTATCTACCATTGATACTGAGATCAGTAATGCTGAACAGCAATTATGTGGTATACTTCCCCAGGAGGAATTTAATAAAATTAAGTCACAGATTGAAAAATCTAATACTGAATTTCAGTCTCAACTACAAGAGCGTAAGAGATTTTTGAGAGATGCTGATGGTTACCAACAGAACCATGAATTTATTACTGGAGAAACCGCAGGCTATCCAGAGAATGCAGAACAAGACAATGGGATTCTTCATTCTCAAATAGCTCCGATAGTGACAGTTCAAAAGTTCCTTTTCGTACAATTGATCAAAGACGGGGAAGAAGACAGAATAACCAGAACAGCAGAGGAAGTCAAGGAGGGACGGATACTACAACGGCTCGTATACAGACCCATTCTCAGGTAATTCCAGATCAATTGGTGTATAATATTTCATCTCACATTTTATCCCCCTCAGAGATTTATGCCCTTCAAAAAGAACTCTCATTTTGCCCAACAGCTAGATTTAGTGAATTTACTCTGGATCAAGAAATCCAACGCTTTTATAGGTCCCTACGCCTTAAAGTTCATTTCTCTAAAGATCTGTCTTCCACGCAATCTCTGTTGGATAGCATTCCATCTAGTTCTATTCCTAATATGGATTATTGACCTTAAAGAAATTGAATCTTTACAAGCCTAGCAATTATACCCCACCAAGGTCTTACCATCCAGTAGAGACTTAAATTGGATTGGTCCAAAAGGACATTAAAAATCATTTACATAAGATACATAATGGACGATATCATATCTTGAACAATATTTCTAGGACTGAACGTATGGCTATACATGGCCTTTATCAAAACAAGCAACTTATTATCAAACCTGCTGATAAAGGCGGCTCAATTGTTGTGATGGATAGACAGTACTATGTCAACGAGATTTATGCTCAACTTAATAATTTGGATACTTACCTCCCCGTTTCTTCCGATCCCTCCTCTTCTATTGCTACTGAAATTCATGATACTGTTTAACATTTTTTATCTTTGCGTGTGATTAACACAAAACTAGATGTTTTTTAATTAATCTCCATCCCATTATACCGGTTTTCTATACACTTCCAAAGATACATAAAAACCTCATACAACCCCCTGGCATACCAATTGTTGCTTCTACCAATTCACTATTATCACCGTTATCTATAGTACTCGAAAAGATCCTTTCCTCTATCTTGCATCTGATCCCCTCATGGCTTAGGGATGCATCACATTTTTTGTCTTGTATATGAGACTTGAATCAAATTCCAATCAATTGCTACTTGGTCACCTTGGATGTCACAAGTTTATATACTAGTATTAGCCACACTAGGGGCATTCAAGCTGTTAAAAACTTTTTGGAGATTAACACAGATTTTTCCAGTGATATGAAAACTTTCTGTATTTCTATGTTAAATCTTGTTTTGATGAAAAAAATTTTCATGTTTGAGGATTTTTTTTATTCAATTAACTGGAACAGCTATGGGCTCAAATGTGGCACCTCCATACGCCAATATTTATATGGTGGAATTTGAATTAGAATTTGTTTATTCACATCCCATCTTCCAGCAGTACTCCGTACTTTGGAAGTGATATATAGATGACATTTTTCTTATTTGGTCAGGAGATTTGATCTCTCTGGAGACTTTTTTTCAGGATATCAATATAAAAGTGGAGGATCTATCTTTCACTATGCAATATGATTTGATTACCATTTCTTTTCTTGATACTAAGGTTATCAGAGATATTGATGGATTTCTTTCAACAGATCTCTTTATAAAACCAACAGACAAAAATAGTCTCTTACATTTCACCAGCTGCCACCCCAAACACATAAAAAAATCTCTTCCAAGATCACAGTTTCATCGAATTAATTGCATAGTTTCTGATAGCTTTAATCGAAAAACTCGCTTTGCTGAAATGAGATTAAAGTTTGAATCTCGAGGATATCCGGACTCATTGTTGTCTCTTCCTTCTGTATTTACACCTAAACTGACAATCAAAATGAATAGGGTGGCTTTTGTGAATACATATCATCCACTCATGTATCTATTTCATAAGATCATTCGTAAACTTTGGCTACTTCTTTCTTCCCACCTTTGATTTGCCATAAAACCCCCCTAACTTATGTAACCTCTTGGTTAGGGCTGATATAGGTAGCTTGAGTGATATGAGTAAACAGATGTTACTCAGGCCACAATGAAAGGGGACATTCCCATGTTTGCATTGCTTGCAATGTTCCAATATTACCAAAAGCGACACCTTCATACATCCTAGATCTGGAAAACATTTCTCAATTAAGGAGTATTATAATTGTGATTCGTCTTATGTAATATATTTGATCAAATGTCCATGCGGTCTCGGATATGTTGGAGAAACTACCCAACAAATCCAAGACCATATCTCACAACATAAATCTACAATTCGTCATAAGAGAACTTTACTCCAGCTCATTTCATTTCCCATAACCACAATATCTCTCAACTTCGTTACCAAGTCATTGATAGTGTACCTCCGGCCAGAAGAGGTAGCAATAGAATACAAAAGTTAAAAGAAAGATAGGCCTAATGGATCTATGTCCTCCAAACATTAGAGCCTTTTGGCCTGAATAGGGAGTATGAGGTTTTTTATTGATCCCCCTCCTAATTTTCCACCTTTTATAATGTGTGGACCTTATAATCCATTGGGTATAATTTCTTCACTGTTAATGTTGTGGCGTTGCTTTGCCCTATTCATCTACCGGCAGTAAATATTGTAATTAGAAAGATGTATGTACTTTTCTGTGTTTGTATGAGTATGTGTATATATATATATATATATGTGTATAGGTAGATATGTATGGATATATAGATGTTCATATGTATTTGTATCTATATACCAATATTTCCTTTAAAAAATTCTTATTCACCTTCAGTTTCCTGACTTCTTCTACTTGATGATGTTAGGCGTTGGGTTACTGCCACTGCTCAGCAGGAATCCAGAGGCTTGCACCCAGCGGTCTCCCATTCTTCTTCAGCCACAGTGGAGCCTGCTCAGCAGACTCGTCGGTCCAGGCGCTCTGCCCAGACCAACAGTGTAGGATTGGTTGCTGCTCCCACCTCTGGTTCAGGGTTGACAACACATGCTGGCCAGCAGCGAGCCACTCCAGGGACTAAGTCCTCCTTTCGCTCCACTGAGCATGCCCGTGGGACGATCTCTCTTTGGAGATCGGAGGTCACATGCTCAGGTCCTTCTCCAGCTCGGATTGGACTATCTGAAAGGTCAGGAAGGTCCCGGAAGGACGCAGCTATAAAAGAGCAGCATGGTTGTGCAGCCATGCGCTAGGATAGACTCAAATAGTTTGGAGTGTATGATGATGGATGCATGTATCTGGTGACTGACTCATTATGAAACCCCTTCCCTTTTAATACGTATGTTGCAGTCGCGGTGCCAAGCGCTAGCGGTCTAGAGGGACTTCAGTCCTGCGGTCTAAGGGCTGAGTTCTGTGACTATACGCTAGTGCTCACACTGCTGAGCTCTGTGAGCAATAACAGGCTACGGCATTTATTATTTTGCGGTAGTGCGGCTCTGTGAGATAACAGAGTCCGCCTCTGTACACATTGGGTGAGGTTAACCCCGTGTGTTCCGTTATTATACCGCCATACCGCGTCCGCCATTACTGAGCAGCAGTTAACACCTCTGCACGGTGGACCCCGGGCTGCGAATGCACCTAAACACCATCTTTATTATTTGGTGCATTCCACCAGCCCGTAACATTATCCTAGCGCCAGGGTCTGGCTAGAAATGGTGGATGAACAGCGACTGCTGCAGTACATCCGGCAGCTGCAGGGCAGGTTGGCGGCTCTCGAGCGTTCAGCCTCAGCTGCAGATGTTACTGCGGTTGCTGTTCAGGCAGCCACAGAGGCTGTCTCCCGTTTGACTACTGCCATCCCCACCCCGACTTTATCCCACCTTCCGCTGCCCGAGAAGTTCTTGGGTGATAGTGCATCTTGTAGGGGTTTCGTAAGCCAGTGCTCTATACAGCTGGAGCTGTGGGCAGCACGATTCCCCTCCAAGCGGGCTAAAGTGGGATTTATTATTTCCCTCTTGTCGGGCAGGGCTCTGGAGTGGGCCACACCGCTGTGGGAGTGTGGTGATCATGTGGTGCAGAGTGTCTCGCGGTTCTTGGACACTCTGAAGCAGGTCTTCCTGGGACCATGAGTCACCCATGGCACCGCGCTCCGGCTGCTGGCATTGTCACAGGGCTCGTCCATGGTCAGCCACTTTGCCATCCAATTCCAGACGCTGGCCTCAGAGTTAGAGTGGCCAGAAAAGGTCCTCATCCCGACATTCTGGAGAGGTTTGAATGGCCATGTGAAGGACTCTCTGGCCACCCGGGAGATTCCTGCTACACTGGAGGAGCTTATTACTGTCTCCATCCATATAGATCTTCGCTTTGCCGAGCGAAGGTTGGAGCAGGCCCAGTGTAGGCAGAGGTTTATGTTGGCACCTAGTTTTGCTAAACCCCTGGAATGTCCCGATCGGGCATCCGAGTGTCAGGGGGCTTCCTGTGAGGGATCCAGGCCCCGGTCCGCTTGAGCCCCTGTGAGCTGTCATGCTTGCCAGCAGTCCGGTCAACTTGCCAACCAGTGCCCACAGCGGCTGGGAGAACGTTCGCGCCTAGTGGCCGTAGGAGGTGGCGCACTAGAATCAGCGTCATTTTCTTCCAAGCTGTCCTTTAAGGGGACACCTGAGTTTGGTTCTTCCACTCTGGCGGTGGAGGTTTGCATGGATTCCGGAGCAGAGGGCAATTTTATGTTGTCGGCCTTCATTCACTGGCACGCTATACCCCTGGTTATGATGTCTAAACCAGTCACCATCAGAGTGGTGAACAGCGCCACTCTACCCTCACAGATAACCCACCTGACCGCCCCCTTGTTAATCTCAGTGGCTCCATCTCATCAAGAGACGATATCATTCCTTGTCATGCCCAAGTGTATTGAACAGGTACTTCTAGGGGTCCCCTGGTTGCGGTATCACTCTCCCCATATAGAGTGGGCCTCAGGGAGGATTATTGGGTGGAGTAAATCATGTGAGCGTAGATGTCTGAGGGAGTGCGTTCAGGTTGCCTCCACTGAGGTCCCCGCAGATCTCTCCTCGCTCCCCAAACACTATCGACAGTATGAGGACGTGTTCTCCAAAAAGGCGGCGGAGAGCCTTCCACCGCATCGCCCCTATGACTGTCCTATTGACCTCTTGCCTGGTGCTGAGCCTCGCCGGGGTCGAGTCTATCCCCTATCTCTCCCGGAGACAGAGGCCATGTCTCAATACATCAAGGAGAATCTGGCAAGAGGATTCATTAGGAAGTCAGTGTCACCAGCGGGGAAGGGATACTTCTTTGTCCAGAAGAAGAGTGGGGAACTATGCCCCTGCATCGATTACAGGGGTCTTAACGCCATCACCATTAAGAATAAGTATCCCCTGCCCCTGATATCAGAGCTTTTTGATAGGCTACGGGGAGCGAGAGTGTTTACCAAACTTGATCTGCTTGATCTGTTTGGTCTGTGTTTATCAAACTTGATCTACCAAACCTGATTCGCATCCGTGATGGGGATGAATGGAAGACGGCATTTAACACCAGGGATGGGCACTATGAATACCTGGTGATGCCCTTTGGGCTCTGTAATGCTCTGGCCATCTTCCAAGGCATTGTGAACGATATCTTCAGGGATATGCTTACCACCTCGGTAGTAGTCTGTCTGGATGATATTCTCATCTACTCGCCAGATATTGACTCCCACCGGAGAGATGTTTGCAAAGCTTTCGACCTCCTGCGGGCAAACTCCCTCTATGCCAAGTTGGAGGTGTGTTTGAGCAGGAGTCCTTGCCTTTCTTGGGCTATATTATCTCCGCCCGGGGTTTGGCCATGGATCCTGCCAAACTACAGGCGATGATGGATTGGCAGGAACCCCATTCTCTCAAAGTGGTGCAGCGCTTTATGGGGTCCATAAATTACTATCGCCAATTCATCCCCCACTTCTTGACTTTGGTAGCACCCTTGGTAGCCCTCACCAAGAAGGGTGCAAATCCCAAGTTGTGGTCGGAACTTGTCTTCAAGGCCTTCTCCTCCATTAAGTCCCATTTCGCTAGCGCTCCCATTCTACATTGCCCCGATGTAGATAAGCCCTTCATTCTGGAAGTGGATGCCTCTTCCGTCGGTGCTGGAGTGGTCCTGTTTCAGAAGGACACGCAAGGTCGGAAGCACCCATGCTTCTTTTTCTCCAAGACCTTTACACCGGCGGAGAGGAATTATTCCATCGGGGACAGGGAGTTGCTAGCGATGAGGTTGGCCATATAGCGTCCGCCATTACCGAGCAGCAGTTAACACCTCTGCAAGGTGGACCCCGGGCTGCTAATGCACCTAAACACCATCTTTATTATTTGGTGCATTCCGCCAGCCTGTAACAGATGATTTGTTATTTTTCTCTTTCTATTATATACAGACATTATACCTTTGTAATTGTTATTTGTTTTAGCATGTCGATGTATGTACATGAGGTGTGGGTGTTTGTGGGACACGTATGTGTATATATATATATATATATATATATATATGTTTAAATTGGTGTATATGTGTTTTTATAGTTACATATATTATTCATGTGTGTTTATTTGTTTACGCATGTTCACGTGCACGTGATTGTATTTCTTTTCTCTATATATACACACATACACACCACTCGGTTTATTCTATAATTGCCCATTTTATTATTAGCATATGATTTATTTTTGCCATAGTTTTCGTGTAGTGTTTTCTTTCTGCAGATGTGCAATCCGGTATTGTTTGCCACACTTCCGGGTTTTTCTGATATATCATGCCCCATTCCTTCTTTGGTGATGTTTTGCGCACACGCTCTGTAGCCGCCATCTTGCCGGTCTTCTTTCATATAGTTCGTAGATGCCACACTTCCGGTTTCGGATACATTATGCCCCATTTCCGTCTTTTGTGATGGTATGCGCATGCATGATATCGGCGCTACCCGGCCTCTTTCCCTTCTCACAGCTGTATATCATTTTTATCTCGTTTGGTGAGAATAAATAGGCATATGTTCTAGTCAGCACACACTTTCTCATCAGGTAGCAGCGTTGTCCCTGTCTTACTGTGGGGAGGTTGAGCTGACGGACAGGTCTGTCTGTAATAAGAGACAGAGAGATAGCGCAGTGTAGGCTGAGATAAAGAGAAAAGGGTGTCATGTGGTAGTTTGACCATTAGGGGGCAGTGGGGAGTATAGGAGAGTGACTGTGTAATTGCCATGGGTCAAGGTATCTGCCATTGGTCAAAGGTTACTGTCAGGTGATAGTGGGCGGAGCTACTGGGACTGGGAGTATAAGAGGTCAGGGAAGGTTCTGGAAGTTCCAGTAAGCCAAGGGAACTCACTAGAGAGGAGGATCTGCTGTGAGGAGGAAAGTGGAAAGAACCTACAGAGAGTAACTGACAGTGGAGACAGTCACGGGGGGTGACAAAAAAAGGACAGTGGCTGCGGACAGAGACAGACTGTCAGTGTCAGGTGCACGGCGTACTCTAAAGGGTGAAACGCTGTGGTGAAAGTGCTTAGGGCAGCCACAGCGGGGAAGAGCCATAGAGGACGCCACGAACGGTGAAACTAAGAAAGAGAAGGTACCTGGGTCTGTGTGTAAAAGTGAATTGTGGACTACTCCTGTGATGAAGTACGGTGGTCGTCCGAAAAACGGACAATGAAATCTGAACTGTTGGTCACAACCCTCGTCTCAGTCTCATGTCTGCCGGCACCATGAAGTGGGTCACCCCCAAGTCCTGTTGGATCAGCACCACCTAATCGCCTCCCTCAGCCCGTCCCTACATTACCACTTATCCCTGGCACAGGTTAGTAATTTTCAGGCACACACCGTTCATGTACATACCAGGATTGTGGAATTAACTGCCTCTCTATTCTTAATCCTTATCTTTATCTTTCTTTTCTTTTTTTCTTTTTAGAACTTTGAAACTTGATCTTATGGCCACACAGGTACTTCTTTTTAATGTCTGTATTTGTCACGATTTTCTTTGATACCTGAAAGCTGCTTTGGGCTGTAGTTTTTTCATGGATTTTATGATTTAGTTTTTTGTCTTTTTGTCTCCACAGCATATGACAATTGATTAATTTTGATGATGGATTTTTACCTTGATTGTTTTGTTACATTTCATTATTTTGCTCTTATTGATTTCTATGTCTCCCAATGTACTTTGATTTTGTCTTTTGTACGATATATAAGTCATTGACTCAATGGTTATCATGTGTTATTTTATTTGTAATGAGACTTTCTAATTTGATATCATTGTTATGTATCATTTAGATAAAACCCTTGATAAAGGCCAGTTCGGCCGAAGCGTTGGGCACTGTATGCTAATAAAATTGCAAATTAAAAAAAAAAAATTAGCCTCAGGTTCTACATTATTATGATAACTATTTACCATTAGGTCTATTGGACCATATTTACTATTTAGTGGTTGCCTCCAACTATTTATGATATCATCCATGGTTGGCATCAATTCCCATTATCTCATATGTACTAAGCACTTTATACTGCCCCATTGATCATATGCATGTGTTTAAGTATATGTTTAAGTATATGTTATTCCTATATTTGGTTTACCTTATATGACAGCTTTAATTAGTGTGGTTAGGTTACACATGGCTATTCCTTTATGGCTAATCTTGCATAGTTGTACATGTATATCTTGTACACCCCCTGATATTTTCCACTAATTAATTATTTTCCCGGCCCCCTACACTGTGACTCTGCTCAAACGTAGCACTGAGGTGTTGCTGCTCTTTCAATCATTATTTTAAATATTTGTATTTATGTATCTGTTTTTGTGAAAATTATTACAATGAAGTTATATATGCATTTTTTATTATATGCTCTATTGTGCATTTCTCTTTCAATTACTATTGTGATTATGGATGAGCTTAGGGTGTATAAAAAGAAAGATAAAATCCTGTGATCCCAATGTATTATTATTGCCCCCTTAAAAATCACTTGTGAGGCCACATTAAGAATATGGGATTCAGTTTTGGTCTCCATATCCACAACTACCCTCCAGATCCTGGTTTAGAAGCTCCTCCATCAGCTTAACTATTTTTCCCCAAGCATAGCTGCACCCTCCCAATCAAGGTGCAGCCCGTCCTTACCATAGAGCCTGTACCCAACAGTGAAGTCGGCCCAGTTCTTCATAAACCCAAACCCTTCCTTCCTGCACCAATTTCTATGCCACTTATTTATCTCACTAAGCTACCGCTGTCTTTCTGATGATACTCGTGGCACCGGCGGTATTTCCAAAAACACCACCTTTGAGGTCCGGGACTGCAGCTTCTCTCCTAGTTCCCTGTAATCATTTTTAAGTACCTTCCACCACCCACTAACTTTGTCATTGGTACCAATGTGTACCATAACTTCTGGGTTTTTCAATCTGCAATATGTTGAACCTGAGCACCCGGCCAAACTGTTTGGCATTCACGGTCTTGGCGGCATATGATATTGTCTGTCCTCCTAATTATAGAGACCCCTACCACCAACATCTGTCTGGTCTTTGCTGCACTCCTATATCCCTTCTTCCTACAGCAATCATTTTCCTAGTTGCTAGGATCAACGTCTGGGCTTGTATTCCTAATATCAGCCAAATAGGTATATTCACTTGGTTTTGCCAGATCTGGACTGAGCACCCTGGCACTTTTCCCCCTTCTCATTCTTGTAACTGTCACCCAGCTATGCACATCTGGGTTCTGATCTTCCCCACCTCCATATCACTGGCCCCAGCCAGCACATGCTCAGGGAGATCTAAACTCCTCTTCAGGTTTGCAATGCTCCTGAGTGTTACAAGATGCACATTTAGATCCATTAACTTAGCTTATAAACGTGCAATATGCTGACATCGAGCACAGATTTATTCACCCTCAAAGGGCTATTCAAGGCATGCATACATCTCACAAGATGCACACCTAATAGTATTGTCCATGCAGTCCATATTAAATGGGGAAACATAATGCAGAGAAAATGATGGAAAGCTAGTAAAGCAAACACCAAACTATGCTCTTGTGTCAAACTATAAGATGTTGCATTTACTGTATTTTTCGGACTATAAGACGCACTGGACCATAAGACGCACCCCAAATTATCAGAAGGAAAATAGGGAAAAAAATAATAAAGTGTCAAATGGTGGTCCGTCTAGAAGTCGAAATTCAGCTTACCAGGGAAGGGATCAGCACAGGTGGAGGAGCGGTTACAGGGGTCACTCGGTGGTCCGGGCTGGTGTGGTGGCCTCCAGGAAATCCCATCCCAAGCTGGTGCGGTGGCTCTGTGCTGGGGCACGGGTGCTGTGCTGGGGCACGGGTGCTGTGATGGGGCAGGGGCTCTGTGCTGGAGCAGGGATGCTGTGCTGGGGCAGAGGTGCTGTGCTGGGGCAGAGGCGCTGTGCTGGGGCTCTGTGCTGGGGCAGGGGGGCTGTGCTGTGGGTCTGTGCTGGGGGGCTGTGCTGTGGGGCTGTGCTGGGGCAGGAGGGCTGAATTCCGGTACAGGGGCAGCTGCTGCGCCGGCATTTCCTCAAAGCCCGGAGGCCATACGTTGCTGCCATGTTGCGGTTGCCTCCAGTAACATGGACACCGGAAAGATGACTGCCAGTCCGGGGGCGGCACATGCTCAGGTTCGGAAGACGAGATCTCAGGTCGAGATCTCATTGCCAAGATTTAAATCTCATCTTTTGAAATCTTGGGACGAGATCTGAACCTGAGCATGCGCCGCCTCCGGACCAGCGGCCATCTTCCCGGCATTCATGTTACAGGAGGCCACCGCATCATGGCAGCAACAGATGCGCGGGGGCTTCTGGGCTTTGAGGAAATGCCAGCAGAGCCCCCCACAGAGCACAGAGAACCGCTGCCCCTGCACAGCCACAGGGAGTGTGAGTATATTGCGACCATAAGACGCACCCCCATTTTCCTCAAAAATTTTTGGGTAAAAAAGTACGTCTTATAGTCCAAAAAATATGGTAACTATGCACTTATCTGCCACCTCTGCAGTTTAATGCAGCCTCTGCTTCGTTCTGCAGCCTCGCTTAGAATCATTTGAATTTGTAGTCCTCCAGATAGCACAGCGCAGGTGAATCTGCTAGAAGCTTCAAAGCTATACGTCTACGAATATGTGAAAATTACAGACTACACACAAATGGCATCAATAAGAAATCCATGTGTCGTCCATGATAACATTGCAATGTACAGGATAAGCTTTATAAATTATTTTTTATATGTGAAAATCACTGATGAAACACTGATGGTATAAACTGCCCAGCACAATGAATAATAATATGATATGTACAAGTACTATGGTGAGATCTACCTATAGGTCAAATTAGCATAATTGCCAGAGAATATGGGAAGCAAGATGTGCCACAGTCCGCGCTGCTGAATCCACAAAATCACCTGGGATGCAAGATGTTGTAACAAAGTACTTCTTTATTCCTTCCTACACGTTTCGGTGCCCTTCCTGGCACCTTCCTCAGGGATGCCTGAGGAAGTTGCCAGGAAGGGCACCGAAACGTGTAGGAAGGAATAAAGAAGTACTTTGTTACAGCATCTTGCATCCCAGGTGATTTTGTGGATTCAGCAGCGCGGACTGTGGCACATCTTGCTTCCCATATTCTCTGGCAGTTTTTCCACTTTGGAGTGGTCGGTGGAGGTCCTGCAGCAGCTGATACTGTGTTATGTCTTCAAGCCAGTTGTGGGTCACACAACTGGAATAGGTGAGTGGAACTGCATCACACCACTCACATCGTAGTGTCACTAGTGATAGGGCACTATTGCGCCTCTTGTTCCCCCACCCTTTTTGTATTAAATTAGCATAATTAACCCAGAGAATCTGAATAATGGTTACACTGAATATACGGATCTGAATAAATCTTTTAACGACGGACTCCCAACATCTACAATTCTTGGAGTTCAAATGTTAGCAGGCAAAAGAGCAGAGAGGTCATTGCAAAAATAAGCTGAGAAAGGAGGTTTGCAGAAATCCCAATTTATGAGTAATTGGTTGCATTGGTTGCTCAGTGTGTCGCCCTTGCCAAGTGAAGCTGACAACAGAAAATATGGGCATGACTGGTCAACTCCGTAGCAGCTGTTATGTCCCTTCTGAGACTATTCTTCTAAACTGCAGCTGTCTTTCTGGCACAAATAAAGTAAAGGATGTTTTTGTAACCAAGGACAAACTGTCAATGCATTTGGGAATATTTTATGCTGGTTGTGTTAACTCCTCACATTGATCCTGTCATTAACGTTCACATAAAGGAAGAATGATAAGATGCGTTCTGTTTCGGCAGCCTTGGATATTGTGTGTTTGTAGAACATGTTTTATTCTCCATGTATAGCATCATTTCACTATAGAGACATTTACTAGGATGAAAGGTCCATCACAGAGCGGCTACAGAAGATGTGCAAGGATACACAGGTTTTCATTATTGGAATATTATTTATCACGCTCCTAATGTTGAGTATTTGTAAAATAATATCCTTACAACTTGTAAAAATGTTCCAATGTTTTA
This sequence comes from Dendrobates tinctorius, assembly GCF_039654945.1. NCBI lineage: Eukaryota > Metazoa > Chordata > Amphibia > Anura > Dendrobatidae > Dendrobates > Dendrobates tinctorius. The sequence continues at coordinate 5,775,730 of NW_027361683.1, forward strand.
TTTTGCTTTATAATCATATAAATGCACATATATTCTAGCAATGAAAATACAAATTACTGTATCAGGCTGATTTTTGTGTTATTTTAATATTAAAGCTTAATGGTCATTTTAATTGTATTTCATAAATCAACAGAACACATTAAACTAAGCAACTTTGTGATATATCTTATTATAGAAATCATCTTTTCCTCTTCCTGGACTGATGAATCATTCTCAAGATTCTCATTTTATGGATATAATTGTCATGATCTGAAGTGTTCTGACAGTTTTAAATTGCACTGGGTGAACTTTTTTTACTTTGGAAAGTTCCAAGGTGTCTTGACTGTCCCCGGTGGTGGTGAGTGGTATTGCACTTTAGGGTTTTTTGCACTTAATTATGGATCAGGTGTGACACCCTATAAAGGTGTGCTCAGGGTGCTCACTCACTGCCTGTGATATTGTGAGAGTGTGTTCACTCTGTTTTTGGAGAGCCTGGAGGAAGGATGGAGCTGGTGAGGAGTCCTGCGCAGCTTAGCCAGGGGGGATGTGTTTCTGCTATGGTGTCTGGACGAAGGGCTGGCATGGCGTGGTGGAGTCGCAGTGATGGTGTCAGCGGGAAGTGTCTGCATGGGCTGGTGGAGTGGCGACTATGGAGAGTGGCACTCACCATGTGGGACTTGGCCGCTGAGCTGGACTCAAGCATGCTTGACTTCGTGGCAGAAGTTGAACACTTCCTTGGGACTCTGGTACTAAGCAGCTGCAACTGGTGTCGGACTCTGCTCCAAGGCTGCACTAAGGTGAAGGATCCTGTTATGGTGATGGATCCAGGTGGAGGAGAAGATGCACTCAGGTGGAGGGCTCTGTTGCTAGGAGCGCACGCAACAGAGCAAAGCTAAGTGGTGTTTCCTCTGTATTGTCTCTTTCCTCATGTGTGTTATTAGTGCAGTGGTGGGATTAGTCTCCGCACCGACCCATTCCCTAGTGAGGGTTTAGGGTCAGGGTGAACAAGGGCGTTAAGGTACGCGTGCGGCGACAGGTGCGGAGCCTGTTTAGGGAATGTAAGGAGTGCAGGGACACTGGCTCAGGGGAGCTTAGGAGGTCTCCATGTCCCCATTCCCTATCGCAGGGCCCACCATTGTTAAAGTTTCCCAGGTTCCCCCTTTATCATTTGATTTATTGTATAACGTGTAATGCCTAAATTCGCCAGGTGGAGGCGGCGTATCCACCTGCACGTTTTATTATTTAAATGCTCCCCACTGGAGGCGGTGTATCCAGGGTCACGTGTGTTATGGGTCCGCCTTGCGGTATCATCTGCGTCCTGACACACGTGACCATGACATTATCACAGGCCATACAGTTTTTTTTTTTTTTCTGGTGAGCTTTGGCCATGTGGAGACCTGTTAGTAATTGCTGCCGGGTCTCACTGAGGTTAGTGGGGAGCGGCATGGTGTGTTAGAGCCGCTGCAGCAGCAGTTATCTGGGGCCTCTGCTCAGTTAACCAGAAAATCAAAAAAAAAATGGCGGCTGCGGTCTGGCTAAAGCCCCCTAGAGTCGCTGCTGGGGAGCGGGACTTGCTCATGCACGTGGGCGTACCCAGGCAGGTGGGAGGAATGGTGCCCCACGGAGCTGCTTGGTGTTCCCCGAGGTCAAGGGGTGCGTTCCAGTGATGAGCAGACTGATGTAGAGTCCGTGGGGTTTACGCCAAATCTTCAAATACCACCATAGAAGCCGCCCCTCCTGGCCATGTGGAGGCGGCCAGTGAGTGTATATTTCCTCCATATGCGTTCCCTCTCCTCCTGGTGTGAGCAGCAGGTGTGCTGCGGGGGAGTAGGGACAAATCTCAACCCTCGCCATTAACCAACCCTGGGAGGTGCAGACCTCATGGTGAAGAGGGTTGGAGGGTGGTGACCCCTTGGTGATTTGCGGGGGTGTGAGTGTGGTGATGCAGGGGGACGCCTCTGCTGTCTAGTTCAGAATGTGTTCACCAATTATGACAAACGAATGTATGCAATAAACGTTCAGGTCCGGACCTGTGTGTGAACGAGCATGTATGTGTGCCACCAAAAAACATCGTGGAAGTGTGTTGTGGAGCCTGATCAGCTCATAACAAACAAACATACACATACATAATCTCGTTCCCCAGGTCGGCGCTCTGGAGATGAGTGGTGCCTCCAAAAGGAACTTTATTGCCAATACCAGCGGTGTGTTTGTCATAAACCTGAAGTGTCAGGTAGTGGTGGGGTGAACTCAGGATCTGGGCGTCCCCGCTGTAGGTGTTTCCCTAATGAGGGGTTGTCTTGAGGGTCCAGAGGCCCCTCATTAAGGAGGGGGTACTGTCATGATCTGAAGTGATCTGACAGTTTTAAATTGCACTGGGTGAACTTTTTTTACTTTGGAAAGTTCCAAGGTGTCTTGACTGTCCCCGGTGGTGGTGAGTGGTATTGCACTTTAGGGTTTTTTGCACTTAATTATGGATCAGGTGTGACACCCTATAAAGGTGTGCTCAGGGTGCTCACTCACTGCCTGTGATATTGTGAGAGTGTGTTCACTCTGTTTTTGGAGAGCCTGGAGGAAGGATGGAGCTGGTGAGGAGTCCTGCGCAGCTTAGCCAGGGGGGATGTGTTTCTGCTATGGTGTCTGGACGAAGGGCTGGCATGGCGTGGTGGAGTCGCAGTGATGGTGTCAGCGGGAAGTGTCTGCATGGGCTGGTGGAGTGGCGACTATGGAGAGTGGCACTCACCATGTGGGACTTGGCCGCTGAGCTGGACTCAAGCATGCTTGACTTCGTGGCAGAAGCTGAACACTTCCTTGGGACTCTGGTACTAAGCAGCTGCAACTGGTGTCGGACTCTGCTCCAAGGCTGCACTAAGGTGAAGGATCCTGTTATGGTGATGGATCCAGGTGGAGGAGAAGATGCACTCAGGTGGAGGGCTCTGTTGCTAGGAGCGCACGCAACAGAGCAAAGCTAAGTGGTGTTTCCCCTTTATTGTCTCTTTCCTCATGTGTGTTATTAGTGCAGTGGTGGGATTAGTCTCCGCACCGACCCATTCCCTAGTGAGGGTTTAGGGTCAGGGTGAACAAGGGCGTTAAGGTACACGTGCGGCGACAGGTGCGGAGCCTGTTTAGGGAATGTAAGGAGTGCAGGGACACTGGCTCAGGGGAGCTTAGGAGGTCTCCATGTCCCCATTCCCTATCGCAGGGCCCACCATTGTTAAAGTTTCCCAGGTTCCCCCTTTATCATTTGATTTATTGTATAACGTGTAATGCCTAAATTCGCCAGGTGGAGGCGGCGTATCCACCTGCACGTTTTATTATTTAAATGCGCCCCACTGGAGGCGGTGTATCCAGGGTCACGTGTGTTATGGGTCCGCCTTGCGGTATCATCTGCGTCCTGACACACGTGACCATGACAATAATCTGTATTCAGAGAAGACAAATTGTTACATTATTGATATAGGATATGGCAACTGCTACTGATAAGGTTCTATGTATATGGGAGGGGGAGGAGCTCTGCCTGTAGCTCCTCCCTTCTCCCCTCTACATAGAATCTTATCAGAACCAACTGCCATCCCCTATCTCAGTAAAGTTACAATCTGTCTTCACTGAACACAGATTTTACCCAAAATTGAAAATTTTGAGAATGAGAAAGAAGATTTCTGTGATGAGATATATTACATAATTTGCCCATTCAACTCTATGGGTCCATGGACAAAACCCGGATAACATAAAAAGTGTATTTTTGTACTACACTTTGGATCACACTGTGATCAAACTCGGACCAAATTTTGATTACAGTCTGATTAAAGTGTGATTAGCATAATCAGATGGATTTTCTTGGAAGTGGAATGAACAGGAGTGTGACCCTAGCCGTGGACACATTCAACCTTCAATACCAGATATATAAGATGAATTGACATTGTACGATTACCGTGAAAGATCACTCCTAGATTTCTCAATAATCATGCAGTGTAAATGAGATACCAATCACTATATGAATGTGTGAAACCCTCATACCTCTGGTGAAACAATTTATGCTGCTGAGAAAAATCACAACCTATAAGGAATAAACGATCTATGACTAATTGTTCTGTTCGCATCTGAAGTGAAGGATGCCTGTCTAAAGAGTTTATTACACGACCACATGTTGCCGCAGGTCAGCTGGTTTAAATCCTCCATAGATGTGTCCATCCTTATATTTCCTCAAGGCTCGGGATATCACAATATAAGAAGACTATCTTTAAAAGAAAATTGTGGTAGTCTGGCATTGTTTTTTTCAATATGTTTCTGTGTGAAAATATATTCTATTTCTATAGTGAGTCCTTCTTGGAAAGGTAACAGTGAGTTCCTGTGTAGTCCAACTTGAGCAATTACTTGGTACCATATTTGTGGTTGATATCTGGTGAAATAATGGGAATTCATTTTGCCACAATATTTAATTCCTGCTTATATGTTTTACCCAATGGAAAAATGAGTTGCCTTTCCATTTCCCAGTGTTAAGGGTGACTTATGGAATCACAGGTCCTAGCAAGAGGAACACCCACTGGAGTTTGACACTTTTCGGGCATCCCGTTCCAGGCTTTATATCCAAATAGAAGTAGCATTTATAGACATATTTATAGACGAGTAGTTCTCTGGCATGTATTTGCTTCTTCTAAATGGTTGGTGTATATGAGATCCTGATGATTTGCGAGCAGGACTTATATGCTCTCTGTGATGTAGAGATTTGGATTCAAAATCTATTTCAGCAGAATGATCCTTTATATTTTGTCTTCTATTTGTAAAAATGAAACATTCAGGCCAAAACCAGAAAGTACTCTGTCTTCCAAAAAAACATCCCCTCATTATTTTCTTAATTTAACTTTAGAATATCTTATTCCGGAGACTTCCATCATCTGCTTTTTGATTTCGACAACTATCATTTTTCTATTGTACAAACCATGCACGGTATGAATAGAGCGAGCAGTACAAATAATTTTTATTGGCAGCGTGTGGTGTGGAAAGAGATATGCTTCTATGAATACATTTTAAAAGGCTGATTATGAATTGGCTACTCTATCCTGGTATTATGGGAAATTGCACCTGTGAGACGTGAATGTGCATTTCAATAAAATCATTAATTATGCGCAAATGTGTCCTAACTGTACCTATTTATTAGCTACCTAAAAACAATTGCGAAAACACAACTGAGATTTCCAAATGTCGTGTTCATTTTTATCTGTCTAAATTCAGCTCACCCTGCAAAATTTGCCTTGGTGATACAGAATTTTAATTACATTTGGGATTATGTAAATTAGCCAGGGAAAACAGGACCTCTGCCAGTACTTTCCACCCACCTAAGAGAGAGAGTTGGTTCGGTATGTAGTGCTTAAGTTGCAGCATAGTGTTTTATCATATTATATCATATGTATCTATTATCACATTTTTATATTCTTCCTTCTCAATTAAACTTTGTTAAGTTTTAAAAGTGTGGCCAGTCAAGTTCAATCAGCAAGATTATAGCTTAACCATCTGCCAAAATAAAGTCTTCGAGTAGATAGTTTTCTGTTTACATGTGACATAGCCCTGAAATGTTGAAACATTAAGTTTTAATGGGTCATACATTAGGCAAATTAAAAACAAATTTCCAGTGTATATTTCAAATTACTGATCCTTATGGGAAAAATCATAGAGAAAAAAAATCGAAATATTGTTTTATGTGCTAAATTCACACTGCAATTTGGGAAAACTAAATCAAAAAGCTTTGTTGAAGAACCTTTCTGGCTAAGCTACTGAAGTAAGCAGTTGGTCATCGACATTCTCGGACACAGCTCTGATCCCACACCAAAACAGGAAATTCTGTCCTGTATAAAGTATAGGTTCATATGTTGAGTTACCAAATCTCTTTGGGAACTAGGACACCTGGGATAAGCATATTTTCTTATATGCTTTATAATCATGTTATGAATGCATATAAAAGTAATTTGTAAGTTGGCAATTCCTTTAAAGTTAATTTCCTACATTTTAATTGGCATTATGCAGATGGAATTTAGTACAACTTCCAATTTAAACTAAGTATTAATTATAAGTAGAGTTGAGCGAAACAGGTCAGCCAGATTCATAAGTCGCCGACTTATGGCAAAGTCGGGTTTCGTCAACCGAAACCCGACCACAGCATGAAGTCGGCCATGCGGTCGGCAAAACGAGCACCAAAGTCGGTTTTCCCAGAATGCTTGCACGTGACTTTTTTCAGCCACTGAGCAAGGACGTACACTGTGGGCAATGAGATGACATGTGCAGCGTCCGGGGAGAGAGAGAGATTTTGCACACTTTAAAAAAGTGGTCCGGCATGTACTGTAGGTGTGTTTACTGTCCTCCACTCACTGCCGACTTTGCTTCCCCATTGACTTGCATTGGGTTTCGTGTTTCAGTCGGACCTTCGACTTTTCCCGATAGCCTGTAGACTGTGAGACCTCGTGGACAGGGTCCCCTCTCCTTATGCACTTGTGTGTCCCTTGTCTTATACATGTTTATTATACTTGTCAATTTTTCCCCTTTTCACATGTAAAGCACCATGGAAATAAATGGCGCTATATAAATGCATAATAATAATAATAATAATAATAGTCGGCCGATTTCGTTCAACTCGACTTTTGAGAAAGTCGGGTTTCATGAAACCCGACTCGACCCTAAAAAAGGCAAAGTCGCTCATCTCTAATTATAAGCAGATAACATATGAAATATTTCCTTTATTCAACATTAGTGCCAAATCTAGGGGTGTATTATTATTATTTTTTTTTTATTTATTTATATAGCACCATTGAATCCATGATGCTGTACATGACAAAGGATTACATGCAAATTACAGATATCACTTACAGTAAACAAACTAACAATGACAGACTGATACAGAGGGGGGAGGACCCTGCCCTTCTTGGCTTACATTCTACAGGATGGTGGGGAAGGAGACAGTAGGTTGGGGGGTTACAGCAGCTCCGGTGATCGTGAGGCTACCGCTCCGGTAGTGGTGAGGAGACTTGGAGGTGGTTAGGTGAGGAGCGAAAAAGTGTGGGGGAGAGAAGGAGGTCTTGAGAGGACCGGAGATTACGTGAAGGAAGATATCGGGAGATTAGTTCAGAGATATATGGAGGAGACAGGTTATGGGTGGCTTTGTAGGTCAGTATAAGTAATTTGAACTGGATACGCTGAGGGAATGGGAGCCAGTGAAGAGATATGCAGAGGGGAGAATTGGTGGAGTAGCGAGGAGATAGATGAATAAGTCGGGCAGCAGATTTAAGGATGGACTGGAGAGGTGCAATGGCGTTAGCAGGGAGGCCACAGAAAAGTATGTTGCAGTAGTTGAGGCAGGAAATGATGAGAGCATGCACAAGAATTTTAGTAGATTGAGCGTTGAGGAAAGGATGGATTCTGGAACTATTTTTGAGCTGGAGATGACAGGAGATAGAAAGAGCTTGGATGTGTGGTTTGAAGCATAGGGCAGAGTCAAGGGTTACTCCTCGGCAGCGGACTTTTGGTATGGGGGAAAGCATGATGTTGTTAATTGTGATAGATAGATCAGGTAAGGGAGATCTGTGAGATGGAGGAAAGATGATGAATTCATATTTTTCCACATTGAGTTTGAGTAAGTGAGAGGAGAAGAAGAAGGATATGGCTGATAGACACTCCAGGACTCTGGACAGCAGAGAGGTGATGTCTGTGCCAGAGAGGTAAATATGAGTGTCATCAGCATAAAAGTGGTACTGGAATCCATGGGACTTTATGAGTTGCCCCAGGTCATGTGTATAGATTGAGAAGAGTAGGGGTCATAGAAAAGAGCCTTGGAGGACTCCAACAAAGAGACAGCAGCAAGCATGCTGGAGGAGTTGGTTTTCTCCTGTCAGATAACTGCTCCTTCACCCCAATCCCACTACCACCCTCTGTTACCCTCTCTTCCTTTGAGGTGCACTCTGTGTGCATCTACTCACCCTCCAACCTCCAACTTGCTGTCATTTACCACCCCCCAGGGCCAGCCACCACCTTCTTTGACCACTTCACCTGGCTATTTCATTTGCTTTCCACTGACATCCCCATTATCATCTTGGGCAACTTCAACATCCCCATTGACACTTCCCTCTCAGCTGTCGCTAAACTTCTATCCTTTACTTCCTCCTTCGGCCTCACTCAATGGTCTTCTGCAGGCACTCACAAAGATGGACACACACTGGACCTCATCTTCACCCACCTCTGTTCCCTGTCTAGCCTCTCTAACTCACCTCTTCCTCTTTCTGACCACAACCTGCATTCTCTTCCCTCTCCTCTCCAGGTCCACAATCCCCACCCACAAACTAGCACACCCTTGCAGAAATCTTAAACACCTCGATCTATACTCACTGTCTGAATCCCTCCTCCCTCTTACAGACATAAGCTCCCTAAATAATGCAGATGCTGCTGCTGCTCTATATAACACCACAATAGCTATAGCTTTGGAATCAGTTGCCTCTCTCACACATACCAAAGCTCGCAAAATCAACAGACAGCCCTGGCACACATGCCTGACCAAAGAACTGAGGCGAGCTTTAAGGGCTGCTGAGCGAAGATGGAAAAGATGCCGCTTCAATGAGGATTTCATCGCATTCAAACAGTCCCTCACTACTTTCAAGGCCGCACTCACTGCAGCAAAACAAACCTACTTCTCATCTCTCATATACTCCCTGTCTCACAACCCTAAACAGTTATTCAACACCTTCAATTCTCTCCTCCATCCCCAGCACCTCCTCCCTCCCCACTCATCTCCGCTGAAGAATTTGCCTCATTTTTCAAGCAGAAGATTGATAACATCAGAGACAGTTTTGGTCAACAACCCCCAGAGCCCTTCCTCCTTACTGCCCAGCCCTCCTCCAAAACCAACTTCTCCACCATTACAGCAGATCGACTCTCCAATCTACTCTCAAGATCATATCTCACCACCTGTGCATTTGACCCAATCCCATCCCAAACCTCACCACAGTCTCCATCCCAACCCTAACCCATCTTTTTAACCTATCACTAACAACTGGTGCTTTCCCCTCAATCTTTAAACATGCCTTAATCACACCTATCCTCAAAAAGCACTCTCTTGACCCATCCACTGTATCTAGCTATCGCCCTATATCACTTCTCCCCTATGCCTCAAAACTACTGGAACAAAACGTCCATCTTGAACTGTCCTCCCATCTCTCTTCTTGCTCCCTCTTTGTCCACTTACAATCTGGCTTCCAGCCACACCACTCCACTGAAACTGCCCTAACTAAGGTCACCAATGACCTATTATTAGTCAAGGCCAAGCGACACTAGTCTGTCCTCCTCATCCTGGACCTGTCCTCTACCTTTGACACAGTGGACCATTCCGTATTACTACAGACACTCTCATCTCTTGGTATCACAGATTTGGCCCTATCTTGGATCACATCATACCTAACAGACTGGACATTCAGTGTCTGCCACTCGCACACCACCTCCTCACTGTCCCCCTATCTGTCAGAGTCCCGCAAGGTTCTGTCCTAGGGCCCCTGCTTTTCTCCATTTACACCTTTGGCCTCGGACAGCTCATAGAATCTCACGGCTTACAGTATCACCTCTGTGCTGTTGAAACAGAGATCTACATCTATGGACCAGATATCACCTCCCTACTAACCAGAATCCCTCAATGCCTGTTTGTTATTTCATCCTTCTCCACTAGATTTCTAAAACTTAATATGGACAAAACAGAATTAATCTTCTTTCCCCATCTCACACAACCCCCCCAATGGACTTATCTAGTACAATAAATGGCTGCCCACTCTCTCCAGTCCCACAAGCTCGCTGCTTCAGGGTTATCCTTGACACTGATCTCTCTTTCAAACCACATATCCAAGCCCTTTTCACTTCCTGCTAACTTCAATTCAAAAATATTTCACGGATCCGTACATTCCTCAACCAAGAATCTGCAAAAACCCTAGTCCATGCCCTTATCATCTCCCACCTTGACTACTGCAAACTCCTGCTCTGTGACCTACCCTCTATCACTCTCACACCCATCCAATCTATTCTAAACTCTGCTGCCTGACTAATCCACCTGTCCCCCCTCTATTCCCCGGCCTCTCCCCTCTGTCAATCCCCGCACTGGCTCCCCATTACTCAAAGACTCCAGTTCAAAACTCTAAGCATGACATACAAAGCCATCCACAACCTGAGTCCTCCATACATCTGTGACCTCGTCTCCTGGTACTGCACGCAAACTCCGATCATCACAAGATCTCCTTCTCTACTCCCCTCTTATCTCCTCTTCCCAAAATCGCATACAAGATTTCTCCCGCTCATCCCCCCTACTCTGGAACTCTCTACCACAGCATATCAGACTCTCGCCTACCATGGAAACCTTAAAAAACCTGTGCATATTCTACCTCTTCCGACAAGCCTACAACCTGCAGTAACCACCGATCCACCAAATCGCTGCATGACCAGCTCTACCCTCGCCTACTATGCCCTCACCCATCCCTTGTAGATTGTGAGCCCTCGTGGGCAACATCCTCTCTCATCCTGTACTAGTCTTGTGAAGAAAAGGGAGACACAAGCACAAAATAGAGTCTTATCCCACATATATAATAAGCAGCTTAGCAAAAAAATTGCTCACCTGGTATTAGGTGTTGAAAGCATGTATACTGTAGGTAAGGACAGCAGCAGATCCACAAGTCGGTCACCAACTATATCCACCATAATCCTGTACCAGTCGTGACTTGTATTGTTTAAGATTACTGTACTTGTATTTATTATGTATACCCCCCTCACATGTAAAGCACTATGGAATAAATCGCACAATAATAATAAATAATAATAATAACAATAATGAGGAGGTAGTGTGGGAGTGAGAGATGCTGAATGAATGGTTGGAAAGGTATGAGGTCTTTAATGCCAAAAGAGGAGAGGATCTGTATTAGGAGGCAGTGGTCAACTGTGTTGAAAGCAGAGGACAGGTCAAGAAGGAGGCGTATAGAGTATTGTCCATTAGCTTTGGCTGTAAGTAGGTCATTAGTAATTTGAGTGATCATCAGATTACATAACATTTATCTTAGTCTAAAAAGAAATTAATGCCTTCTTTTGGAAAAATACACTACTCAAAAGTTGAAAATCATTACTGATTTAATTTGTGGGCTGGGCTGTGGACAAAGGTCTCAGTACAAGTCATCAGGACCACATTTCACCCTCAAAGTGTGTATTTCTGACAGTTTGTTCAGAAACATGCACACCATGAGCCTGTTGATGATAATTTTGCAAAGCTTTGGCAGTGCTCCTCCTGTTCCACCTGTCACAAAAGAGCAGAAACCAGTCCTGCATTTCTATGGCATTTTACAGTTTCCCTCATCAGACAGCCTATGTCCTGGTATGCACCATGCTTTTGAGACTCCAAACTTTCTTCACTCAGCACTAGAGAAGAATACTTCAGGAAGAATAAAGAGAAAGTATTTTTCTGAGGCCAAAACATGCAAAACCATTCCCCTTTTTGAGGGTTGTCTTGCTTTTGCCTTTTACACCTACTGTCAATTTTATTTAAAATTGAAATTGATACCTAATCACTTATGTTTCCTACCTGAACATATTGATATCACTGAAATTTATAAGATTTGGAGATAGACTGTGATGCATAATTTATTTTTTATAGGTTTAATTTTTTTTCTGTAACTAGATACAAATAAAATTAATTTTTACTTAAAACTATCTCAAAAAAGTATTTTCAATAATTTGAAATTGAGTTTTCACTAGTGTAAATGCAAAACTGATTAACTAGTCCTTTATTCGTATGTCTAATTTGTATTGTCTAATCTGTACATAGCGAATAAGGTACTAGAAGTTAATTCTTTATGTGTGCATGTTCTATTTCAAGGTTTTAGAAATAAGAAGGTGAAACCTATTCACACAGATATAGACAGAAAAGGGCTGAGTATAATTAAGTTCTACCAAAGTCTACCTTCCACGGGAGGACCGCATCTAAGTCCACATCAGCATTTTACAGTTGGGAATTTCTGCATGGAGGTTTGCACTTTTCTGACCTAGTCCTCTTCAGGGAGTCCTGAATATGGCAGCAGTGTCCCAGTAGCTCCTATTAATTGGAACATATCAAAACCCTTTCTGTCTTGACACTTTAGTTCTCCACAATGGAGACACTGCATGGTGAACTCCCAAAGGGCATGATATTTTTCCTGGCTGCTCTTTGTTATTTAATGATATTTTGCTCATGCTGGGACAGCATATGTGCATTTTTATCCAATTTTCAAGAACAGGTTAGAATGAGCAATAGTAAGACACCTGCCAGTACATAATAATGCTGTAAGTTTTGTTAAGAAAAAAAAATGTTAAGCTTCAACTAGAAAAAGGAGATACGAGAGTGACAAAGAAGGCACTCAACTTTTAGTACAAATCTAAAACATGAGAGCTCTGGGAAGCAAGGTAGAACACTACTTTGTAAGAAACTTTGCTGGCAGTGGTAAGCAAGGCAGAAGACTGCTTGGCAAAAAACTTTCTTGGCAGTGGTGTATGGTGATCACCCTTAGGGCTCATACTTAGATGCGAGAAACTCGGACAAGTCTCACACGTCAATACCAGGGCACTGCAGCCGGCACTCAGATCGGAGCGTTCAGCTGCATAGAAATACATGCAGCTGAATGCTCCGATCTGAGTGTCGGCGGCAGTGCCGGGTATTGACGTGCGAGACTCGTCTGAGTTTCTCGCATGTGAGTATGAGCCCTTAGGCTTGATGTTTCATTTACACAAAATTCTATTGTAACATATCACCAAGCTTATAATGTCACAATTTGTATATTTTAAATACATTAGACAGGAGAAGAGAATAGCTAATATCATGCAGTTGCAACCTGCCCTCAAAATATTTCGGTACCTAATCTGAGACTTGAAGATTTTTGGATCAGCCTTGTCTCTTGCTAATTCTTCTACCTTCATAAAAACATCCACAATAACCAGAAGAGAGTATTACCTCTCAATCACATCCAGTTGCAACACCAATGCATCTGCTTTTCTATCAGCTACAGCGCTTGCAAGCAGATTCTGTGTGGTTTGATATTCCTCTTAATAGTGTTATTAACCTGCCCATTGCCTGCACTTAGCTGAATGCTACAAGGAGGAAATTTACTTTATTCTACCCATCAGTGTCCCGGTTTCAGTGGGTTCAGTCACTGCCGAGAATAAAGAGTGGCAGCTGTAACCACGCCCCTGGCCCTGACTGACAGTTAACTCCAATGCAGAGCCAGTGGTGGTCAAGGCTGGGGCGCGGTTACAGCTGACACTCTTTATACTCGGCGGTGACTGAACTAGCCTCGGCGTTGCCCCCCATGATAGAAACCTGAACACTGCTGGGGAAATAAAGTTCATTTTCTCCTCTCAGTGTTCGGCTATGTGTAGGCATCAGGCATGCTATTAGTGCTGTTAGCCTGCAGGAGGCCATCCCTTTAGTAATGGTCTTTACTCTCCTTTCATTCACCAATTTGGAATACCTCTATCAAGTTGCCTGATAAACAAATGTTATTTTAACGATAGGAAATTCTGTCATGTGTTCTCCAAAAAAACAAAAATCACAGACAGCCAACATTTTTTACAGACACATTGAAAAACCATTATAAATAAGTTTTTAAGTGATATGTCTACAACTCATAACTCTAATATGAAGACATTAACAGCATTCATTGTGAGACATAAAATGCTGATAATTACAGTCATAATAATCTGTAAAGGTTTCTCCAGCTTTCAAAAAATGAAGGGCACATTATTTTTTTTCTCCTACAGAGGAAAAAAGTGACCACAAATTTTTGGGTGAGAGCCCAGAGTGACTAGAGAATATGTTATGGTCTAACTGAGTGAATGGTAAAAGACGATAGCATAAAGTATTAAAATTATTTGTTAGGAATGCCATATTCACCTGATTGTATTCAAAGAACATTGAATAAGTGTAACTCTTTAATCTGGGTTTTCACATACTGATTTTTACAATGGTCGTGCTCCATCCCCCTGGTATGTTAAGACTCTGTGTTGCATGAAGTCATAAAAAGATAGGCATAGAGGTATATGAAGAACTACTATATTCTGCTAAAATCAAAAGGACTCGCTCCGTTTTGCAGGCCACCAAAAAGTTTCCTACATACGGGTCTGCTGTGTACATAAGGCCCAAAAAATTACAGTATATATGTAAACAAACAGAATGAGCACGGTGGCTCAGTCATTAGCGCTACAGACTTGCAGCACTGGGTCCTGGATACCACCAAGGACAACATCTGCAAGGAGTTTGTATGTTCTCCCCGTGTTGTGTGGGTTTCCTCCAGGTTCTCCAGTTTTCTGCCACACTCCAAAGACACAATGAGAGGGAATCTAGATTGTTAACCCCAATGGTGACAGTGCCAGTAATGTCTGTAAAGCGCTGTGGAATTGATGGGGCTATATAAGTGAGTAAAATAAATAAATAAAATCACTCAGTGACCAGGGTTGTCTACCGTCCATAACTTACTGGACAGTACGCAAAAATCGGGAACACTTTTTTGTCCAATACGTAAAGAAAATTTGATAAGTCTTTTAAACTAGAAAGACTTTTACAGATTTTTATGTCTGTATTTATCAGCCTTTCATAGTTCTCATTGAATACAGATAATGTCTTCATATAGGATTTATGGTCTGTAGACATGTGTCATTTATAATCTCAATGACTTACTATCGTCATCTAATGAGTCCATAAAAAAATGTTGGCTGTCCGTGATATTTTGAGAAGCTGTCCACAGAAAAATCAACTTGACAATCTTGTTAGTGACCTAAGAATCAATAGCAGTGATATCTGTTGTTGGGATGCAATCAATTTACATTGAAAAAATGTTTCCTATCCTGCAAGACTTTATACACATGGCAAACTGATACCATCATTATATTGTGGATCTGGTTGTTTAACTGATCAGTCTGCATATTCTAGGTAAATGCATGCCAATTTTAGTACATGGGTAAAGATTGCAGCTTTAGAGAAAATAGAGATAATAACAGATACAAGAATGACTCGCTGTATGATTTGTGTAATTAAACCCTTTAAAATGATATGTTTATGTTCTATACAAAAGACTCAATAAGCATGTCTGGATAATGATTCTGAAAAGGAGTCTGACAGTATGTTTGTTATCGTGCCAATCCTATAAAAAATAGTAACTGGCAGCGGAGTAATTCCTAGCTTTATTCATCATGCTAAGCAAATGGAGAATGGCAGGAGATTGATAAAGATGAAAGGACATTTATCTCTACATATTTGAAGGTGATATACAATGTAGAATTGTGGTACTTTGGTATAAATATTTGTTACATTGATATAATTGTAACAAAACCATAAAATGAACAGGGTCCAAGACTATTTTAATAAGATTAGGATTACATTCTCAATGACCTTCCAATTATAAGGACATCCAAATTATTGCAAGAGCTACAGTGCTTGAAGAAAGACAGAATGATTTCTTCACTGCAGTACCTGTGATAATGATGAAGAGATTAAAATATATCTGTGAGGCAATAGTAATCAGATTTATTAATTTTGATCACTAAAGGAAGTCTGCCAGCAGAGAATGACTGTTCAAACCAAGTACAGGCGTTCAGTTAAAGCTCCCTTTACATTTAACGATGCACCAGCGATCCCGACCACGATATGACCCGGTCAGGATCGCTGGTGCTTCGCTAAATGGTCACTAGTGAGCTGCCAAACAGGCAGATCTCACAGTGATGCAGCGACGCAGCAGCGGTCGTTACTTACCTTTCAGACGCGGTGATGATGACGTCCTCCGCTAGCAGGAAGCCCAGCAGGAAGCAGCCGACGAGAAACGGCCCAGGACATTCTCGCATGATCAGCAATAGCCAGCGGGGGAGCCGGTCGAAGGTAAGTATCACATGTAGCGATATCGCTAGCAATATCTCTGCTGCGTCACAAAATCGGTGACGCTTTAGCGATATTGCTAGCGATATCGCTATGTGTAAAGCCCCCTTAATTCTTGGCATGGCCAACATTTAAATGCACCTTCCCACCTACTTGTTTAACATTTATCTCCATCTATCTATCTGGTTCTATATAGAAAGATCTATCAATCAAAAAAGAGGGGGAGGGGTAGAGATAGAGGTTCTTGGTGTAAAGATGACTAGTCACTTCTCATGATTAAGCCGTGAGTCTGGAGTTAAATACCAGGAGTGTACTTCATAGGCAAAGGAGCAAGGCAACTGAATAGTCAAATGACAAAGTCCGAGGTCAGAAAACAAAGATCAGAGTATGTCAAGAGCAAATGCGCAATACAGATGATTTGTCAAAAGGCAAAGTCAGAGGTCAGGCAACAAAGATCAGAACAGCAGAACACATAGCACAAGGAACAGACATGACAAAGCTAAGCTACAACTGGCAATGGTCTGACTATTGTCAGCTGGCCAAATTGCCAGGCAATCATACAAAAAGGATGACACCTGAAGGAAACTCAGCAGGCCCAGATTGAGTGGGTTGATGGAGAATTCTTGATTTGCATAGGGACAACTTGACATGCCCCAGCCCTTGATTGGTGGCCGTATATTGTGGCCTGTGGACCAGTGATTTCAGAACTTTGGCTGCTCAATTCGATTGCCGCATTTTGCCCAGATCTCCTGTATATGAGCTGTATACTAATCTCTATACTAGGTGTTATGTACTATGGTATGTGCACATATATACAGTGTTACATGCGGTGACTGAGCACTGACCGGCTGCAGGACCTCACATTATAATGTCTATCTACAGTATATCTGATATATAATGCAGGACATCCTGGAGCTGGGTGCAGGGTCAAACACTGCAGGTGACTGTATATTGGTGTCTGCAGTCTCTTTCTGAGGATCACTGTGAGTTGTTGCTACAGCTTCAGCTTACATACAGATCTGTGATGCTGGAGCCAATGGCCCCTCTGACAGCGGGACCTTATCTGTATGTAAGTGTAAGATGGTGCAATAAATCTCACAGTGCAGATAGAGTCTCTGCAGAAACAAAACATGAAACTGGTGTCAGATGAGGCCCTGTCACATACCTGCTGCCTCTGCCCCTGGCTCTGCTGACCTCATCTCTCCTCTCTTGCAAATTGAAGCATACTGGGATGGCTGTGCCGGCACTTGTACACATCTAAAGTAGAGTACAGTGCCTGCAGCTGTCTAGTGAAGCAGCAGAAAGCTGAACCCCTGGCAGTACTCCTCTGTCTGTAAGAGCCCCATCCACCTCTGGGCCCCAGTGCAGTTGCACAGGCTGCACATGCGGTAGGCCTGCCCCTGATAGGGAGACTAGGTGACAAGTGTATAGAGTAGACAGGTTGTGGATGACTTCGTATGTCATGGTTTTGAACTGGAGTCTCTAGGTAATTGGGAGCCAGTGAATGGAGAGGCCAGAGAATAGAGGGGGATAAGTGGATTAGTCGGGCAGCAAAGTTTAGGATAGATTGGAGGGGTGTGAGACTGTTATAAGGGAGGTCACAAACCAGGAGGTTGCAGTAGTCAAGACAGGAGATGATGAGTGCATGGACCAGGGTTTTTGCAGATTAAGGAAAGTATGGATCTAGGAAATATTTTTGAGTTGTAGTTGGCAGGAAGAGGAAAGGACATGGATATGTGTTTTGAAGGAGAGATCAGAGTCCAGCGTTACCCCGAGTCAGCGAGCATGCAGAACACCCACATCTACGTCTTCTAGATGAGGTCCAGAAAGAGCATGTGCTCCAGGGATGCATCAAGTGGCGTCACGTCCTCTTCCTCCACTTTAACATCACACAGAACATACTTCAGAGGTGGCACCCCAATTACCCTTGTTTTCACCCAACGTCACAACTCTCCAAACACCAAACTAACTGTGGGGAGCCACAGATGGGTGAGTCTACAGAGCAGTTCACACATTCTTTTACATGGGCATCACAGGTCTGATCTAAATATTCACAGAATCAAAAAGAGGAAAGCATCTGCATCGGTGGTCCAAATTTTTTCCTGTTGGATTCAGGGCTGGACGAAGTAGGGTCCGATCAGAATCCAGACCCTCCTCATCTTTAGAAGTTAACCACCAGGACTGGAGGTGATCCTGATGAGACTCTGATACCTGAGGCACATGCGGACTGCATTTTGCTGTCAGAACAGGAAGAGGAGGTGGACTCTCAGGGTGAGGAGTGGGAGAACAGAGAGTATGACGATGAGGTTTTAGATCCCACTTGGTGTGAACACAGAGGCATGCAGCTGAGTAGCTCAGAAGAGGAGATGGAGTAGGAGAAAGATGAGGAGGATACATTGCAGCTTGCAAAACAGACATGGAGTGATGCACCATGACAAGTACTGCATTCTCTGCCACAACTTTGGCTGTGGCCAGCAGAGCTTGCGGGTCTACAGTTCACATGGGTAACAAGGGTTGCCTAGCCTGGGCCTTTTTGGAGACTGCAAAGAATGATCGAACTCACGTTATCTTCCAACTTTGTAAACAAAGATTCAGTAGAGGCAAAAATTCCAATAATTTGAATACTACATGCATGAACCGTCACATGCGCGATCAACATGCGTTAGTAACAGTATAGAAGGTAACAAATAACAGAATATTATAGGTAGATGGTTGACCCAGCTTAGGGGAAGGAATTTTTTCCCTATGGAGAAAATTGGCTTCTACTCTGTGGGTTTTTTGCCTTCCCCAGGAATCAACAATGCAGAACAGCTGCACTAAAAATAGGCTGAACTACATGGACATACGGTCTTCTTTCAGCCTTCAAAACTATGTTACTATATGTTACTATGTTAGTCTGGGAAACTGCGATAAAATGCAGCCTAGTTTGCCTCGCCAACCACCGACAACCCTGTCAACCGTATATGCTGCTTCTTTCTTCTCCGTCACCATGGCATGTGTTCTCACACAGGTCTCCATCAGAAGAATCTCCACTAGTTTACTCTTTACAGTCGGGATGAGTGAGACCTCATCAGGTGGTACAGAAGTGGACATGCCTGCTGTTTTTAACCAATCTCAGACTCTGAGCACAGCACATCTTTCTCAATCCACCATAACTTCTCTGCCTGCACATCGTTCACAGTTCAAGCATTTGTCGTTTTCACCCTACTCCACCCTCTTTCAGCACAGCACCCAGCCCTCAGTCCTGCAATTGTGGTCATATAAATAAATTATTTCCTCCTACACATGCCAAAGCTAAGAGCTTGAACTCCACCATCTCAAATCTGTTAGTCACGGAAATGCTGCCTTTCGGCATGGTGGATACAGATGATTTCCTAAAGCTGATGACTGTCCCAGTCCCCAAGTACTAGCTGCCCGGTCGCTATTACTTCTCGAAGGATGTGCCTGCGCTACACCAGCATGTTGCAGACAGCATCACCTGTTCCTTGAAAAAAATCTATGTCTGCCAGGGTGTGTTTCACTACTAATACTTGGACATGCAAGCATGTCCCAGGTCATGTCCCAGGGCTTTACATCTCGGTGACTGAGCACTAGGGTATGCCATTTATATGGATACACCTAAATAAAATGTGAATAGTTGGTGATATCAACTTCCTGTTTGCGGCACAATAGTATATGGGAGTGGGAAAACTTTTCAAGATGGGTGGTGACCATGGAAGCCATTTTGAAGTCGGCCATTTTGGATCCAACTTTATTTTTTCCAATGGGAAGAGGGTCATGTGACACATCAAACCTATTGAGAATTTCACAAGAAAAACAATGATGTGCTTGGTTTTAATGTAACTTTATTCATTCATGACTTATTTACAAGATTATGACCACTTATAAAATGTGTTCAAAGTGCTGCCCATTGTGTTGGATTGTCAATGCAACCCTTTCCTCCCACTCTTGACACACTGATAGCAGCACTGCAGAAGAAATGCTAGCACAGGCTTCCAGTGTCCATTGTTTCAGATACTGCACATCTCATATCTTCACAGCAAAGACAATTGCCTTCAGATGACCCCAAAGATAAAAGTCTAAGGGGGTCAGATCGGGAGACATTGGTGGCCATTCAACTAGCCCACGATGACCAAGCCTCCATCCAGGAAACTGTTCATGTAGAAATGTTCAGACCTGACACCCATAATGTGGTTGTGCGCCATCTTGCTGGAAAAACTCAGGGAATGTGCCATCTTCAGTGCTTAAAGAGGACAACACATCATCATGTAGCAATTTCAGATATCCAGTGGCATTGAGGATACCACTGGTGAAGAATGGCCCCACTATCATTACACCCCATATACCACACCATACCATCAATTTTTGTGTTCCAACAGTCTTGAAGGAATCTATCCAATGTGGGTTAGTGTCAGACCAATAGCGGTGGTTTTGTTTGTTAACGTCATCATTGACCAAAAAGTTTGCGTCATCACTGAACATAATGTTGAAATATTTGTTTTGCCCATTCTGCAAATTCAGCGCGATGATCTAGGTAATCCTTGTTGAGATGCTGCAGCAGCTGGATTTTGTAAGGGTGGCTGTTATGAATGGGTCACCGAGGAGGATAGCAGGCCCAGACTAAGACATAGAAAACCAGAGAGGTTGGAAACTAAGTGGATTGCAGACCCCTGATCCTGTCCACACAAATAATAGTAGCCATGGAGCATACCTACGATGATCCTAGATGCCTTGGCACAGCCAGAGAGCTAACTAAGCCTAAGGCAAGAAAAGGGAAGTCTAAACTGCCCCGGAGCAGACCCTAAAGGAATAGATAGCCCCCAAACATATATTGTCGGTGAAAAAAGATGAAAACACAAACGCAGGAAGAAAAATAGACTGAGCAAACGATGGGGCCCACACTGACTAGACAGGACAGGGAAGGAAAGACACTGTCTGCAATCATGCAAAAAACCCTGCAAAAAGTCCAACATGTCTGATGCACAAAAATCACTGAAGTAGCACGACTTCGCCCCCACTATATCAGCACTCTGGTATATTCTGAAAGCAAAGCAAAAAGAGACCAATACAACAGGGGACAAAACAAACTGGCACATGCAGCAACATATGGGCGGTGATTCAGCACAGCCCCAGCCAGAGCTGGCTGACCCGCACAAAGCAGGGATAGACAAAACCAGATCAAATGCAAGCAGAATAGCAAATGAACCACTTAGCTGAACCATGCAGGGAAAGAGCAGGAGACATCAGACCACAGAAGGCACAGGAAGAAAATCACCAGCAGGGATAGAGGGAGTCAGCTGTCTTAAATCCCAATCAGAAACCCCAGATCTCCAATCGTCTTCCTCATTATCAGGTGGCAAGCTTCTGTCAATCAGATCAGCTCCACTACCTCCAGTAACCAACAGAGGGAGCCCAGAAAGAGAACTCGCAACCCCTCTGTCAATCTGACCAGCTCCACTACCTTCAGTAATCACCAGAGGGGAGCCAGAGAGAGAATTCACAACAGTACCCCCCCTTGAGGAGGGGTCACCGAGCCCTCATCCATGCCACCAGGCCGGTCAGGATGGGCCCAGTGAAAAGCACGAACCAATCTTTCGGCATGAATGTCAGAAGCAGAGACTCAAGAATTATCCTCCTGGCCATTACCCTTCCATTTGACCAAGTACTGGAGTCTCCGTCTAGCCAAACGAGAATCCAATATTTTCTCTATCTCAAACTCCAAATTACCTTTAACCAATACAGGGTCAGGAGGCGCCGCCATGGGAACTACTGGCTCTGCAAACCTCTTCAACAAGGATTTATGGAACACGTTATGAATCTTAAACATAACTGGCAGAGCCAAATGGAAAGAAATGGGATTAAGGATTTCCAAAATCTTAAAAGGTCCAATGAATCTTGGCTTGAATTTTGGAGATGCAACCTTCATAGGAATATTTTTTGAAGACAACCAAACCATATCACCCACTTTAAACTGGGGACCAATGGTCCTATTCCGGTTAAAAAACCGTTGGGCTTTTCCTGAGAGTGGGACAACTTATCCAACACTTGGTCCCAAATGTGCTGCATTCTCTCTACCACAGAATCCACACTTTGACAGGCTGAAGATTCCTCCTGCCCTGAAGAAAATCGAGGATGAAACCGAAAGTTACAGAAAAAGGGCGACATCAAAGTGGCATAACTAGCCCTATTGTTTAGCCCAAATTTGGCCAAGGGCAAAAATGAAACCCAGTCATCCTTAGCATTCTTAGTGCCCGGACGAAAAGAGAACACAAAATTAAAACGTGTGAAAAACAAGGCCCACCTAGCCTGTCTAGGATTCAAGCGTTTGGCTGATTCAAAATAAATCAAATTCCTGTGGTCGGTGAGGACCACAACTTGATGTCTAGCTCCCTCCAACCAATGTCTCCACTCTTCAAATGCCCATTTCATGGCCAACAATTCCCGATTCCCCACGTCAAAGTTACGTTCAGATGGGGAGAATTTTTGAGAAAAGAAGGCACTGGGATTCATCTTAGAAGTCACCTGATCTCTTTGGGACAAAACGGCTCCTGCACCAATCTCAGAAGCATCTACCTCCACCTGAAATGGGAGTGAGGCATCAAGTTGCCATAGAACCGGAGCAGAAGTGAATCTCCGCTTAAGCTCCTGAAATGCCGAAACTGCCTCTGAAGACCAATTCACCACATCAGCGCCCTTTTTGGTCAAATCAGTCAGTGGTTTAACAATACCAGAAAAATTACTTATAAATTTACGGGTGACCAGAAAAATGCCCACAGGAAAATTGCCCACAAGAAAAATGCCCACAAGAAAATTGCCCACATGGAAAATTGCCCACATGGAAAATTGCCCACATAGAAAATTGCCAATTGCAGCATCACAAAGTTTCAGATCTATGATATTTGAGGTGCAAGATGAGGATGTTCACATGATATGTGAAAAATGCCCACAGAAAATTGCCCACAGACATGAATACCCACAGGAAAACAGTAGCGAGTTATTGGTGAGATGCTCTGCAGGACAGAGAATAGCATAGATCTATAGGTTAAATATTCTGCAGGACAGGGAGATAGTATGCTGGTATACATGAGATGCTCTGCAGGGCAGAAGAATAATCTAGAGTTATAGGTGAGATGCTCTGCAGGACAAAGAATAGTATAGAATTATGTGGCGCCCTCAGGAGTACGGTCGCCACAGTGGCATTACCTCCCTCCTAGGGAATGTGATGTCATGCTTGGAAGCAATGAAGGATCTCTCTATCAGGTAATTCCAGCACACAGCACAGTTCCCACTCCAGGCCAGCAGTGGGAGCTCTGAACCAAACTGCTGAGGAGCTGCTCTCTGTGGCCAGGAAAGGGAAGTTAGTCAGATCGTGCAGAGAGGGAGAAGAGTGTGGATGTGGAGAGACGAGCTGGGAAGGATTGAGCTGGAGTTAAGCTCACTCCCAGCTGAAGCGCATTGACTGGACCCCGGCGTATGAGGATGTGTGGATACTAATGATCCTGCAGCAGAAACCGGAGGAACAAAAGGCTGTAAATGCTCTGTTCCCACCTAAGACTCAGAGTCACAGCAGCAACGTGTGTGAGCCAGAAAGAGATGGCTACAGCTGCCTGCCATACAAGTGGAGTTCAAGTAAGAGCAAGCAAGAGGAACTTGAGTGTAATTCAGAACTGCAAGTACTTCAGATTAGCGCTAGAAAGGAGACTACACAACACATCTGAATAGAGAGATTCCCAAGTTGCTTCCAGGCTGCTCTGGCACTTCTAGGTCCTCTGTTGGTCAGTGACATCACTATGGAGACACACCGGTCAGTGGGGGCTCTTGTCTGCTGGCCTGGCTGTCTTTCGAGAGCCTGCAAGAACTAGAGCTCATCCAACTTAATGCCCACACTCGATCCCCATGGGTAGAACACCACTCAGACAACTCAGGGTGAGGGGAACACACATTGTTAAGACTAATGGTTCACCAACAGAAAAAAACACAGAGGTGCAACGACTGTGGTCACAGTGATCAAGGCTACGACCAGGCACAGGGGTACAGGTGCCTGCTTCTGCTGGATCTCTGTCCTCACGGAAGATGCATATCCAGACAACATGCATCGTGTTGCTGACATCGGAGGTGAAGCCACAGGGAGCGGCGCATGACAATGGCGCACACTTCGATGTCAGCTGCCGTGCTGTGTGGTGGCTACAAAAGACACTGGGCGACGTGGGAGCAGAGGAAAGGTGAGTAGAATATTTTTGTTTTTAATTATGCATTAGCGGCAGAACAGGGACACATACACTCGGATTGGGGATCATGTAAACCAGGATGGGGACATATATACCGGGAAGGGGACATATATATGTCATGGTTTGGACAGTGTTCGTGCCCTGCACTCACAGGGTTAAGTGTACATGGCCTCTTTCTGGATCTGGGAGGGGTATTTATACTCACTCTTTACCAGGGTTCTGTGTCAGCTATACTGTTGTTCTGATTGTGTGTCTGACCTCCCTGGTGTGCGTGTGCACTGCATTGCTTGTTTGCTTCCCGTGTATGACCTGGTCTGTCCCCTCACTCTGCACTCCATCTCTCATTTTGGTATTATTGTCTTTTCCGGTTCTGACCTCCTGGCTTGGCTATTGTTACTCCGTTAAAGTTTGTCCCTATTGTACTGTCTATTGCCCGTTCTGGTTTTCTGATCTATTGCTACGTCCTGACTATCCATTCTGCCTAACCCTTTGGTACCGTCGTGCTATCTTGTGCTTTGACCCTGGCTTGATCTGGTTTCTGTATCTGTCTATGCCCCTTGGTAACATTGTCCTGTAGTTACCTTTGTAGGAGTTTTCCTCAGCTCCTAGCTCTCTGGAGTTTAGACCATGCCCTCAGCAGTCACATGCTTCATGTCCTGTGAGCCTGGAGCATGCATCATCATCACTACTGCCCCATTCCACAGGTATCTTTGTGCACAGTTTTGTACTCAGGACATGCGTACTGGTTCAGTGAGCAGGTGCAGTGCGGTGTTCCTGACAATATACCAGGATGGGGACCATATATACCAGCATTGGGACATATATACCAGGATGCAGACATATTCACCAGGATGATGGGGATATATACCAGGATGGGGGACATTTTACTACATAATGAAGGGAGCAATTCATAAGTCTTTATAGAATTTATAACAATACAGGGGCCCATACATCTGACCAATGTGTGTGTGTGGGGGGGGGGGGCAGGTCCAAATTTCGCACTGGGGCCCATTGGACTCCAGTTACACCTCTGCAAAAAACATACATTCTCAGCAAGAACACAAGGTGGTTCAAGTGGCAGAATCTCACCTTTCTGCTGTGCCTTCTGAGCTTCCAGGAATAACTATCTCTGCCAGCAGCACCCTGCTTTTGGTGGGCTCCCACTGAGATGTTAATGTATTAGATGTGACATGTAACTCCACAGATAATACAGTGATACTTTTGTGAGTACTGATAGCAGTGATGGCTCCTCTGGATCACACTGCTCCTGGTTCTGCATGTGCTGCTGTTTTGGGCTGGCGGGAGGAGTAAGGCAGAATCAGTGAGAGATGAAAGCAGACTATATCTATCTATTGCTGATAATGACAGACTGCTACAAGCACAGATATTCATTTTTGCAGTTTTGCACTAGATCAACTGTAAATCACAAGTTGATCACATATCATGTGAACATCCTCACCTTGCACCTCAAAAATCATAGATCTTAAACTTCATGAT
The DNA here is from genome assembly GCF_039654945.1 of Dendrobates tinctorius. Classification (NCBI taxonomy): domain Eukaryota; kingdom Metazoa; phylum Chordata; class Amphibia; order Anura; family Dendrobatidae; genus Dendrobates; species Dendrobates tinctorius. The sequence goes on from NW_027361683.1 coordinate 5,801,329, forward strand.
GCTGCAATTGGCAATTTTCTGTGTGGGCAATTTTCCATGTGGGCAATTTTCCGTGTGGGCAATTTTCCATATGTGCAATTTTCCATGTGGGCAATTTTCTGTGTGGGCAATTTTCCTGTGGGCATTTTTTCCTGTGGGCAATTTTCCTGTGGGCATTTTTCCTGTGGGCATTTTTTAGGGAACCAAATTTACGATAGAAATTAGCAAAACCCCAAAATTTCTGGAGAGCCTTCAAAGAAGTGGGCTGAACCCAATCATAAATGGCCTGTATCTTGGCTGGGTCCATTTCAATAGCAGATGGGGACAAAATGAATCCCAAAAATGAAATCCTCTGTACACCAAAGATCCCTTAACATACAGAGAATTTTCCCTCAAAATCCGGAACACAGTCCGGACATGTTCCACATGAGAATCCCAATCACTGGAAAAGATCAAAATATCATCAAGATAAATGATCAAAAACTTATCCAGAAAGTTAAGACAGAAGGGGCATTAGTGAGCCCAAAAGGCATCACCAGGTACTCAAAATGTCCCTACGGAGTAAAATGCCATCTTCCATTCATCCCCGTGCTTGATGCAAATAAGATTATATGCCCCCTGAGGTCAAGCTTGGTAAACCAACAGGCACTTTTAACTCTGGAAAATAAATCAGAAATCAGGGGTAACGAGTACTGATATTTAACAGTGATTTTGTTAAGGGAACGATAGTCAATACATGGCCTTAATGCCCATCTTTCTTGGCCACAAAAAAACAGCACCTAAAGGTGAAGAGGATGGTCTAATATGACCCTTCTCCAATGACTCCTTGATATAAGATCACATAGCATCATGTTCGGGTACCAATAAGTTGAAAAGCCGACCCTTGGAAAATTTACACCTGGGCATTATCTCAATTGCACAGTCATAACTCCTATGAGGAGGCAAAGACGCAGACTTACTTTCACTGAATATATCAGAAAAATCAGCCAAATAGTCAGGAATATCATGAGACTGGGGAGAGGTGGAGAAAACAGGAGTGTCACTAGGACCACATTGACAACCCCAACTCACCACAGACACAGATTTCTAGTCTAAACAGGATTATGAGTTTGCAACCAAGGGAAACCCAGAACAATAGTATCATGCAAATTGTGCAACACCAAAAATTTACAATTTTCTTGGTGGTCCGGGGCGACCCGCATTATCACCTGGGTCTAAAACTGGGGTTTATTCTTCGCCAAAGGAGTAGCATCAATACCCCTCAAAGGGATAGGAGTACGCAGAGGTATCATGGGAAAACCACAATGTTTAGCAAAGTCCAAATCCATCAGATTCAAAGCTGCTCCTGAATCAACAAAAGCCTTAGCGGAAAATGTAGACAAGGAGCAGATCAGTGTAATCGCCAAAAGGAACTTAGGCTGTACACTGCCCACCGCAAATGTGTGAGCAAAACGCTTTTCTCATTTAGGGCAGACAGAAATAGTATGAGAGGCGTCCCCACAGAAAAAACACAACTTATTACGCCTTCTAAACTCCTGACGTTGCGCCCTAGACAAAACCTTATCACAATGCAAGGGTTCAGAAATTCGTTCGAAAGGCGGCAACGCCTCTCTTGTAGTTTTACGTTCATGTAAACGCCGATCAATTTGTATGGCCAGTGACATAGAGTTATCAAGACCAGAGGGAACAGGAAATCCCACCATAACATCTTTTACGGTTTCTGCCAAACCCTTCGAAAAGAGAGCTGCAAGGGCATCATTATTCCATTTAGTAAAGACTGCCCACTTTCGGAATTTTTGACAATAGGTTTTCTCAGCTTGATCAATAGCATTAAGTTCATCATACAACAACCCCAAGGCTTGAAAAAACGCATCCACATTAGCCAGAATAGGATCTCCGGTTGTCAAAGAAGAGGCCCAATCGTGGGGATCGCCGCGTAGCAGGGATATGACAATTTTAACCTGCTGCACAGAGCTCCCGATGACTTAGGTTTCAAAGCAAAAAATAGTTTACAATTATTCTTAAAATTCAAAAATTTAGACCAATCCCCAGAAAACACATCAGGAGTAGGGATTTTTGGTTCAACAGCAGATGATTGAGCGAGATAGGCAGAAATTCCCCGCACTTCAGCAGCGAGCTGCTCAATATGATCAGACAATTGCTTAGTCTCCATTTAGACAAAAAATATCCTCCTACAGCCCCAGAAAAAAAGAGGAAAAAATATATATATAAAAAAAATTCTGACACTTTTTTTATTTTTTTTAATTTTTCCTTCTTTAGAGTACCCTAGAGTTTACAGTTAGGCTGGTGATTCTGTTATGAATGGGTCACAGAGGAGGATTGCAGGCCCAGGCTAAGACACAGAAAACCAGAGAGGTTGGAAACTAAGCGGATTGCAGACCCCTGATCCTGTCCACACAACTAGCAGCAGTAGCCGTGGAGCGTACCTACGATGATCCTAGATGCCTCGGCACACCCGGAGAGCTAACTAAGTCTGGGTTCCTGCAGAACTGGGCTGACTTCTCAGTTGGCTACAGGTTCTATGCTAGGGACGGGCTGCACCTCAATGGGGAGGGTGCAGCTGTGCTGGGGGAGAAAATGGCTAGAAGGTTGGAGGAGTGTTTAAATTAGGGATGGGGGGAGGGTATTCCTTTTATAGGAGGGGAAGACAGTGCAGATAGAGACCTGGGCACAAATAATGACATGGGGGGTGGGGTTAGAACAGTTAATAATTTAAGAAAGAATAGAGGTACAGAGAGATACATAAAGTGCATGTATACTAATGCCAGAAGCCTCGCCAACAAAATGGAGGAATTGGAGTTAATGTTGTTGGAACATAATTATGACATGGTGGGGATATCTGAGACATGGCTGGATGAGAGCCACGACTGGGCGGTTAATATACACGGCTATAGTCTGTTCAGAAATGACTGAACAAATAAGCGAGGGGGAGGTGTGTGTTTATATGTAAAATCATCCTTAAAACCCATCCTTCGTGATAATATATATGAATCTAATGAAAATGTAGAGTCCCTGTGGGTAGAGATAAGGGGAGGGGGGAAAATAATAAATTACTGATATGGGTTTGTTATAAGTCTCCAAAAACAATGGAAGCAACAGAGAATATCCTCATAAAGCAAATAGATGAAGCTGTGACTCAAGGAGAAGTCATTATTATGGGGGACTTCAACTACCCTGAAATACATTGGGGAACCGAAACCTGCAGTTCCAGCAAAGGTAATAGGTTTTTGACTACTATGAGAGACAATTACCTTTCACAACTGGTTCAGGACCCAACAAGAGGGGGGGCACTGCTAGACCTAATATTAACCAACAGGCCAGACCGCATATCAAATGTAAGGGTTGGGGGTCACTTGGGTAATAGTGATCACAAATTAATAAGTTTTCATGTATCCTTTAATAAGATGTGTAGTAGAGGGGTTACAAGGACACTAAACTTCAGGAAGGCAAATTTCCAATGGATGAGAGATGATCTTGGTGCAATTAACTGGGACGATATCCTGAGACATAAAAATACACAAAGAAAATGGGAGACGTTTATTAGCATCCTGAATAGGACCTGTGCACAATATATACCGTATGGGAATAAACATGCGAGAAATAGGAGGAAACCACTATGGCTAAATAGAGCTGTAAGGGGCGCAATAAGAGATAAAAATAAAGCATTTAGATAATTAAAGCAAGTAGGTAGTGATGAGGCATTAACTAAATACAGAAGATTAAATAAATTCTGTAAAAAGCAAATCAAGATAGCAAAGATTGAGACAGAGAGACTCATTGCCAGAGAAAGTAAAAATAATCCCAAAATATTCTTTAACTACATAAATAGTAAGAAACTAAAAAATGATAGTGTTGGCCCCCTTAAAAATAGTCTGGGTGAAATGGTGGATGAGGATGAGGAAAAAGTCAATATGCTAAATGACTTTTTTTCATCAGTATTTACACAAGAAAATCCCATGACGGATAACATGATCAGGGATAAAAATTCTCTGTTAAATGTCACCTGCTTAACCCAGCAGGAAGTATGGCGGCGTCTAAAAATCACTAAAATTGACAAATCCCTGGGCCCGGATGGGATACACCCCCGAGTACTGCAGGAATTAAGCACAGTCATAGATAGACCATTATTTTTAATCTTTAAAGATTCCATAATAACAGGGTCTGTACCACAGGACTGGCGTATAGCAAATGTGGTGCCAATATTCAAAAAGGGGACAAAAACTGAACTTGGAAATTATAGGCCAGTAAGTTTAACCTCAACTGTGGGTAAAATCCTGGAAGGTTTTCTAAGAGATACTATACTGGAGTGTCTGGAGAAGAATAACCTTATGACCCAATATCAACATGGGTTTACAAGGGACCGTTCCTGTCAGACTAATCTGATAAGCTTTTATGAAGAGGTAAGTTCCAGACTGGACCAAGGGAATGCAGGGGACGTGGTGTACATGGACTTTTCAAAAGCTTTTGATACAGTGCCACACAAAAGGTTGATACATAAAATGAGAACAATGGGGATAGGTGAAAATATGTGTAGGTGGGTTAAGAGCTGGCTCAGGGATAGGAAAAAAAGGGTGTTTATTAATGGAGCACACTCGGACTGGGTCACGGTTAGCAGTGGGGTACCACAGGGGTCAGTTTTGGGCCCGCTTCTTTTTAACATATTTATTAATGACCTTGTAGGGGGCATAGAGAGTAGAATTTCAATATTTGCAGATGACACTAAACTCTGCAGGGTAATCAATACAGAGGAGGACAATTTTATATTACAGGAGGATTTATGTAAACTAGAAGCTTGGGCTGATAAATGGCAAATGAGCTTTAATGGGGATAAATGTAAGGTCATGCACTTGGGTAGAGCAAACAAGATGTATAATTATGTGCTTAATTGTAAAACACTGGGCAAAACTGTCACTGAAAAAGACCTGGGTGTATGGGTGGACGACAAACTCACATTTAGGGCCAGTGTCAGGCAGCTGCTGCAAAGGCAAATAAAATAACGGGATGCATTAAAAGAGGCATAGATGCTCATGAGGAGAACATAATTTTACCTCGTAAGTCACTAGTGCGACCACACAGAATACTGTGTACAGTTCTGGTCTCCAGTGTATAAGAAAGACATAGCTGAACTGGAGCGGGTGCAAAGAAGAGCGACCAAGGTTATTATTGAACTAGGGGGTCTGCAATACCAAGACAGGTTATTACACTTGGGGTTATTTAGTTTGGAGAATCGAAGGCTTAGGGGTGATCTTATTACAATGTATAAATATATGCGGGGACAGTACAAAGGCCTTTCTAATGATCTTTTTACTCTTAGAACTGTGACGGGGACAAGGGGGCATCCTCTACGTCTGGAGGAAAGAAGGTTTAAGCATAATCACAGACGCAGATTCTTTACTGTAAGAGCAGTGAGACTATGGAACTCTCTGCCATATGATGTTATAATGAGTGATTCCCTACTGAAATTGAAGAAGGGACTGGATGCCTTTCTTGAAAGTATAATATTACAGGGTATATACACTAGTTTCTTTAATAATCCATTGATCCAGGGAGCTAGTCTGATTGCCGTAAGTGGAGTCGGGAAGGAATTTTTTTCCCCAATGTGAAGCTTACTGTTTGCCACATGGGGTTTTGTTGCCTTCCTCTGGATCAACATGTTAGGGCAAGTTAGGATAGGATATGGGTTGAACTAGATGGACTTAAAGTCTCCCTTCAACCTTAATAACTATGTTACTATGTTACTATGTAAAGCAGGAAAGGGGAAATCTAAACTGCCCCGGAGCAGACCCCAAAGGAATAGATAGCCCCCAAACGTATATGGTCGGTGAAAAAAGATGAAAACACAAACGCAGGAAGAAAAATAGACTAAGCAAACGATGGGGCCCACACTAACTAGACAGGACAGGAAAGGAAAGACACTGTCTGAAATCACGCAAAAAATCCTGCAAAAAGTCCAACACGTCTGATGCACAAAAATCACTGAAGTCGCACGACTTCGCCCCCACTATATCAGCACTCTGGTATATTCTGAAAGCAAAGCAAAAAGAGACCAATACAACAGGGGACAAAACAAACTGGCACATGCAGCAACATGTGGGCGGTGATTCAGCACAGCCCCAGCCGGAGCTGGCTGACCCGCACAAAGCAGAGATAGACAAAACCAGATCAAATGCAAACAGAATAGCAAATGAACCACTTAGCTGAACCATGCAGGGAAAGAGCAGGAGACATCAGACCACAGAAGGCACAGGAAGAAAATCACCTGGCAGGGATAGAGGGAGTCAGCTGTCTTAAATCCCAATCAGAAACCCCAGATCTCCAATCGTCTTCCTCATTATCAGGTGGCAAGCGTCTGTCAATCAGATCAGCTCCACTACCTCCAGTAACTACCAGAGCGAGCCCAGAAAGAGAATTTGCAACCCCTCTGTCAATCTGACCAGTTCCATTACCTTCAGTAATCACCAGAGGGAAGCCAGAGAGAGAATTCACAACAGGTGGCATTTGTGAGTAGCTAATTTCTGCCAAAGGGATGTTCAACTGATGCCACTCTCCAGAGACATGCGGCAAGTGCTACGCTGTGTGCTCTTGCTGAGTGAAGCTAGGACAGCCACTGATGTTTCTTCTTTAGTGACAGTTTTCTTGCGTCCACATTTTGGCAAATCCAACACTGAACCTGTTTCATGAAATTTGGCAAGCAGCTTGCTAACTGTAGCATGGGAGATGGGTGGTGTTGTAGGGTCTCTTACATTGAAATCTGCTGCAATGACCCAGGTACTGCGTTCACTAGTCATCAACACAATTTCTATCTGCTCCTGACGTGTTAACCTCTGCGATATGTCAATGGCTGTAAACAAAGATAAATTTGTAAATAACTCATGAAAGAATAAAGCTACGTTAAAACCAAGCACAACAAAAGATGGAGAACTAAACAACTAGATGACAGGGGTTAGAGAAATAAACTACTAATCACCTAGGGTTGGAGAACTAAACCACTACACACCAGTGGATGGTCAACTACACCACTAGACACCAAGATGTCACTAGACACCAAGTCTTGGAATCCCCATGGCTTCTGGGACAAACCTCTGTATCTAAAACTAACCTCTACTTCTTCTGCCTTTTCCACCTCCTCGAGGTCATCCACCTGCACCCTCAACTTCCCCCTTAATGAGACACACGTTCCAACAGTGCAGAGATAATCCCCAGACATCCTTACAGCAAAGCCAGGACTTACCGCAATCAGGTAGTGTTTAAATTAATTTCCCTTGGAGATTGCAGTCACACAGCTCAAGAGTTGTGAACAGCTTTACAGGTCACGGTTGAGCAATGGTTGTCTCCACTGAACTTGGAGCAGGGAAGGGCGTGTGGGATAACTGTGCAAACCTGGTGGCAGCCCTACATCAAGGCACCCTCACACATGCCTTACATGGCCCATGGCCATGGCCCATGTCCTCAAACTGATGGTGCAGTAATTTCTCACCAACTATCCCAGCCTGGATGCGCTGCTGCAGAAAGTATGGTCACTGCGTGCCCACTTCTGCTGTTCATACCCCACTGGTTCCCGACTTACATCGCTATAGAGGTCTTTCGGTCTACCGGTTAACCATTTGATATGCAATGTGATGACATAGTGGAATTCCACTCTGCGCATGTTGCAGTGACTTTGGCAGCTGCAATGATCCCTGGTGCAGAATGTCCTTTTGCATAGCCTGGGCCAGCGCAGTCCAGACATGGTGCAAATTATGCTTTTGGAGTGGGCACAGATGAAGGTCCTCTGCACATTTATGCACAATTTTGAAATGGCTGCCAAGACGGTTAGCGCTGATGATACCATCATCAGCAGCACTATTCTGGTAATCTACATGCTGGGGAACACTTTGGATAGTCTGCGGAAGGAGGTGGTGGTCTTAAGAGGAAAAGAAGGATGCAGCAGTGATAGCAATATCTCTGAGTTCCAGACTGTTGTCGCACAAGCAGGTCACATGGGAGGGTGAATTACAGCAATCAAGGGGGGCTCATGATGCCAGAGAAACTGTTAGTGAAGGTCCAGGAGTCAAGGAACAAATGGAGAAGGATGATGAGGAAGAGGTGATGGGTGTGCAACAGTCAGGAGATGAAGAGAATAGTGATCCCCTTTCTACTGTCCGTGGTTGGTGGGAGAGGCCGGAGGAAGCAAGTTTGAGTGTTACTCCATCAGCGCCTTCTTTGTGCAACATGATGCCCATATTGCTAGGATTAGAAATAGCGCTGACTACTGGGTTGCCACTGTGTTAAATCCATTGTACAAGAATAAATTTTGCCAGATGCTTCCCCCCCTGGAAAGGGATGCGTGCATGCTGGAGTATCGAAACATGCTTGTATACAATCTTAAGAGTGGTTTTCCAAAAAACAGCAGTGAGGCACATAGTGTGCATTGCAGTTATAGACTTCCAACTCTGGGAATCTCGAGTCGTCAATCCAAAAACATTAGCAGCAGCATCAGAGTAAGTGGTAAAAGCTATTTCTGTGAGTAATTTCACACTTTTTTAGACCAGTGCATTCACAAGCAGAGCAGAGTAGAAGTCTGACACACAGTGAACAACTGGAGAGGATGGTGCAGAAGTATTTCAAGCTCAATATCAATGCCATCGGCGAGGTTTGGACCCTTTTGAATTTTGGTCTTCAAAAATAGAAGAGTGGCCTTGGTTCACCTGTCAATCCTTGGAGGTTTTGTCGAGCCTGGCAGCTCTCTTAGAACTGTTGGTGGAGTCCGGACGCATAAGCACATCTGGCTGTCCCCTGAAAATGCAGACTGTCTAACTTTCATCAAGATGAACAAGTCATGGATCTCCAATAACTTTTGCACCCCAGTCGCAGACTGGGCAAACTAGGCAATGGTGTAGTTTTTAGTGTGCTGCATTGATCTCGCGTTATTGCAGTCTGTGACACCTTTGTTGTGGCCTCTGTGCCTGCTGTTGCTACTGTTGCTTATGTTTTTGAAATGTGGAGACTCCAAACTGTGTCTCCATCTGGTGGGTTGCCTGTAGTGGAAGTGGTGTCATTATACTTTCTCTACTCTGGAAAAATTGATGACTGTTTAGTGGTATTTTCACCTAATTTTTGGAAATGTTTGGACTCCAAGTCAGGTCTCCTTTGTTTGTTGCCTGTAGCAGTAGAGCTCCCAGACTAGCAGGCCTGCACTTACTCTCAGTCAACTAACTGTGTTACTATCCTTACATTTTTTAAATAATAGTGCTCTTTGAAGCTGATATTTGAGCCACCTGAGTGTGGCTAAGCAGAAAAGCTGTTTGAGCTATTAAATGAGGTATTACGACTCCCAGTACAGCAGGCCTATACCGGTCCCTCATCCATCCATCTCTTAATTTGAACTTAAATTCAAGGTTGTAAATGCTGGCCCAAATCCGAGCCCATGCCTGACTGCTGCTGTTCCATTATGAAATGCATACTGTGGGTCTATTTATGCCACTTTTCCTGGTGTCTGCCCTTAATTTTTGGAAATGTTTGGATTCCAAGTTGGGCCTCCCTCATGTGTGTTGCTAGAATTTGACAGAGCTCTATGAGAATCATACCCACACCTGTCATTCATCCAGCTGTTACTGATCAATGTTTAAGCTGCAAATGCTGGTTCAAGTCCTATCCCATGTTTTGGGTTGTCATTATGATTTAAAAAGAGAATACACAGTTGTTTGACAATAAATGGCTTCAACCAACTAATAGCCATGAGTGGAGAAAAAGTTTTGTTGTTATCATTCATATTCTCTGAAAAAAAAGGCCAAGAAAGCAAAAATTCTGCCGAGGTATGTAAACTTTTGAGAGCAACTGTACACATATATCAAAGAATGTTCGAGGTAGGCCTCCAAAAATAAACACTCTTAAAAATTGTATAGCAAGGGTAGCATGATCTCCCTGTTAATATGGTGGTGGAGTAGGAGGAGGAGAAGGAGCAGGAAGACACCAAAAAGGTTAAATTGTGAAGGGTATACCCATGTTTGGGTTGGAAGGGGTGTATGGAAATGAATATGAAAAAAAACAATGTATTTCAGTTTATGTTCTGCTGCTGTCATCCAGTGGTGTTGAGAAGTGTGGGCCAATCCAGCCCTTGTTCATTTTGATGAAAGTCAGCCTATCAGTGAAAATACCCCCGGTGACACTAAAAACCCACTCTGACGAAACACTAGTGGCAGGGAAGGCCAGGACCTCCAAGGCATAAACAAACAGTTCATGCCATGTGTCTAGCTCGGATACCAAATAGTTGTAAGGCACAAAAAAATCACGGAGGTTGCTGGTATGGTCGGCAAGGTACTCCTTCAGCATCTTCCAAAACTTTTCTCTACTTGTCAGAGTACTCCACGCATCTGGGCCAGGGCGGAGAGAGGGTCTGAGAAAACTGTCCCAAACCATTGAAAGTGTTCCCCTGTCACTGCTGCATCTGGTATGTGTCTCCCTGATCTCTGCTACTCGGTTGTTCAAGGGACTGGGACCTCTGCTGCCAGCGTTGTCATATGGGAATTTTTTAAATAATTCTTCAGCTAGGGCCTTCTGGTACTGCAACATTTTATTAGACCTCTTTGCCACAGAAGAAGAGATGTAACGTTCTCCTTGAAGCCTCCTTGTAGCATGGGTCTAGAAGGGTGACAAACCAGTAATTAGTGTTGACCAAAATGCGCACAATGTGAGGGTCATGAGAAAGGCAGTGGAACATAGACTCAGCCATGTGTGCCAGACTTCCAACATTCAAGGCTTTACTGTCCCGCCAAGAGGACTACTGACCATGTTCTCCTCTTCTTCCTCCTCCTCGCCTTCAGGCCATCCATGCTGAACATACAGTATGAAGGTGATGTTGGTAGTACCATCTGTAGCATAGACAATCAGCTCCTGTTTCTCCTTTTCTTCATTATTACCCAATTTGCATTGAGAAGATGAGATGAGATGAGGCCGGGCTGTGTATTATCAACCTGTATAGTTTCTTGCTACATCTCAACTTGCACCACCTGCAAATCCTCCTCTTTAATTGTGAGCAGCGAGTGTTTCAGACAAAGAAGCGGGATTTTGATACTAATTATAGCACCATCGCCACTCTCCATCTCAGTCGAGACCTCAAATTTTTGGAGAACTGCACAGATATCAAACATCCATGCCCTCTCAATAGCTCTATTTGTGTGCAGGCTGACCGGAATACCACGTGCATGTTGTAGCTGGTATTCAACTAGTGTCCTCTGCTTCTCACAAAGCCTTGCCAACATAAGTAACATTGAGTCCAACGCATTGTGACATCGCACATCAGTCAGTGAGCTGGAAGATGCAAACGCTGCTGCAGCACTGCCAGGATGGCGGCAGCTGTAGCTGACTTGTGGAAATGGGCACACATGTGGCATACTTTCATAAGTAGCTCAGGTAGATCTAGGTAGATTTTGGGAAACCGCTGAACCAATAAGTTAACCACGTGGGCCTGGAATGGTACGTGTGCGAGGTGCCAAGCTTCAGAAATGCCACCAGGTTATGGTAATTGTCACACATGACCATGACTCGTTGTAGGTTCAGGTAAGAGAGCCACATCACATTCGACCTTTCAACAATTCTGCAGCAGTGTGCGTTTTTTTCTCTTAATCAGTTTAGTTTCAGCAGAGCCTGTTGCCGCTTGGCCGAGGCAGTGCTGCAGTGCTTCCAGCTTGTGAGTGATGTTGGTTTTTTGGAGATGGATGCTGAGGAGGAGGAGGAGCTGCTGAAGAATGTAGGGACAACCCTAATTGAATCTGGGCCCTCAATCCGCAGTGTCGATAGCAGGTGTTTCATCCCAGGGCCCGAGGGGGTCCCAGCTTCCACATTATTCACCCAGTGTGCCGTCATCGAATTGTAGCATCCCTGGCCACAAACACTAGTCCAGGTGTCCATGATTAAGTTAACGTTCCCAGTAACAATGTTGTTCAGGGCACGGCTGTTGGTATGGGACACGTGCTTGTGTAAGGCAGGGACAGTACATCAGGGGAAATAGTGGCGGCTGGGGACTGAGTACCAAGGTACGACTGCCGCCTTGTGGTTGCAGAAAGCTTCCATCTCCACAAGCCTAAAGAACAATATTTCTAGGCCAAGCAGTCTGGAAGTGTAGATGTTTAGTAGTGTGGCCTGTTTGGATGCATATTTATGCTTGCGTTCCAAGGACTGGGTTAAGGAGAACTGAACACTGTGCTGGGACAAAGACGCGAACCTGGCTGCTGATGGTGATTGCAAATGTGCAACAAAAGGTGCAGGGTGGGATGCACCATGGACAGAGGATTGGTGTTCATGTAGAACAGCGAAACAGACACTGTTTCTGTACCCTGACATTTGTCTCACCGAGACGGGTGATTTGCTGTCATGTGCCTGAGAATGCTGATGGTGGTCAGACTGGTAGTTGTGCTAATCCTGCTGATGCTGGCATGGCAAATGTTGCAAATGGCCTTTTTTGGGTTAACTGGACTGTCTTTATAAAAGCGCCAGACTTGGGGACACCTAAGTCTTGGCCTGGCAACTTCACCCATGTTGTTGATCCAAGGAGCACTTGCCAGCATTGTGTCTCTGGCTACTCCACTGCCTTTTCCTGCCTGTTGTGGTTCTGCAGATACCGCCCCCTGTGTGCTTATGACCTCGCTCTGCATGTCACCTTCCGAGGTTGGGTCAGTGGCTTAATCGTCCACCACCTCGTCTTCCACTTTTGCACCCTGGTCTTCCTTCTGACTTCCTGAAATAATAACATCACTTGTTGGCAATTGTGTGGCATCATCATCCACCTCTTGCAACACCAATTGCATTTACCCACCATCACCTTCTTGTGAGGTTGGCTGCTCAAATATTTGGGCATTGCTACGTGCGATCTCCTCATGTCCAACTTTAAATGGGCAGGGCGCGATGCCAGAATCTACAAAAGGTAATGTGATCAGCCCCTCAAAGTGTCCAACTCTAGGATCACTTGTCTCCAGTCACTCAGCAAGGTGGGAGGAATGAGGATCAGGATGATGATTATGTGGTCCATAATCACAGCTACTGAGACTGGACCGTGTGGAAGACACGGTGGTGCTGGCATAGTAACTAGAAGAATTTTCTGCTATCCATCCAACAACCTTTTCACACTGGTCTGGCTTCAAGAGTGGTGTTCCGTGCCCTCGCACAAAGTGGGACAGGAAGCTGGGTCGACATTATGTGAGTGTTTGTTGTGGTCTTGCAGCAGGCACAGTTTCACCTTGCCCACGACCTCAGCCTCTGCGCTCAGCATCAGCATTACATCCACTTTCCTGTCCCTTACCACATGCCATTACTATCACAAGAATATTTGCCCTCCTCAGATGGACTTCTTACACTGCAGTATCAATATAGCAATGATATTGCTAACCAAACAAGTCTGGCTTTTTTGCTTTGTTTTTGTTTTGTTTGGGCAGTATAAATTAAGTACAATATTTCACTGCAGAAATTAATTTTCAGTATTTCTGTTGCAGGAAAATTGGCCCACCTCAGATGGACTTTTTACACCACAGTCGGGCAGTGTCTATATAGCAATGCTATTTCTGGCCAACCAGGTCTTTTTTGCTTAGATGCACAACTGGCGCAGTCAGTATAAATGGTGTATAATATTTGTCTGCTGAAAAAAATTGGCAGGAATACTAGAACACACAAATTTGCCCACCTCACAGGGACTTGTTGCAGTGCTGGAGCAATATAGCCTTAGTATTTCTAAACAACCAACTCTGTCTTTTTCATGCACAACTGGTGCAGTATAAATGGTGCATAATATTTGTCTGCTGAAAAAAATTGCCAGGAATACCAGAACACCCAAATTTGGCCAACTCACATGGACTTGTTGCAGTGCCAGAGCAATACAGTGATGCTATTTCTAAAAAAATCAACTTTGGCTTTTCTATTTTGATGCAGAACTGGTGCAGTATCAATTGTGCATAATATTTTCGGAAAAAAATTGCCTGGAATACCAAAACACACAAATTTGCCCCCTCACATGGACTTGTTACAATGCTGGAGCAATATAGTGATGCTAATTCTAAAAAATTTACTCCGGCTTTTTTACTTTGATGCAGAACTGGTGCAGAATAAATGGCGTATAATATTTGTCTGCTGAAAAAAACAGGCAGCAATACTGGAAAAGGAAATTTTGCCCACCTCACATGGACTTGTTACACTGCAGTAATAATATAGAGATGCTACTGAGATCCAACCAAGTCTGGCTGTATGCTTTTGATGCACAACTGGCATACTATAAATGCGGTATAATACTTCAATGCTGAAAAAACTTTGCAGTATTACAATAGATGGAAAACTTACACACCTCAGATGGACTGGCTACACTGCAGCAATGTACCGATGCTATTGAGCTCTAACCAAGTTTGGCTGTATGATTTTGACAAACAACTTCTGCAGTAAAAATAGTGCATAAAATTTCCCTGCTCAGAACAATTTGCAGGATTAAGAGTAAAAATAATATTACTAGCTCTGAGAATGGCTTATGGTATGAGTTGCAGCAGAAAGGAAGTGCAATTAGCCCTATGCTGTCCTACACTATCCCTTCACCGCAATGTCTCCCTAAGTGCTGCTAGCAGCAATATTAATATTGATTATAATTAGCCCTAAAAGCATCATGGATATATTTTATATAGACCTGATGACGTTATGCGGCCAGCCAATCACAGTAATGCCACAACCAAAATGACTACAGCATTACAGTGACTGGAAAGCAATTCCTGCATGTTTATTGGCTGTCTAAAAAGCACTAAACATGCAGGGCAGGAAATCGAGCTTCCGCTCGAGCATTCAAAACATACGAGCATCGCAAGCACACTGACGCTCGAGTGAGTAGCAAGTAGTGACTAGTACGTTCGCTCATCACTAGTTAATACCTATGCACATGCCAATTTTCATTTATTTTATCCCATAAATTTAATTTTTGCCTATATTTTTCTCACTTCAGCAACTTATATTATTTAATGCTCATGCATCACACACAAATCGGATTGCAAAAATTATTTGAACATGGATTGTAATGTTCAAAATAGGAAAAAGGCCAAGTTGGATGAGCACTTTTGTAAGCCACTGTAAGAATCCAGCAAAGTGGGGCTGGCTAGTCACCCTTCAGTAGGTTTCGTGCTAATTGAATCTAAAAATTGAAAGCAAATTTGAATATTTTGAGAATTTGTAAGAAATTCAATTAATTATGAATCAATTTGCTCTTCTCTAATAAAGTTCCTTTTTAATTTGGTAATTCTTTTGCAATTTAATTCACTTAAAAATATTACACTATTTCTAAGATAAGTACGGTACTTCTCGCCATGGGGAAATTTCAGGAAATGCTTTCAAAGCTAGGACTAAAGGCCCCGTCACACACGAGATCACTGATTTTGTGATGCCACAGCGATCTCGCCAGCAAGATCGCTGTGTGTGACGGGGATCAGCGACCGACCCCCTGCCGATTATCGCTGATCGTGCTCCATCGGCCTGGACCGTTTTTCGATTGCTGGTCTCCTGCTGGCCAGCACGCATCGCTGCATGTGGCAGCGAGAGACCAGCGATCAGCGACGCTGGACGCTGGTTTCTAATGTAAACATTGGGTATGCAGGAGCCGCGGCTCCTGGATACCCGCTGTTTACTTTGGAAGCTGGCGTACATGCTGGTTTCCAAGGTAAACAGCGGGTATCCAGGAATCATAGAATCATAGAATCGTAGAGTTGGAAGGGACCTCCTGGGCCATCTGGTCCAACCCCCTGCTCAAAGCAGGATTCGCTAAATCATCCCAGTCAGATATCTGTCCAGCCTCTGTTTGAAGACTTCCATTGAAGGAGAACTCACCACTTCTCGTGGCAACCTGTTCCACTCATTGATCACTCTAACTGTCAAAAAGTTTTTTCTAATATCTAATCTGTGTCTCCTCCCATTCAGTTTCATCCCATTGCTTCTAGTCTTTCCTTGTGCAAATGAGAATAAAGTTGATCCTTCTACAATGTGACAGCCCTTTAGATATTTGTAGACAGCTATTAAGTCTCCTCTCAGTCTTCTCTTTTGCAAACTAAACATTCCCAAATCCTGCAACCTTTCCTCATAAGACAGGGTTTGCAGACCGGTCACCATTCTGGTCGCTCTTTTCTGAACTTGCTCCAGTTTGTTGATGTCTTTTTTAAAATGTGGTGCCCAAAACTGGACACAATATTCCAGATGAGGTCTGACCAAAGAGGAGTAGAGGGAAATAATGACTTCACGTGATCTAGACTGTATGCTTCTGTTAATACATCCTAGAATTGCATTTGCCTTTTTTGCTGCTGCATCACACTGTTGACTCATATTCAGTCTGTGATCGCGCGGCTCTTAGATACCCGATGTTTACCTTGGAAACCAGCGTGTGCGCCGGTTTCCAAGGTAAACAGTGGGTATCCAGGAGCTGCGGCACCTGGATACCCGATGTTTACATTAGAAACCAGCGTCCAGCGTCGCTGGTCCTGATCGCAGGAGGGGCTGTCTTGTGACAGCTTACCAGCGATCAGCCTAACGATGTCCCAGCGATCCCATCATGTCGGATCGTTGGTGGGATCGCTGGGACATCATTATGTGTAGCGGGGCCTTAAGTCTTGTTGCTGTTCAAGTCTGCATAATCTGTGCTGCCATGATTTGCACATAATTAGCTTCTCACATACAGTATATTTATTTTATATATTCCACTGAAGTCAATGAGGTGGTGAAACGTTGGTGCAACACTGGAAGATCAATGCCTGAATTTGAATTTCTGAATAGTGGTTTATGGTCAACAAGTTTCAAAGTCAAATTGACTTCTTCCTCAGGACAGCCACGTGTTTTTTTTTTGTGGTTTTATCATTATGCACCAACTGTTTTACTTGGCTGAGACCCTATTGCGCTTTGCAATCTCTTTCTAGCTTTCTTTTTATTGACAGAGAAAAAATTATGGCTTAGCTATTGAAATAAGCCATCAACTGGCCCCTTTCTCCCACATATCAAAATGTTGCCCTGTGTTGACTGCTAGAGGAGTTGTCGTGTCCCATGGTTGTATGGATATTCTGAGAATGAAACACTCTTGCTACTAAAACTACTGTGTATTAGTAACTATACTTATTACTTACAGCTAATTGCTGAATATATTGCCCTCGAAAACTTCCTTAATTTAATGAGTGTTCAATAAGAAGTTAAGCATCTAAAATACTATTAATATCTCAAAAGACACTGCTGGTGGTGATTATATAGAAGAGATTCCATTTTTTTGCTACCTAGGTAAATTTATAAAGTATCAGCTTATTTAAATGCACAGAACTCTTACAATGGTTATATATTTCTGTATAGAATTATGCCCATGAAGACTATCCACATAAATAAATATTAGAAACAGTATATGCAAAGATCCATAAAATCTGCATTTTCATATGTAAAAAGACCATTGGATTTATACATGCCCTACAAGAAAGGTGGAACTTGTCAATCTTAGCTCGGAGACGTAAATTGCACACGCCGCTGTTTCTCATTGTTTCTGCCATCCTGTTCTCCAATGTGACCTTGGAGGTAATATTGTAAGGGTGGTAAAATCACTTAAAGAAACTAGCTTGTCTCTCAAATTTCTGAAACAAAAAGGTCAACAAAACCTTTCAAATCTTCCACGGCTTCCTGTGTTTTTTTCTTTGCTCTGTCTGCCCTAATATTTGTTCTTTGGACCTTAAACTAATATGCTAATGATAAGTTTGTATCGATAATAGGAATGGCGATATTACAAAGATCATGGTATGAAATTGCTTCTAGTGTTACATACTGTATAGCATTTGTTGGTTTTTAATGGGTTAAAGACAGCTAATTCTAATATAGAATTTGCTTGCCCTACGGATCACTTTGGAGATGGTACCTAAATGCAATATTCATTGGATTTCTGCCCAGAGAGAAATCTTCAATGATTGTTCAGAACATGAATTACACTGAATCAATGAAAATGTTAAGCTTGGTATCTCCCGTAAAGGACCTGTTGACCATGACACATTTTGTCATCCTATTGGTTTTTAGACCAGCCTGACAAGTTCCCTTTAAAAATCTCATCTTCATTAAAATATACTATGCATAACTGTAAAAGAAAACTTGGATATAGGCATCGTCTACAACTGGTGTGAAAGCTCAGAAAAGCGCTAATTCTGCTGAAATCAAGAAAATGGAAATAGATTCTACTTTAACATACCTTTGATTACTTCACGCAGTTACTGCATGTTAGGAAATTAAGGGATTTAAATGCTAATTTACTGATTCATTCTTTCAGTGGGAGAAAACAAGAAATAGGTGGATGCAAAAGTGACTTTTGTAACTGCAAAATTAGAACCTATTTAGGTAAAGGGAGATAGATTTTGTCATGAAATCAAAGCTTGGCACAGTTGTCTAATCTAGAATTGCACAATTTAACTAATACCACATTTTTGGCACTGCTGATTCATAGAGTCAATATAAGGCTAATACACACTGTTTGTGACAGACACCCTGAATGTCAAAGAAAACAAACGAGTGCCAAGTATCAATTGGACTGTGAGAATTAATTGCCAAAGAGAAAAAGTAACTCTGTGTAGTCGAGCTAAGAATGAAAAACAAAATGGTTGCGCGTCTGTTACATTTATTTTACTTTATAAGTGTGGAACCCCTAAATATCGTAGGTGATGGACTGCCTATGAATCCTTTTCAGCTGCAAGGTTGTTGAGAAACTGCTGAGGTTGTATTTATCAGCTAACAGCTGATTGCTTGAGGCATCTAATGTACAGTATATGACCGAGCTTAAGTGTTCAGCTATGTTCACATGGTGCAATTTTGCCTAGTTTTTTGCCACTTTTCTATGCAAATTTTAAGCTGCATTTTACAGTATCAGAAAAACCTATGAGATGTCAGAAACCTATGAGATGCACATGCATTGATTTTTTCCTGACTAAATTGGAGTACTGCTGTTTTTTTTTTTTTTTTTTAAAACTGTAGCATGTCACTTCGTTCAGTGTTTTTGCAACATTTTTGCAGTGCTTTTTCACACATAGAAAGCAATGAGTAAGTGAAAAAATGCATAAAAAGTGCAGCAAAACAAAGGTATTAGGTTTTGCTGAGTTTTTAATGAAACAAAAGTAGGTACAGCAGTATATGAAATGCATTTATTTATATGGTTTTGCCAAGATTAAACCATAATATCTTGGTTTCCTCACCTGAGAATGACAGTTTTGATTACTACAGTTTAATTAAGTTAGTGATGTTTGCAAAGTGGACTCATTGGATATTGGCTGACCAAGGTGTGAAACTGAACAATACCTGACCAACTCAAGGGCTGACCAAAGTGTGAAAGCAGTGTCCTACAAACTCAATGCTCTCCAATATGTCTTAGGCCGGGATCACACATGCGAGAAACTTGGCTGAGTCTCGCAAGTTAATACCCGGCACTGCTGCCGAAACTCAGATCAGAGCATGCAGCCACATAGCAATACATGCAGCCACACGCTCCGCTACCGAGTGCCGGTGGCAGTGGCGGGTATTAACATGCGAGACTCGGCAGAGTTTCTCGCATGTGTGATCCCGGCCTTAGTCAAACTATTCCTGACCAATTTAACTTCCCCCACTGTTACATTTGTAATTGTGTATTTTTTCATGAACTCATGTGAACTTTTTTGTTCAGAATATTCCCTATTTTTTCACACATAAAATCTTTTTCCCCTAAATATTTCGATCTGTTTGCCCTTTTTTTTGCAAAATGGTTTAATGGTTTCACATACAGTTAGGTCCATATTTATTTGGACAGAGACAACATTTTTCTAATTTTGGTTCTAGACATTACTACAATGAATTTTAGACAAAACAATTCAGATGCAGTTGAAGTTCAGATTTTCAGCTTTCATTTGAGGGTATCCACATTAAAATTGGATGAAGGGTTTAGGAGTTTCAGCTCCTTAACATGTGCCACCCTGTTTTTAAAGGGACCAAAAGTAATTGGACAGATTAAATAATTGTAAATAAAATGTTAATTTCTATTCATTGGTTGAAAACGCTTTGTTGGCAATGACTGCCTGAAGTCTTGAACTCATGTACATCACCAGACACTGTGTTTCCTCCTTTTTGATGCTCTGCCAGGCCTTCACTGCAGTGGTTTTCAGTTGCTGTCTGTTTGTGGGCCTTTCTGTCTGAAGTTTAGTCTTTAACAAGTGAAATGCATGCTCAATTGGATTGAGATCAGGTGACTGACTTGGCCATTCAAGAATATTACACTTCTTTGCTTTAATAAACTCCTTGGTTGCTTTGGCTTTATGTTTGGGGTCATTGTCCATCTGTAGTATGAAACGATGACCAATCAGTTTGGCTGCATTTGGCTGGATCCGAGCACACAGTATGGCACTGAATTCCTCAGAATTCATTCGGCTGTTTCTGTCCTGTGTCACATCATCAATAAACACTAGTGACCCAGTGCCACTGGCAGCCATGTATGCCCAAGCCATCGCACTGCCTCCGCCGTGTTTTACAGATGATGTGGTATGCTTTGGATCATGAGCTGCACCACGCCTTCGCCATACTTTCCTCTTTCCATCATTCTGGTAGAGGTTGATCTTGGTTTCATCTGTCCAAAGAATGTTCCTCCAGAACTGTGCTGGCTTTTTTAGATGTTTTTTTAGGAAAGTCCAGTCTAGCCTTTTTATTCTTGATGCTTATGAGTGGCTTGCACCGTGCAGTGAACCCTCTGTATTTGCTTTCATGCAGTCTTCTCTTTATGGTAGATTTGGATATTGATATGCCTACCTCCTGGAGTGTGTTGTTCACTTGGTTGGCTGTTGTGATGGGGTTTCTCTTCACCAAGGAGATTATTCTGCGATCATTCACCACTGTTGTCTTCCATGGGCGCTCAGGTCTTTTCGCATTGATGAGTTCACCAGTGCTTGCTTTCTTTCTCGGGATGTACCAAACTGTAGATTTTGCCACTCCTAATGTTGTAGCAATTTCTCTAACACCTTGCATTGGTCATGTTTCTGTGGTGGAAGCAAAACTGAACTTTGGGATCCTGAAAAGCGCAGCATAAAAAATGCAGCAAACAACTTAGTGAAAGTGAAGCAAAAAAAAGCCTGTAGAAAAAAAGCAACAAAAACACAACGTGCGAACATAGTCTTCCTCTGACTAGATGAATAATTAAGAGGCTTTCAAGGGACAGTTACAGAAAATCTGCATAGTTCTGGCAAGATTTGGGTACAGCTCTCTGCTTGATTGGTAAATTCAGTGTTGTGACATCAATATACAGTATATTAGAGAGTGAGAGCCCATAAATTGGATAGTTTAATGCCAGTGAGACAAGAGTGAAGTTGCAAAGTGTCTCTCAGCAGTAAAGTTGAAATTGAATGGAAGGTTTCCTGGCTCTTGGTGGTGGACCAGATCTTTGAAGTGTTAGTGACAAGACCTGTGAAGAGCTAAAGAATGAGGTAGCCTGTTGAAGCAAACGCAGACCTCAGAAAAGAAAATAGTCCCATCATCTTTATGCGTGAGCCATAGAATGGACAGTGAGCAAGACATTCACTGTCAGTGGGTTGGATCTGAAAGAGTTATGACAAACAGAAGGTAGACCAGTAATATTTGCATATAGGCTGCCACATGTCTGTTCCTATAATGGTCATTGAGAGAATTGCTTAAGGCCAGAAGAAGCTACAATAAAGGCCTGATTGTTCTGACAGCATATAGCATTGCCTGGAGGATTAGAGCAGTCAGTGTGTTTGTGAGTAGAGTTGAGCGAAACGGGTCAAAAAATTTCAAAAGTCGCCGACTTTTGGTAAAGTCGGGTTTCATGAAACGAAACCCGACCCTAGGGTGAGGTCGGCCACGAGCTCGGCGACTTTAGCGCCAAAGTCGCGTTTCAAAAGTTTGTTTTCCGCCCTTTTTCAGCCAATCAGGATCCACGGACACTGTGGGCAACGTGATGACATAGGCAGGGGTCACCATCATCTTTGAGAAGGGCATGCAAGTGATTGGTTTGCTTGGGGGGGCGTCACAGGGGGTATAAAAGGGCGTGCACGCCGACCGCCATGTTACTCATGCTGATCTCAGAATAGGGAGAGCTGCTGCTCCTGATGATGATGATTCTGTAGGGAGAGCATTAGGCAGGGAAGAAGACACCAAAAACTGCTTCTGCTGCTAGCGATTTTGCCTGTACAACACACCAGTCACTGTGTGTGCAGTGCAAGTGGAGGCTATATTTTGCTGGATCAGCTGTGTTGGTTGTTAGGCTGCCTTATAAGGCTTCCTGATAGCTGCATTGCTATTTTCCCACTGCTCTGCAAACTGCTTTTTTAAAAGCAATCCAAATTTTTTTTTTTGTCCTGGTGAGGTACTGAGCGTGCATTTTTTTCACACCATACAGCGGTGTACGCTCCTCACACAGTGTAACGGCTGTTATCACGGCCACAGTGAAGCTATCTGTGTGTGACTCTGTAAGGATAAGTCAAGGACATGTTCCGTTCTTACAGACCTCCACCTTCTAGTTTTGTCTGGTCTTCAAACAGTTTAGTATATTTGCTGTTTGATCACATTCAAAACTATAGAGAGACAGCGTGTGTCAGTCCGTATACTTAAAAAACACGGAGCTTGACTATTTTACGGACACCGGACAGCGGTGTACGTGCACGCTCCTATCTCAGTACCGTGTAACGGCTGTTATCACAGCCACAGTGAAGCTATCTGTGTGTGACTCTGTAAGGATAAGTCGAGGACCTGTTCAGTTCTTACAGACCTCCATGTTATGAATGAGTCACCGTAGGAGGCAAAAACAGAAATACTAGCTAAATCCAGAAAACCAGAGAAGTTGGCAGCTATCGGATTGCAGACCCCTGAACCTAACAACAACAAATAGCAGTAGCCGTGGGGGGTTACTACGGTGCCCTAGACCCCTCGATCACAGCCGGAGAACTACATAGCCTAAAGACAGAAAGGGAAACCTAAACTGCCCCAGAGCAGACCCCAAAGCAATAGGCAGCCCCCAACATATAATGACGGTGAAGCAAGATGAAAAAACACTCACACAGATAGAAAGATAGGCTGAGCAAATGATGGGGCCCAAGCTAACTAAATAGAACAGAATAGAAAAGCTGCTGTCTGCAATCCGCCAAAACCCTCTCAAAAACAAGAGCCAACAGACTGATAGGGAAAAAAGCCCTGAAGACGCTAGGCTTCAAAAAGACTATATCAGTACTCAGGTATTATCTGAAGACAGAGCAAAAAGGAATTCAGCTCACCCAGAAGGGAAAGGCAGAAATCCAGAAAAACAAGACAAAACAAAACCAAAACACAAATGCAAAAAGTAGAGCAGAAAACTTAGCTTTTGAGGAGCAGGAATCAGACTGGTCTCCAAGAATCCCTCAGAGTAATCACCCGCAAGGCAGAAGGGCGTCGGCTGCCTTATATCCAGTCAGCAATCCCAGTCACCCAGTCATCATCATTCTGCTCAGGTGCTTTGTAATCAGCCTCACTATCTTCCTTCACCAGAAGAGGGAGTTCATCAGACCTCAACGGTGAAGGAGAAAATGAACTCACAACACCTCCACCTTCTAGTTTTGTCTGGTTTTCAAACAGTTAAGTATATTTGCTGTTTGATCACATTCAAAACTACAGAGAGACAGCATGTGTCAGTCCGTACACTTAAAAAACACGGAGCTTGACAATTTTACGGACACCGGACAGCGGTGTACGTGCACGCTCCTCTCTCAGTACCGTGTAACGGCTGTTATCACGGCCACAATGAAGCTATCTGTGTGTGACTCTGTAAGGATAAGTCGAGGACTTGTTCCGTTCTTACAGACCTACACTCTAGGAAGATTCCAAATCTGCCCAATTCTATATACACCTTGTAGTTTGTCATACGCTAGCCAATTTCTGCCTGTGACATAGCGGTTTGATATTCACTGGGCCTCACACAATCCAACAGTGTCCACAAGTGTGTTCAGAAATTCTACATCTCCCCTGTCCTATAGTGACATTTTTCACACCTGCGACATTGAGCCTGTGACATAGCGGTGTGATATTCACTGGGCCTCACACAATCCAACAGTGTCCACAAGTGTGTTCAGAAATTCTACATCTCCCCTGTCCTATAGTGACATTTTTCACACCTGCGACATTGAAACTGTGGCATAGCAGTGTGATATTCACTGGGCCTCACACAATCCAACAGTGTCCACAAGTGTGTTCAGAAATTCTACATCTCCCCTGTCCTATAGTGACATTTTTCACACCTGCGACATTGAGCCTGTGACATAGCGGTGTGATATTCACTGGGCCTCACACAATCCAACAGTGTCCACAAGTGTGTTCAGAAATTCTACATCTCCCCTGTCCTATAGTGACATTTTTCACACCTGCGACATTGAGACTGTGACATAGCGGTGTGATATTCACTGGGCCTCACACAATCCAACAGTGTCCACAAGTGTGTTCAGGAATTCTACAGCTCCCCTGTCCTATATACACCTTGTACCTTGTTTTACATTACGATATAGTTTGTGGGATTTTGTGTACATTTTTACCAAAAATGAGGAAGGCTGGTGGAAGAGGCCATGGAATTGGGCAGGGGTTGCCAGCTGGTAATGATGGTGTTGGTGGTGGATCTGATGGTAGTGGCAAAAGCAAAATAGGACCGAATGCAGGAGGTGTTGAGCCTGCGTCATCGTCTGGCTCCTCAAGGCCTCGAAGGCTTAGTTTTCTAGGAGTTGGCAAACCGCTTTTAAAGCCAGAGCTTCAGGAAAAAGTTTTGGCTTACATTGCTGACTCAGCCTCCAGCTCTATCGCCTCCTCTTCTGAATTTGTAAAAAATAAAAGCACTGAGTCGTCATTGGAGGCTCATGTTCATGAACCACACCTTTCCTTGTGTCCTTCACCCCAACCAAGATTGAAGGATGACGCAGGCCATACAGCTGATTACTCCGTGGAGCTGTTTTCACATACCATGCCTGGGTTATCAATTGAAATGGTGAATTACCCAGGCCAAGATGAATCTGACATGGAGTGCACTGATGCACAGCCACTGATAGATGATTCTGCTGGTACATTCACTCAGAGCACTACATTGTCCTCGCAGTGCAATGAGCCAGATTCTGACCCTGATGAGACTCAGGTGCCCCTTCCCGCATACTATACCACCATACACGGTGACACAGAGGAAGGTGCACATGACATTGAAGAGGAGGTGATGGATGACCCAGTTGTTGACCCAGATTGGCATCCATTGGGGGAAGAGGGTGCTGCTTCCAATAGCTCAGATGAGGAGGAGGAGCATCCACAGTAGACATCGACATCGCAACAGCTGTTATCTGGCAGGCCCGGAGCACTCCAAAGACAGGTTCCAAAAATCAAAAGAGTTGCTGGACAGCTTGTCCAGACGGTCAAAATAGCACACCGTGCTAGGCCGCAAAATGTCTTCCAAAGTAGGAAGAGTGCAGTGTGGCACTTTTTTGAACAAAATCCTCATGATCAGGCCAAGGTTATCTGTAAGAAGTGCGCAAAGACCTTTAGCTGAGGGAAAAATCTGAAAAATTTGAATACCAGTTGCATGCTTAGACATTTAATCAGCATGCACTTGCAAGCGTGGACACAACACCAAACCTCAAGTACCACATGTGCAACTGATCACAAAGAAGGTAGCCAGCAACGCTACATTGTTTCCCCCACTGTAAGCCCACCGGTTAGCACAGCAGCGAATGTTGAGGTGTCGTTTCAAGGCCAAAGCAGTCAGGGAGTCACAATGTTATTGCTACGAAAGACTGAATCTAGGCCATCAGAAAGAACACCAACTCCATCACCATCATCAACCCTCTCTCAGTCCGCCCTGTCCACCGCTAGTTCCACGATATGCAGCTCTCAAGTCCAGCTCAGCCTCCCAGAGACTATGAGTAGGTCAAGAAAGTACTCAGTCTCTCATCCGCGTACACTGGGTTTGAACGCCCACATTGCCAAACTAATCTTGTTAGGGATGATGCCCTATCGGTTGGTGGAAAGCACAGCTTTCCGCAAACTCATGGCCTATGCAGTACCATGCTATGACCTACCCAGTCGCCAATTCTTCTCTCGCAAAGCCATCCCAGCCCTCCACCATCATGTGAAAGACCGCATTGTCCATGCACTCAAGCAGTCAGTGAGTGGAAAGATGCACCTCACAACAGATGCATGGTCCAGTCGGCATGGCCAGGGCCGTTACGTGTCCATCACTGCGCACTGGGTTAGTGTGGTGGATGCAGGGTCCACAGGGGACAGCGGTGGTGGGACAGTGCTACCTAGCTCACGGTATAGGAAACAGTTGGCTGTAGGCGTTCGACCCTCCTCCTCCTCCTCCAGAAGCGAAAGCTCGTCCACAGAGCGGAGTTGTACGAGCACTCCATCTGCAGCTGCCACTGTTGCACACGAGGTGTCCCCCTATCGAGCAGCTAGTGGAAAGCGTCAGCAGGCTGTGTTGCAGATGATGTGTTTGGGCGACAGACACACCGCGGAGGTGCTGGCCGAGTACTTTCAGCGACAAACTGAGTCATGGCTGGGCATTATACATCTTGAGGCAGGCAAGGTAGTTAGTGATAACGGCCGTAATTTTGTGGCAGCCATAGCCCTTTCAAAACTCAGCCACATGCCTTGCTTGGCTCACACCTTGAACCTGGTGGTGCAGTGCTTCCTCAACAATTATCCGGAGTTAACAGCCCTGCTCCAGAAGGTACGAAGACTGTGTGCGAACATCCGCCGGTCGCCTGTACACTCCATTCGTATGCAGAAGCTGCAGCGATTGCTCCACCTTCCCAACCACCGCCTCATTATCGACATTGCAACAAGGTGGAACTCCACCCTGCACATGGTTGAGCGGCTGTGCGAACAGAGGCAGGCCATAATGCATTTGTGGGAGAATACACGGCCAGGCACTTTGAGAGCAGACATGGAGTTGACAGGTGTGCAGTGGTCGAAGCTGAAAGACCTCTGTAAAGTCCTTCAGTGTTTTGAGGAATGCACACGGCTGGTAAGCGCATACGACGCCATCCTAAGCATGAGCATCCCACTTATGCGTCTGCTCATGCAAACTTTGATGCACCTTAAGGAGCAGGCGTCTGCAGCCAATGTTGATGAGGAGGAAGAGGTGGAGGGAATTCTTGATGACATTCAGCCATTGTCTGCTCAGGGACCTCTCCTGGACGAGGTGGAGGAAGAAGAGGAGGATGATGATGGGGATGATTACTTAGGGGAGGAGGATGCATCTCGTGGGGTAAGTGAAAATGTTGGCGTGGCAAGGTCTGGTACAGGGTTTGTGCGTGACTGGAGGGATGTGGATTTGCCAGAAAGTGCTCCTCCACCCAGCACTCGCAGTGCATCATTGACACCGGGAACATTGGCCCACATGTCAGATTATGCCTTGCAGATCCTAAAAAGGGACCCCCGCATTGCCAAAATGATAAACGATGACAACTACTGGTTGGCTAGCATCCTGGATCCACGCTATAAAGGCAAATTACAAAACATCATGCCGCAGGAGAACCTTGACCTAATATTGGCTAATAAACAAGCAACTCTGGTAAACCGGTTGGTTGAGGCATTCCCAGCACACAGCAGCGGTGATGGTTCTCACACGAGCCGTACGGGCCGGGGGCAGCTTGGCAGAGGTGTTCGTGGTACACACAGCAGATGTGGCGTTGGAGACAGGGGTTTCATGACAATGTTGTGGACTGATTTTTCAAGTATCGCTCACACAACTGGTAATACTGCATCGATGGAAAACGACAGGAGACAGCAGTTGTCAACTATGGTTACAAACTACTTTTCCTCCCACATCGATGTTCTCTCGCACAGGTCATTCCCCTTTGACTATTGGGCCGCTAAACTGGACACCTGGCCTGAATTGGCACAATATGCCTTACAGGAGCTCACTTGCCCATCTGCAAGTGTGCTATCGGAGAGTCTTCAGTGCAGCTGGATCTATCCTGACAGAAAAAAGGACCCGTCTCTCGACCCAAAATGTGGATGATCTAACCTTGATTAAAATGAACCATGCATGGGTTTCCAAGGATTTTGTCCCACCTTCCCTTGATGACACATAGGTTGCCAGAAAAATTGCTTGCTTTGGTCCTCCTCCTATTCCGCGAACTTGACCTATTTCGCCTTTTGCAGCAGCTGAATGTCCCGCATCAACATATGCCACTTTGTAAACCACCCTAACTGGGCTTCCCCCCCATGGCCGGGGTCACCACCTAGCGCACGAAACCGTGCGAGCGCCGTTGCCCTGGACAGGTGGGTAGGCTGACTCTTGGGCGTGGGCACTGGCACAGGGTCCCTCATAGTGCAATCAAGTGTCTCTGAAGGTGGTGGTGCACACCCGCCATCAGACACACCGCCGTACTATGAGGGGCCCAGTGCCAGTACCGACCCCCACGAGTGTGCCCCCCTTGCTTGGGCAGGGCCCCAGCATTTGCAATGTTTACCTCTCCCTGCTCCTCCGCTGTGTAGTCTGGGCTGTCAAATCCATCACTGGGAGTGCCACTACAAATTGATTGAACTGAAAGATGATGGTTAAGATGTAGCTATGCCCTGTCCTGCTGGCCGGGCTCTAGCTCCAGATGATCAATGGCTTCCATTTCTTATGGATGTCGACTCACAATAACAACAAATATGAACCTAGCACTCAACTTAAAGGTATTTGTAAGGCGGTTTATTGTAGCACACGAAAAAAGACGTTTCGGTCAATGTGACCTTCTTCAGTTACTACAAGGGTAAATATAATTACAAAACAAAACGTCATATAAAACAGAAAAAATAACAAAGGAAAAAAAAGGAAAAAACAAAGGAAAACAGAAGTATATACAAACAATAGTCAAAATGGTCATACAAAAATAGGATAAATTGGTCGCAGATAACGCCAGGTATCCCATACTGCCCATATCACGCCAAATAATTTAAAAAGAGCCATAGAAAATATATAGCAGCAACCCATAAGAATGTCAAACATACCGTGTGGTATATAGATTGTGTAGAGCTTATAGGCATCTGTCAGAAAGGACGATGGTGCTTTAGACATCTAAAAAACAAGATGCGGTGAAATGGAGCGTATGATAGTAGTTGTAAATCATGTAGCAGAAAAAAAAAAAGGGTACTTACTGAGGAGAATGATCTCTCTAAGGTAATGAGCTGTGGAGAATATAGCAAGGGGGAGCATTATTGCAATGTGTGCATAAACAGTATCACCTCCCCTGTTAATAGGTACATATCAGCACTAAGTATTTACCTTGTCAGTATGTAGGAGAGGGGCAAACGTGCCTCCAGATGCAGTGTCCACCGGCCATCTGATCCTGCATGCAGACATGCAGGATTAAAAAGGGGAGGGGGAGGGATACTTAGTGGTGGGCGGCCAATGGGAGCTGTAAGCTCCAGGAAACAGGAAGTGACTAACAGGAAGAATATGGCTGGTGTGATCCTCAGTACAGGGAGCTTGCTTTCCACCAGAAGAGACATAATACCAGCTCAAAATGTGGAGAAACACATGCTAATAATAGCGGCTATGTGTGGGGATGCTATATATTGTTGGTAGGGAGATTAGAAAGCAGAATTCAAGAGATAGAAATTAACATATACATGACCATAGCCTGGTCAAGAGAAAACATTGAGCAGGGAGTGAGCAGACAATGGTCCCTGGGTGTCGGGATTATGCTAATTGAGACACTGTGCAGAGGTCCAGAGAAATATACTAATTAACTTTATTGTGATAATTCATACAAAGGCAGTATATTCAAGGAGAACTATAAAGAGAGAGGCAAAAGAAGCTGAGATCGATAGTATTTGAGCTGTGCAGACTTGTGGGAAAGAAATAACGCTATGTAATCCCAAATAGATAGAAATAGGCTTGTAGCAGTGGCGTCCAATTCCAACACATTAATATAATCGACTCTGTGAGATAGAGAGGAATACGTTAGTATATTATGGCATCAAGAAGGCTCCTAGAAAAACGAATATACACATGAAAGTAGCATAATAAACAGGTCGGAGAAAAAAAAAAAAAAAAACATTACATACTGTGTAATAGAGTGTTGACTCTAATTTTGTAAGGGGCTTATGTGAGATGTAGTTTTTTACAAAAATGCTGATATTTCGTAATCCCTATTTAACCCTCTCGGGCTCATAGTTTCGAGGGTATGGATCCAAAATGCCTCTCGTTTTTTGAGGTGAAGGATCCTGTTACCACCCCGTCGGGGAGGTAACACCTGTTCAATTACCTGAAATCGAAGTTGTGAGATGTTATGACCCTGGGTAATGAAGTGGTGGGGGATGGGAAGAAGAAGATTTTTGCACCTAATTGTTGATTTGTGCTTTGATATTCGATCTCGTATAGGTTGTGAAGTTTCCCCTACATATAAGAGACCACAGGGACATTTAATGAGATATATCACATAAGCAGAATCACATGTAAAGAAATTGGAGATTTTAAATTCTTTGCCAGAATGGGGGTGTACAAATTTATCCCCCTTGAGAACATTGTTACATTGGACACAATGTAGGCATGGGAAAGTTCCCATTTTAGGTTTATGTAGAAAACGTTGTTTGTGAATAGTGGATTTAGGGCCAATGTCTGCTTTGACCAGGGAGTCCTTCAGATTGGGGGCTCGTTTAAAGCAGGGGAGAAACGGTTTTTGAAATTCTCGAACATCAGGATGAGCTGTGGAAAGTAAATGCCAATTTTTACGAATGGACTTGTGGATAATATAGGCAAAGGGGTGGAACGTATGTACAAACGGAATGCGGTTCGTCATTCCCTTTTGTGATCATGTGGGGGTATCTCTTGATGCTTCTAGTAAAGAGGGGGATATCCTCTTTCTACAAATTTGTTGGTCATCTCATCCAGGCGTAGAGTTCTAGTATCAGTGTTGGTAACAATACGTTTCACTCTTTGATATTGTGATTTAGGTATTGCCTGTTTGGTGGAGGGAGGATGGAGACTTTCAAAATGGAGGAGGCTGTTCCGGTCTGTACTTTTAATATACAGGTCAGTGGATAGGAAGCCATTGGGATCCTTAATGACCATGGTGTCCAAAAAATTCATGCGCCAAAGATCGTGTCCTATGGTGAATTGGATACCGGGCCAGGATGAATTCAAGATGTCAAAAAAAGAGAGCAAGGACTCCAATGAGCCACCCCATATGCAAATGACATCATCGATATAGCGCTTCCATATGATGGCGTAGTTGCGGAAGAGGTCGTTTTTATAGATTATGCTTTCCTCGAAATCCGCCATATAGGCATTTGCATATGGGGGCGTTACATTGGAGCCCATTGCGGTCCCACGTACCTGTAGGTAGAAATCGTCTTGGAAGAGAAAAAAATTAGAAGTGAGTACCAAGTGGAGAAGATCAATACATAGGTGTATTTGATCAACATCCATTCCTGTGGAAGTGAGTAATCGGGCTGTAGAATTAATACCATCGGAGTGGGGAATCGAAGTGTAAAGATCCTTTACATCTAGTGTCATGAGTAGTGCCTCCTGTGGGACTTTTTGGAGATGTTGGATATCTGATAGAAAGGCCCCTGTGTCCAGAATAAAGGACTTAGACTTCTGAATCAAAGGTGTTAATATTTTTTCTAAAAATACTGCCAGGGGTGACAGAATCGAATCTGTAGACGCCACAATTGGTCTACCAGGTGGTTTCTCCAGATTTTTATGGACTTTTGGGAGCGTGTAAAAAACAGGAGTGATGGAGTTTTTATTACTGAGAAAATCACAAGTTTTCTGATCGAGAACCCCCAGATCCGAGTATTTCTGGAGGATGGTATTAATTTGGTGGCTAATATCAAAAGTGGGATCCCGCGGCAGCGTATGGTAAATTGAAGTGTCATTCAATTGTCGCATGATTTCGGACAAATACATGGATTTATCCATGATTACTAGGGCCCCACCCTTGTCAGCCGGTTTTATGACTATGGAGTTGTCCTCCTGT
Organism: Dendrobates tinctorius; assembly: GCF_039654945.1. Taxonomy (NCBI): domain Eukaryota; kingdom Metazoa; phylum Chordata; class Amphibia; order Anura; family Dendrobatidae; genus Dendrobates; species Dendrobates tinctorius. The sequence goes on from NW_027361683.1 coordinate 5,833,275, forward strand.
AAGGACTGAAAGGCATGTCGTTCCTCAATTGTAAGGTTGAAAGGATAAAACAAAGTACCCCTATCAATATCATTTCTTAATGATTGGAATGAGTTCTGTACAAAATTGATGAATGTTTCAACTGCATGCGAGGCATGTGGGGGCCGGAACAAACTTTTATTATGTAGGCCCAAGCTTTGGGAAGACAATAGTTTAGGGTTGGTTGCCAATGGGGGATCATTATTATCAGGCATCGTTGAGAAATGAACCTTAAGATGGAAAAACCGTTGGAGGTCCATATCTAAGTCAAAAGTGCGACATCTGTAAGATGGGCAGAATGAGAGACCCTTTTGTAGGATGGCATATTCTGTGATACTCAGAGTTCTTGAGGAGATGTTGATCACCAGATTGTCCGTACCTTGGATCGGGTGATTCGTCCTTGGTCCTGGTCCCTTCTTGTGTCTCTGTCCCCGCCTTGTCTTCTTCTGTAGTTGTAACGCCGGCGTGAACCTAAAAAAGGAGCTGAAGTAGAAGCGGTTAGTCCTTGTTCCTGGTCTGAACCGGAGGTGGAATAATCTGTCGATAATTGATGGCTTGGTCTGGTATTTGTGGATCTTGAGCTGTCCTGCCATCTGTAGACCCGGTTCAATTTATAGTCCTCTGTGTCCCTGGCGAATTTGTTCCTCTTCCTAGTTTTGATATCCCGTATATGGTGGTCAATACGTACTTGAATCTCAGCCTTTAGAGAACTTAGTTCTTCTGGTGTACCAGTTGCTGATAATTGGGTTTCGATGGCCTTCACACATTCAGAGCTGGTTATAACCGCCTTCTGGAGGTATTCAACTGTGAGAGTTATTAGGTCGAGAGAACACTTGTTAAGGATTTGTTCAAATTTAGCACAAAAGTCAGGAGATTCCCGAAAAAATGTAGGTCGCAGAGGAACCCGGAGACCTCTAGGAATCCGTTGGACCCTTAAATACTCAGACAAAGTAGCACAATGCAATTCTGAATTGGTAAGAAATCTTAATTCCCGTTCCAAGTCCCTACCACGGTTTTCACGTGGGGGAATTTGTAAGAAATCACTGGGGATTTTGGATTGTGCAAGGATACTGGCGGTTTCCTCTGCGTTGTAGGAGAAAGTAGTCATGACCATACGCTCCATTTCACCGCATCTTGTTTTTTAGATGCCTAAAGCACCATCGTCCTTTCTGACAGATGCCTATAAGCTCTACACAATCTATATACCACATGGTATGTTTGACATTCTTATGGGTTGCTGCTATATATTTTCTATGGCTCTTTTTAAATTATTTGGCGTGATATGGGCAGTATGGGATACCTGGCGTTATCTGCGACCAATTTATCCTATTTTTGTATGACCATTTTGACTATTGTTTGTATATACTTCTGTTTTCCTTTGTTTTTTCCTTTTTTTCCTTTGTTATTTTTTCTGTTTTATATGACGTTTTGTTTTGTAATTATATTTACCCTTGTAGTAACTGAAGAAGGTCACATTGACCGAAACGTCTTTTTTCGTGTGCTACAATAAACCGCCTTACAAATACCTTTAAGTTGAGTGCTAGGTTCATATTTGTTGCTTTAACGGTTTGGGAACCTAACCTTAGCACCATCTTGAGTTGTTCTCACGGTGTTCTTTCTATACGTCGACTCACAATGACATGCAGTGGTGGTTTCTCATCAGCTTTCACAGTTTTCCTACTCACAAACGTGTGACATTCCGGCGCACATTTTAAAATGTGCCCTCTCATGTCAATCAAATAGAATCGCCTACGGCCTGTGGCTTCTGTCTTTTGCACTCCAAAGTTACGTGACAGATCATGATAGCCAGTGAGCACCATGTTTACATCGCTCCCTGTGATAAAAATTTGATTGAGATGAGTAACAGTGATGGAATCAACGGAAGTGCGATACAGCAAGACTTTATTCACAAAAAAATGTTTTCACTGTCTCAACACACAAATTAATTGAGGGTCAGCATCGCCTATGAGAATTGTGACGGAAGTTTTTCCCGTGAATAGTAATTCCTAGATTTCTGCAATCACTAGCCTTTATGTCAGTAATTGTATGCATCTCATTTCCTATTGCGGAGAGGCTGAACTGTATTACTGAGACAAAAATATATATGAAGATTTAAAAATAACACCAAAAGTATATAGTTGTGTACGCCTCAAATGCATTTCCTTTTTTCCACTTTTTAGATTGCTGTGTAATCCATACTGAGAACACGGAGATTTTACATGTTTAAACTATGCTATATATACCTGCTATCCAGTGATAAAGTACCCTTTCTCAACTTTGTAAAATCTGGTCAAATCCATACTGGGCCTGAGAACGTGTGAGTCTGCCTCCTGATCTATAGACATATATTTTTAATGTGTAAACTAGGCTACATATATATGTGTTATCCGGTGAAACTGTACCCTTTATCAACTTTCTACAATGTTGTTGAATCCATACTGGGCCTGAGAACGGCTGCCGAGCTGTTAAGCAAGCTACAGCACCTGTGGTTTGGACACGTAATTTTTTCAGGAATGACGGTTAGGCCTAACTCCGGAATTGCGGTTGACCTGAACTTACTGGGAAATCATCGTTCGCGGGGAATAATCTGAATCCCAGATCCCCATCACTAACGGAGTTCAGCAGGTTATCTGCACCTGTAAGCGACAAAAGCTGGTCCTTTCAGTGTAGCATGCATGCAGCCCCGGACATGTACGGGAATGCTAGACCTGTTATTGCTCGATCTCACGTGCCAGAGCCTCGCTTATCCCTCTAGTAAGCTTGAGGCGTACTGCGGGGACATGCCGGAGTCTCGGTTGCTAACGGAATAAAGCTGAGAGATCGCTAGCACAACTACAAACACATACCACACCACACACAGAATCGACAAAGCTTTCAAAGTGTGCATCTTTTCTTTAGGTGGCATGGTTGTGGTTTCCCGGGTGGAGTCCAATTAAGCCACAGGCTCCACTCCTTGTGGTGCCCTTTTGGACATTCCTTTAAGGTTCAGCTTTGCAATCATACTGCCCCCGGAAACCAAAAACTTTGCCTTCTTGGACGCTGTTTGGAGGTTCGTGGGAATAACGCCGCCCCATCAGCAATCGGTATATGGGTCGCCCTCCCAGGGCTGTGGGGTACTCGGTACCGGGACGGTGTCAGTGGGATGTGTCACAGCAGCGGTGACCCGGACGGTGGCCCTGGGCGCCCATGTAAATGGCGTGCTATAATGGTAAAGAGTTTATATAGATAGTTTGACCCCACCTGTGGTGTTCGGCAACATAGATGTTAGGCCGACGCTGCAAGCAGATCATCTGGGACTGATGGTGTTGTGCAGCAAAATTGGTGAAGCTCCCCACAGGTGGAGCTGGAGTCCCAGGGAAGTGTAGATGTAGTGATGGGGGAAAGGCACAGGTGGTGTAGGTGCTGGTACCCAGATGAAGCGGTGCTGAAATAACTGTAGGACACCAGAGCGTGCAGTTCCAAAGCTTTACTTACAGTCTGCAGGTTACACAGATGCCTGCCTCCGTGCTGTGTCCTCCAGGTCAGGACCTCAGCCAACCTCCGGGACCAAAATGGAAAGCTCCCTTCCAACACTCCTCCAACATGTACCTTCCTGAACGTCTCCTTTCTAGCGCTTGTGGGGGAAGCACTCACAGGACCGTGGTTCACTGAAGCGCCTCCTGTCTAACAGATGTTCCTCAGACTTTACTTGTATGGCAGACAGCTGTAGCCTTTTCCTTCTGGCTCCCACACGTCGATGCTGGGGCCTCCGAGCCTTAGTTGGGTACAGAGCATTTATAGCTGCTACTTCCCCCGGTTTCTGCTGCAGGAACGTCAGTGTCCCTACAAACTCGGAGACCGGAATCGGGACCATGCGCTCCAGCTAGGAGTGAGCCTTAACTCTGCTCATCCTCCAGCTCCCCTTCTCACGTCCACACACTTCCCCTTCCCTGCACAGAGTGCCCTAACTTACCTTCTCCTGACCACAGAGAGCAGCTCCTCAGCAGTCAGGTTCAGAGGTCTCCCTGCTAGCCTGGAGTGGGAAATGTGTTGTGTGTTGGTTTCACTGCTAGAGAGATCCTTCGTTGCTCCCAAGCTTGACAACACACTCCCTAGGAGGAAGGTAATGCCACAGTGGTGACCGTACTCTTGGGGATGCCACAAGTGCACTGAGGCCCAGCCACTGCTGGATGATGCTGCTGGTACATTGACCCAGACCACTACATTCCCCTCGCACTCTACACAGCCAGAATCTGACCTAGTGGAAACTCAGGTTCCCCTTCCCACATACTATACCACCTTACACGGTGACAAAGAGGAAGGTGCAGATGAAAGTGCAGGTTCCTTGAGCAGGTGGGGGGGGCATACTCATGGGCGATGGCACTGGCACAGGGCACCGCATAGTACGCAAAAGTGTCTCTGCCGGTGGGAGGGCCTAAACAGCCAAGTGCAGTGAGATGGAAGATGGGGACGACAAGGAGTTCAGAGTAGTGCAGGGATTCCCTAGCAAGGAGACTTATGTAATTGTTTTCAATGTTGGGACAGCAATTTTTGGGGAGCACTATACTCTGGTGAATGATATATGGGGCCCACCATACACTGGAGCATTCCAAAGGTGGACATCAGACACTGGAGCAGCATTTACAGGGCCCATTATACACTAGAGCAGTAGAAATGGGGCCCATTATATATGGAGCATTATTTGGACCCATAAGACAGTGGAGCTTCATCCATTGGGACCAACATATACTATAGCATTATGTGGAGCTCATCATATACGGTTTGAAACATTATATGGGATCAATGATTCCATATGGAGAAATATATGGGCCTCATTACTCTGTATAGCGCACTAAGCGCTGGCCATAATACTGTATGGAGTTATATACTGTCCGTTTTTGGAGGTATTGGAGAATTTAAAATGGATATCAGTCATGAGATGTAAGAAGTGAAGTATTTTTCATTGTACTATACTGCTATTTCTCTGCCGTATCGGAGCATCATGAGTTGTGGTATGTGTTAAAGGGGCGCTCTTTGGCCCTGGGCCCACGAAAACCTGGAGCCAGCCCTACCCCCCACAACTGTAGCCAAATAACCCCCATTTTCAGTCCGCAACTAGTATTATGAAGTAAATTAAGGTTGACAAGCTTAAGTAATAAGAATTGATGCTTTTGGCATTCAAATGTGGCTGTAGGTGTGTTTCCTGTCCTCCTCTCACTGCCGACTTTAATCCCCCGTTGACTTACATTGGGTTTCGTGTTTCGGTCGGACCCCCGACTTTTCCCTATAGTCGGCCGATTTTGCTCGACCCGACTTTTGGAAAAGTCGGGTTTCATGAAAGAAAACTCGACCCTAAAAACCAAAAGTCGCTCAACTCTATGGAGCAAGTTTAATATCTGATGTTGGGATGAATGTGGAGGGAGCAGGAGATATTGCCGGACACACAGCAGGGGAGCAGCTGACATTACTGAAACCCACTAACACAGGAGCTAATGGTTTTCTCTGTGCAGACGGCACTTATGAGCAGCAACTGGCGGTGATGGAGCCCAGGGTCAATCATGGAGTAGGCTGAGGCCTAATTGGAGCAAGTATAATATCTGATGTTGGGATGAATGTGTAGGGAGCAGGAGATATTGCCGGACACACAGCAGGGGAGCAGCTGGCATTACTGAACCCCACTAACACAGGAGCTAGTGGTTTTCTCTGTGCAGACGTAACTTCTGAGCAACAACTGGCGGTGTTGGAGCACAGGGTAAATCATGGAGTAGGCTAAGGCCTAATTAGAGCAAGTTTAATATTGATTTTGGGATGAATTTGGATGGAGCAGGAGATATTGCCGGACACACAGCAGGGGAGCAGCTAGCGTTACTGAACCCCACTAACACAGGAGCTAGTGTTTTTCTCTGTGCAGACGGCACTTCTGAGCAACAACTGGCGGTGTTGCAGCACAGGGTCAATCATGGAGTAGGCTAAGGCCTAATTGGAGCAAGTTTAAAATCAGTTGTAGTGTGAATGTGGAGGGAGCAGGAGATATTGCCGGACACACAGCAGGGGAGCAGCTGACGTTACTGAACCCCACTAACAAAGGAGCTTGTGTTTTTCTCTGTGCAGTTGGCACTTCTGAGCAACAACTGGCGGTGTTGCGGCACAGGGTCAATCATGGAGTAGGCTGAGGCCTAATTGGAGCAAGTTTAATATCTGATGTTGGGATTAATTTGGAGGGAGCAGGAGATTTTGCCAGACACACAGCAGGGGAGCAGCTGACGTTACTGAACCCCACTAACAAAGGAGCTAGTGTTTTTCTCTGTGCAGACGGCACTTCTGAGCAACAACTGGTGGTGTTGCAGCACAGGGTCAATCATGGAGTAGGCTAAGGCCTAATTGGAGCAAGTTTAATATCTGATGTTGGGATGAATTTGGAGGGAGCAGGAGATATTGCCGGACACACAGCAGGGGAGCAGCTGACGTTACTGAACCCCACTAACACAGGAGCTAGTATTTTTCTCTGTGCAGACGGCACTTCTGAGCAGCAACTGGCGGTATTGGAGCCCAGGGATTACAGTTCAGGTGGTAGAAACATGAACACAACAGGAGACCTGGATACTGTTGCCGACCAATTATTTAATCTGGAAGAGGAATGGCAAATTCCGGCAAGATACAGGCCTTTTTCATTTTCAGAAAAGTAAGCCGGTCAATGTTATCGGAGGATTGTCGCATGCGACGGTCTGTTAGTACACCACCTGCGGCACTAAAGACGCGTTCCGATAATACACTAGCAGCAGGGCAAGCCAGCACCTCCAATGCATACTGGCTAAGCTCTGGCCATGTATCCAGCTTAGAGACCCAAAACTTGAAGGGAGAAGAGCCGTCTGGGAGTACACTGAGAGGGCAAGACATGTATTCTGTCACCATTTGACGGAAATGTTGCCTCCAGCTGACTGGAGCCGTCTGTGATGGTGTAGACATTTGTGGTGGGCACACAAAACTTTACCACATTTGGGCCATACTGGTCTTGCCTTGTGCTGAGGCGCTGCCTCTGCTCCCTCTTTTTGCATAGCTTCCTCCACTGCCTCGACGCACAGAGCTGCTTTGTAAAGCACTAGCAGCACTGCTCTCGGGTGGAATGGAGAACATGATGGAATGCACCAGTGTGTCTTGGTACTCTCGTATTTTACGCTCCCAGTTCAACGGTGTTATGAGGCTTTGTAAGTTGTCCCAGTAGCGAGGATCTAGGAGGGTGTACACCCAATAATCAGCCGTGTTGAGAATGTGGCCTGGAATGCATTGTCCCCTCGCCCCCCAATCCTGTATGCATGGTCCTCTCAACCCCCTATCCTGGCATACATGGTCCCCTCACCCCCCAATCCGGGTATGCATGGTCCCCTCACCCCCCTATCCTGATATGCATGGTCCCATCACCCCCGTATACTGATATGTATGGTCCTCTCACCCCCCTATCCTGGTATGCATGGTACCACTCATCTCCCAAACCTGGTATGCATGGCCCCGTCACCACCCAATCCTGGTAAGCATGGTCCCCTCACCCCCCAATCCTGGTATGCATGGTCCCCCTCACCCACCCTATCCTGGTATGCATGGTCCCCTCACCCCCCCTATCCTGATATGCATGGTCCTTTCAAGACTGCGGTTATCCCGGTTGCTTGTGCACCTTTTTCTACCACACTTTTTCCTTTCACTCCTCTTTCTATTAATATGTTTGGATACAGCACTATGTGAACAGCCAGCTTCTTTAGCAATAACCTTTTGTGGTTTACCTCCTTGTGGATGGTGTCAATGACTGCCTTCTGGACATCTGTCAAGTCAGTAGTCTTCCACATGATTGTGCAGCCTACTGAAACAGACTAAGGGACCTTTTTAAATGCTTAGGAAGCCTTTACAGGTGTTTTCTGTTAATTACCATATTTTCCGGCGTTTAAGACGACTGGGCGTATAAGATGACCCCCCAACTTTTCCAGTTAAAATATAAAATCTTCTTAAATGTCGGGGGTCTTCTTATACGCTGTGTGTCATCTTATATGCTGGGTGCGGAGCAATCTGCATATGGTGGGGAGAGTGGTCCAGATGACGAAGGGTGCTTGGATACAGCACTATGTGAACAGCCAGCTTCTTTAGCAATAACCTTTTGTGGCTTACCCTCCTTGTGGATGGTGTTAATGACTGCCTTCTGGATATCTGTCAAGTCAGTAGTCTTCCCCATGATTGTGCAGCCTACTGAAACAGACTAAGGGACCTTTTTAAATGCTTAGGAAGCCTTTGCAGGTGTTTTTTGTTAAGTACCGTATTTTCCGGCGTATAAGACGACTGGGCGTATAAGATGACCCCCCAACTTTTCCAGTTAAAATATAAAATCTTCTTTAGGCTATGGGCCCACGTAGTGTTTTAAAACGCACAATGAAAACCGGTCTCCTTCCCAGAAATCGCGCTGTTTTTTCCGCGCGATTTTACCGCGTTTCTGTTCACAATTTTGCCGCGATTTTCTCATGCACTTTCCAAGCGATTTGAAGCATCGCTTGGAAAGTGATTGACAGGTTGGTGACACTTGTCAAACATAGTATTTGACAAGTGTGACCAGCTTTTTACTATTGAGGCCGCCTATGCGGCTTCAAAAGTAAAAGATAAAATGTTAAAAATGATAAAAAAATAAAAAATTGGGGTATATTTACCTTCCGACGTCCCGCGCTGCCATCCCGGGCCTCAGCGTTCCCAGCGATGCCTTGCGAGACCTGTGATGACGTTGGTCTCGCGTTACTATAGCGATCTCGCGAGACCGCTAGAGTCACGTGAGACTACGTCATCACAGGACCTTGCTGCAAGGCATTACTGGGAACGCTGAGGCCCGGGAATGCAGCTCGGGACGTCGGAAGGTAAATATACCCCGATTTTTTATTTTTTATTCTTTTTTTTACAGGGGTATGGTACCCAGGGCCTGGAGGACAGTCTCCTCTCCTCCACACCATGGGTACCAACCGCACATGAGATGCTTAACTTCCCGCATGGTGGGCATAGCCACATGCGGGAAGTAAGCGATTCTCATGCATTCCTATGGGTGCGGAATCACGGCAATTCTTTGCGATTCCGCACAAAAGAATGATCATGCTGCGATTTTTTCCGCGATGCGATTCTGCCACGGAAAAAAGCGCAGCATTAGCACAGCATGTGCGGAATGCCATAGGAATGCATGGGGTGCGTCATGTACAAGATTTTTAAACGTTTTTGCAGCGTTTTCGCGCCAAAAATCGCAGCAAAAATGCTTAAAAATCGCATCTTGGGCACACAGCCTAAAAGTCGGGAGTCTTCTTATACGCTGTGTGTCATCTTATACGCTGGGTGCGGAGCAATCTGCATATGGTGGGGAGAGTGGCCCCGATGACGAAGGGAGGGGGCATCTCACAGGGAAGGTGTAGCTGGAGTTATCATCCCCTTTAACCTCATTGGTGGCAGCGGTGCTATCTGTGGCTCTGTGCTGGGGGGCGGTGGCGGCTCCTCTTTATGTAGTGTGAGGGCTCTGTACTGGGGGTCGGCGGCAGCTCCTCTTTGTGCAGCTGGGGGGCGGCTGCGGTGGCTATTTGTCCAGCATCGGGGCTCCGACAAAATTTCCCCAAAGCCCAGAGGCCCCCGCAGCTCCATTGCAGCGATGCGGTGGCCTCTGGGAAAATGACCGATGGGGACGGCACATGCTCAGATTCAGATCTCGTCCCGAAATCTTGGGAGACGAGATCTGAATCTGAGCTCACGCAGGCTCCAAAGGCAATTTTCCCGGAGGCCACTGCATCGCAGCAATGGAGCTGCGGGGGCCTCAGGGCTTTGAGGAAATGCCAGCGGAGCCCCAATGCTGGAAAAGAGACGCCACAGCCGCCCCCAGCACAGAGTCACCACACTGTTGAAGGAGGAGGACCCACCACCCCCCAGCACAGAGACCCGCAGATAGCACCGCTGCCATCAGTGAGGTAAAAGTGGGATGATTACTCCAGTTACACCTTCCCTGTGAGACGCCTCCTCCCTTCATCATCGGTACCACTCCCCCACCATATGCAGTTTGGTCTGCACCCGGCGTATAAGACGACACCCGGCATATAAGACGACCCCCGACTTTTAAGAAGATTTTCAGGGGTTAAAAGGTCGTCTTATATGCCGGAAAATACAGTATTCTAATTTTCTGAGATAATGACTTTTGGGTTTTCATTAGCTGTAAGCCATAATCATCAACTTTAAAAGAAATAAACACTTGAAATAGATCACTCTGTGTGTAATGACTCTATATAGTATATGAGTTTCACTTTTTGTATTGATGAACTAAAATAAATTAACTTTTTGATGATATTCTAATTTTGTGAAAAGCACTTGTATATTGTATATTACCTTCCAAGTTTCCTTTGAGTAAAAAGTTTATTCTACGCTAGGCGCAAAGCCGTCTTAGTAAAGAACGTTGATGATGGCTCCTCAGACTGTCAGTACAGTCACGCCTTGGTTGCTGGTATTGACCGCTATCCCTGCAAGGTGATTGCCACCATGGGCAAAAAGAGAATTGCCAAGTGGTCTAAGATTAAAACATTTGTGAAGGTCTACAACTACAACCACTTTATGCCAACCAGATACTCTGTTGATATCCCTCTTGACAAGGCTGTGGTGAACAAGGATGTTTTCAGAGACCCAGCTCTGAAGCGTAAAGCCAGGAGGGAAGCCAAAGTAAAATTTGAGGAGAGGTACAAGACAGGCAAAAACAAGTGGTTCTTCCAGAAGCTGCAGTTCTAAATCACTTCATTTGGTCCAAAATTAAAGTTTATGAAAAAAACTTTACATGATAATGTCATTTGTTTTGGATGCTAATTATTGTGGAACTGTCTTCATTTAGCAGATCTACAGGCAAGATACTAAGCAATTGTATGCAGATCAGTGAATACAGGTGTTTTGTTATGGAACATATCTGAACTCTCTGACAGAAAATTGTCATTTTCTCTGTAACTCAGCCCCTCCCACTCTGGGCTAATCCTAGCCATTAACTCTTAGGGCCCCGTCACACATAGCGACTCACCAACGATTCCGACAACGATATCAATGTAATCTAATTCTCCGCACACTCAAATAGATTTCATGCAAGAAAGTGTCTATTTTATTATAAACAGAATATATGGGAACCAAATTAGAATTTATAGCGTAAGATAGAAGCAATATAAACAAGGACGTTTCGGCTCTGCCAGAGCCTTTATCACTTTATCGCTTAATCCAAAGTTGGATCATTGAAAAAGGTGCAGACGGAAGAGTAGAACTCCCCCAAGAAAGTGCCCAAGAAGGGTGGCTGGTAATGTGTTGATGTGGAGCCGCCACAGCAGCCAGGCGCAGGAGCACACAGCAGCTTATAGGACACAGGGTTGATTTGTCTGAGAATCTTGATAGGTCCAAGGTACCGAGGACCAAACTTGTAAGAAGGCACCTTCAGACAAATATTCCGAGAGGATAATCAAACCTTATCACCTAGATGGTACAGAGGCGGCAAAGCTCTTTTCTTGTCTGTATGAGTCTTCATCTAAGAAACAGCCTTAAGGATGGAGGACTGGGTTTGCTACCAGATTTGAAGAAAGTCACTATAGGAGAAATCAGCAGCTGGTACCCCAGAGGATTCAGACATAGGAAAGAGTACTTGAAGATGCTGGGAGAATACCATGAAGAATGGCGAAAACTTTCCAACATGGTTATTGTAGGAAAATTCTGCCCACGGTAGTAGTTGAACCCAGTCATACTGGTGGGCTGATATGAAGTGGCATAGGTAGTGTTGTGACTGTCAAAGCACATTCACATGGGTAACGTACAAGCCAGGAAGACAGATACCTGAACCTGACAGGTCCCTGTTCAGACTACAAAATAAACCTTCTCTGACCCTCTTATGCCCCTGCCTGACCACAGAGGATGTCCTTAGCAGATCCAAGTATCACTACAGTTGCAGTTCCTTGAGGAATAAAGAAATCATACACAATCCTACTGCAACCAACACAAACTACAGCAAAGTAAATGAATCCAACAAAGTCTATTACCAGCAGGAAACACCAGTAGGGGAAGGTATTTAAAGCTGTACTCAATTGGTGATAGGACAGACAAAGTAAATTAAAAGCACCTGTTACCCAAAACACAAAAACAAAGATACCAGAACCCAAAGAAAAGGTGTATCTGTTGTGGCTCAGCAGAAAGAGGTGCCGACCACATAGCAGAATCAAGGGTTTAAATCCAGAAGCATGGCAGGTAGCCCACAAGGTTTACCCATTCTACTTGCCCATTCGTCTTCAGATGGTAGGTGGAGGAAAAGTCCAGCTGGACATTCAGCAGTTTGCAGAAGACTCTCCAAAATTTAGATGTAAACTGGACTCTGTGATCCGAAACTACACGTAGAGAAAGACGGTGGAAACAGAATACATGTTAAAAGAACTGCATGGTGAGCATAGGAGCAGATGAAAGGGTCATCAATGGTATGAAATGAGCCATCTTAGATAACTATTTCACCACAACCCAGGTGGCGTTGCAAGCCTTTTAGAGAGGCAGATCTGCAATAAAGTCCATAGTGATATGTTGCCTAGGAGTGGAAGGACCCAGTAGAGACCGGAGGAAACCAGCAGGAATATGACTGGAAAGAATTGTTTCTTGTGCATTGTGAACAAGCGGTTATGGTTTTAAAGTGCTGGACATCCTTAACCAGCAAGGGCTACCAGAATTGGCGAGCAATCAGCTCAGTGGACTTATGTATGCCCATATGACCAGCTAACCTGGAATTATGTCCCGAGGACAAAATCTTCTTCCTTCAAGAAGAGGGTACAAAGGTCTTGCCTGGAGGAATATCCATTAATAGTACAGGGGCTGCTTCCAGAATACTGGCTTGTTCGATTATGTGCTTCTCCAGGTATTTAGTCACATCAAAGTATTGTGACAGTGCATCAGCCTTAATATTCTTTTCAACATTACAGAAGTGCAATTCAAATATAAAACAAGTGAAGAAGAATGCCCACCTGGCTTGTCGGGGACTCAATCACTGGCTAGACTGCAGGAAGGTCATATTTTTATGGTCTGTGTAAACTATCACTGTAAAGCTGGCAACCTCCAACAAATGTCACCACTCCTCAAGCGCCATCTTGATAGCCAATAGTTTGCAATACCCAATGGTATAATTTTGCTCCACCAGCAAAAACAGTTTGGAGAAAAAATATAAAAAAAACAGACTTCCTCAAAGAAGTTTTTTGCAGAAGTATTGCTCCGGCACTGACAAGTGAGGCATCTACCTCCAAGACAAACTGCTTATTGGGATCGGGATGATGCAGCACCAGAGTACTCATGAAGGCCTCTTTTAAATGCTGGAATGCCAGCACTGCTGACTCAGGCCAGTCTCTGGTATGGTTAAGGTGGAGATAGGTGCCATAAGAGACTAGAAGTGTAGAATAAATTGCATATAGAAGTTGAGAAAACCCATGAAGCACTAGTGAGGGGTGTTAATTTTGAGGCAATAAAACAATGTTGGCTGACACTACACTCCCTGACAGAAGTTATGTCGCTTATCCATGTTATGTAAATAAAATCTTATAACCTGACGTTAAATTCATCCATTGGTTGTATAAATTATTCTTTTGAAAGCTGAAACCCTCCGAAATGTGGTTTAGGTTAAGAAAATAAATTGGCATCAATGCAGAAAGATTGATCATTTAATGGACACAGAATGGTCAGATTTTGGCAAGACAAAAGTTTTGTCGCCATGTCATATAATGCACCCAATCCTAGTTAATATCCTCACCTGTGCGCAGTAAGTAATTGGTTAATTAGTGGGTGTGTATAAAAAGAAACCCAGCACCCCAAACCTTCACTTGAGCTGCAACTTTGAGCTCTGACAACATGCCAAAAATCCACCCTACGACCAAAGCCTGGATTATCAAGTGGCTGAAGACCAGATCCACTGCAGAGGTGGCTGGCACCTTTAATGTGTCTCAGCGTCAAACACAAAGAATTAAAAAAAGATTTCAAGAGACTGGAGATGTGTTTGACAAGCCCAGGTCTGGCAGACCCTGCAAGACAACTGCTCAGGAGGAACGTTTGTTGGTTAGAAAATCCAAAGCAAGCCCCTCTTCCTCTGCAGCAGAGCTCCAACAGGCCTGGTTGTTATGATTGGGTTACCGAGGAGGAAAACAAAATCAAGCTAAGTCACAGAAAACCAGAGAGGTTGGTAAATAAGCAGATTGCAGACCCCTGATCCTAACCACAACAACTAGAAATAGCCGTGGAGCGTACCTACGATGATTCTAGATGACTCGTCACAGCCGGAGGACTACATAAGCCTAAAGTAAGAAAAGGGGAAATCTAAACTGCCCCAGAGCAGACCCCAAAGGAATAGAGTGCCCCCACACATGTATTGACGGTGAAACAAGATGACAACACAAACACAGGCAGGAAAATAGGCTGAGCAAACGATGGGGCCTACACTAGCTAGAAAGGACAGGAAAGGAAAGATACTGTCTGCAATCACGCCAAAAAAACCCTGCAAAAATGTCCAACACTTCTGATACCAAAAAAACCCTGAAGTCACTAGACTTCACCCACTATATCAGCACTCTGGCATATTCTGAGAACAGAGCAAAAAGAGGCCAATCTAATAAGGGACAAAAAGCAAACTGGCACATTCAGTGACATAAGACTGGAAATTCAGCACAGCCCCAGCTGGGGCTGGCTAAGCACACAATAACTGAATAGACCAAACCAAATCAAGTGTGAACAATAGCAGAGAACACTTAGCTTGAGAAGGCAGGAGCTGAACAGGAAACTAGAACCGCAGGAGGCAAGAAAAAATCACCAGCATGGGAAAAGGGAGTCGGCTGTCTTAAATCCAGTCTGAGACTCCAGATGTCCAATTCTCGTCCTCATTACCAGGTGGCAGGTCTCTGTTAATTAGATCAGCTTCATTACCTCCTGCCACCAGCAGAGGGAGCCCGGAAAGAGAACTCACGACTCCTCTGTTAACACAACCAGGTCCTTCACCAGAAACCAGAGGCAGACCAGAAAATGAGTTCACAACAGTACCCCCCTTGAGGAGGGGTCACCGAACCCTCATCCACACCACCAGGCCGATCAGGATGGGCCCGGTGAAAAGCACGAACCAATCTATCGGCATGAATGTCAGACACTTAAGAATTATCCTCCTGTCCATAACCCTTCTATTTGACCAAATACTGGAGTCTCCGTGTAGCCAAACGAGAATCCAATATTTTCTCTACCTCATATTCCACATTGCCTTTAACCAATACAGGGTCAGGAGGTGCCGCCATAGGAACTACTAGCTCAACAAACCTCTTCAACAGAGATTTATAAAACACGTTATGGATTTTAAACGTAACTGGAAGAGCCAATCGGAAAGAAACAGGATTAAGAATCTCCAATATCTTATAAGGTCCAATAAATCTTGGCTTGAACTTTGGAGACGCAACCTTCATAGAGATATTCTTTGACGACAACCAAACCATATCACCCACTTTAAACCGGGGTCTAGAGTTGAGCGAAACGGGTGGGTCAATTTCAAAAGTCGCCGACTTTCGCAAAAGTCAGGATTCATGAAACAAAACCCGACCATAGCGTGAGGTCGGCCACGAGGTCGGCGACCATGGCGCCAAAGTCGCGTTTCAGATGATGCTTCAGCGCCCTTTTTCAGCCAATGATGGAGGACGCACACTGTGGGCAACGCGATGACATAGGCAGCGGTCACCACCATCTTTGAGAAGGGCATGCAAGTGATTGGCTTGCTTTGTGTGGCGTCACAGGGGCTATAAAAGGGCGTGCACACCGACCGCCATCTTACTTCTGCTGATCTCAGAATAGGGAGAGCTGCTGCTGCTGCTGATTCTGTAAGGAAAGCGTTAGGCAGGAAAAAGATACAAAAAACTGCTTCTGCTGCTAGCGATTTTGCCTGTACAACACACCAGTTAGTGTGCAGTGCAAGGGGAGGCTATATTTTAGTGCATCAGCTCTGTTGGTTATTAGGCTGCCTTATAAGGCTCCCTGATAGCTGCATTGCTGTTTTCATACTGCTGTGCAAACTGCTTTTTTAAAAGCAAAAATACTTTTCATCCTCTCTTTTGCCCAGTTACCAAGCATTCATTTTTCCACACTTTTGTGTGCAGCAGTCCTGCTTATTAGGCTGCCTGCTGCCATACTTGGGACTGAGAGCATCATTGTCAGCTTGCTAAAATGTCTAGGGAGATTCAAATTCTCCCCAGTCCTATATAGACATTTTATACACCATTCAATTTCAGCCTGTTATATTGAGGTGTAATCTACACTGGGCCTGAAATAATAGTTCAGTGTCCTCCAGTCTGTAGGGAGATTCAAATTCTCCCCAGTCCTATATAGATATTTTATACACCATCCAATTTCAGCCTGTTATATTGAGGTGTAATCTACACTGGGCCTGAGATAATAGTTCAGTGTCCTCAAGTCTGTAGGGAGATTCAAATTCTCCCCAGTCCTATATAGACATTTTATACACCATCCAATTTCAGCCTGTTATATTGAGGTGTAATCTACACTGGGCCTGAGATAATAGTTCAGTGTCCTCAGGTCTGTAGGGAGATTCTAATTCTACCCAATACTATATACACCTTGTACCTTGTTTTACAGTACCATATTGCTGGTGGTATTTTGGGTACATTTTCCAAAAAATGAGGAAGTGTGTTGGAAGAGGCCATGGAAGTGGGCGAGGGTTGCCAGCTGGTAATGATGGTGTTGGTGGTGGTGGTAGATCTGATGGTAGTGGCAAAAGCACAATAGCACCTAATGCAGGAGGTGTTGAGCCTGCGTCATCGTCCGGCACCACAAGGCCTCGAAGGCTCACTTTTCTGGGAGTAGGTAAACCGCTTTTAAAGCCGGAGCTTCAGGAACAAGTTTTGGCTCACATTGCTGACACAGCCTCCAGCTCTATCGCCTCCTCTTCTGAACTTTCAAAAAATAAAAGCACTGAGTCGTCATTGGAGGCTCATGGTCAAGAACCACACCTTTCCTTTTGTCCTTCACCCCTACCAAAAGTAAAGGATGTGGCAGGCCACGCTACAGATTACTCCATGGAGCTCTTTTCACATACCATGCCTGTGTTATCAAGTCAAATCGTGAATTACCCAGTCCAAGAAGAATCTGACATGGAGTGCACTGATGCACATTCACTGCTAGATTTATCTGCTGGTACATTCACTCAGAGCACTACATTGTCCTCGCAGTGTACTGAGCCAGAATCTGACCCTGATGAAACTCAGGTGCCCCTTCCCGCATACTATACCACCTTACATGGTGACACAGAGGAAGGTGCACATGACATTGAAGAGGAGGTGATGGATGACCCAGTTGTTGACCCAGATTGGCATCCATTGGGGGAAGAGGGTGCCACTGCCAATAGCTCAGAAGAGGAGGAGGAGCATCCGCAGCAGGCATCGACATCACAACAGCTGTTACCTGGCAGGCCCGGAGCAGTCCAAAAACAGTTTACAAAAACCAAAAGAGTTGCAGGACAGCTAGGCCAGACGGTCAAATTAGCACAGCGTGCAAGGCAACAAAATGTCTTCCATAGTAGGAAGAGTGCAGTGTGGCACTTTTTTTAATAAAATCCTAATGATCAGGCAAAGGTTATCTGTAAGAAGTGCGCAAAGACCTTTAGCCGAGGGAAAAATCTGAGAAATTTGAATACAAGTTGCATGCTTAGACATTTAACCACCATGCACTTGCAAGCGTGGACGGACTACCAAACCTCACGTACCACATGTGCAACCGCTCCCAATGTAGGTAGTCAGCAACGCTACATCGTTTCCTCCACTGTAAGCCCACCGGTTAGCACACCACCAGCAGCAAATGTTGAGGTGTCTTTGCAAGGCCAAAGCAGTCAGGGAGTCACAATGTTATTGCTACGAAAGACTGAATCTAGGCCATCAGAAAGAACACCAACTCCATCACCATCATCAACCCTCTCTCAGTCCGCCATGTCCACCGCTAGTTCCACCATATGCAGCTCTCAAGTCCAACTCATCCTACCAGAGACTATGAGTAGGACAAGAAAGTACTCATCCTCTCATCCGCGTACACTGGGTTTGAATGCCCACACTGCCAAACTAATCTCGTTAGAGATGATGCCCTACCGGTTGGTTGAAAGTGAAGATTTCCGCGAACTTATGGCCTACGCAGTACCACGCTATGACCTACCCAGTCGGCCCTTCTTTTCTCGCAAAGCCATCCCAGCCCTCCAACTTCATGTGAAAGACCGCAATGTCCATGCACTCAAGCAATCAGTGAGTGGAAAGGTACACCTCACAACAGATGCATGGTCCAGTAGGCATGGCCAGGGCCGTTGCGTGTCCATCACTGCGCACTGGGTTAATGTGGTGGATGCAGGGTCCACAGGGGACAGCAGCGGTGGGACAGTGCTACCTAGCCCACAGTATAGGAAACAGTTGGCTGTAGGCGTTCAACCCGCCTCCTCCTCCTCCTCCAGAAGCGAAAGCTCGTCCACAGAGCGCAGTCGCACGAGCACTCCATCTGCAGCTGCCAGTGTTGCACACGAGGTGTCCCACTATCGAACAGCTAGTGGTAAGCGTCAGCAGGCTGTGTTGAAGATGATGTGTTTGGGCAACAACAGACACACCGCGGAGGTTCTGGCTGACTACTTGCAGCGACAAACTGAGTCATGGCTGGGCAGTCTACATCTTAAGGCAGGCAAGGTAGTTAGTGATAACGGCCGGAATTTTGTGGCAGCCATAGCCCTTTCAAAACTCCGACACATACCTTGCCTGGCTCACACCTTGAGCCTGGTGGTGCAGTGCTTCCTCAATAATTATCTGGAGTTAACAGGCCTGCTCCAGAAGGTCCAAAGACTGTGCTCGCACATCTGCCGGTCACCCGTACACTCCAGTCGTATGCAGAAGCTGCAGCGCTTGCTCCAACTTCCCAAGCACCGCCTAATTATCGACGTTGCAACAAGGTGGAACTCCACCCTGCACATGGTTGAGAGGCTGTGCGAACAGAGGCAGGCTGTAATGCATTTGTGGGAGGATACATGGCCAGGCACTTTGAGGGCAGACATGGAGTGGTTGGGTGTGCAGTGGTCGAAGCTGAAAGACCTCTGTAAAGTCCTTCAGTGTTTTGAGGAATGCACATGACTGGTAAGCGCAGACGACGCCATTATAAGCATGAGCATCCCACTTATGTATCTGCTCATGCAAACTTTGACGCACATTAAGGAGCAGGCGTCTGCAGCCGAGGAAGATGAGGAAGAGGAGGGAAGCCTTGATGACAGTCAGCCATTGTCTGCTCCGGGACCTCTCCTGGATGAGGTGGAGGAAGAAGAGGAAGAGGAGGAGGAGGATGATGATGGGGATGATTATTTAGGGGAGGAGGATGCTTCTCGTGGGGCAAGAGAAAATGTTGGTGTGGCAAGGTCTGGTACAGGGTTTGTCCGTGACTGGAGGGATGTGGATTTGCCAGAAAGTGCTCCTCCACCCAGCACTCGCAGTGCATCATTGACACCTGGAACATTGGCCCACATGTCAGATTATGCCTTGCAGGTCCTAAAAAGGGACCCCCTCATTGCCAAAATGATGAACGATGACGACTACTGGTTGGCCAGCATCCTGGATCCACTCTATAAAGGCAAATTCCAAAACATCATGCCACAGGAAAACCTTGAAATAATATTGGCTAACAATCAAGCAACTCTGGTAAACCAGTTGGGTGAGGCATTCCCAGCACACAGCAGCGGTGATGGTTCTCCAACGAGCCGTAGGGGGCAACATGGAAGAGGTGTTCGTGGTGCACACATCAGAAGTGGCGTTGGAGACAGGGGTTCCATGACCATGTTGTGGACTGATTTTTTAAGTCCCGCTCACACGACTGGTAATACTGTATCGACTGAAAGTGACAGGAGACAGCAGTTGTCAACTACGGTTACAAACTACTTCTCATCCCATATCGATGTTCTCCCTCACAGATCATTCGCCTTTGACTATTGGGCCTCTAAACTGGATGCCTGGCCTGAATTGGCACAATATGCCTTACAGGAGCTCGCTTGCCCTGCTGCTAGTGTGCTATCGGAAAGAGTCTTCAGTGCTGCTGGCTCAATCCTGACAGAAAAAAAGACCCATCTGTCGACGTAAAATGTTGATGATCTAACCTTCATTAAAATGAACCATGCATGGGTTTCAAAGGATTTTGTCCCACCTTCCCCTCATGACACATAGGTTGCCAGAAAAATGGCTCGCTTTTGTCCTCCTCTTCCTCGGACTTCTCCAATTCCTCCATTTGCAGCTGCTGAAAGTCCAATATCAACATATGCCATTTTTTAAACCTCCCTAACTGGGCTGCCTCCCCCCACCCCCATGGCTGGGGTCACAACCTAGCGCATTGACTTGGACAGGTTGGTGGGCTGACTCTTGGGCGCCGGCACTGGCACAGGGTCCCTCATAGTGCAATCAAGTGTCTCTGATGGTGGGGGTGCACACCCGCGGTCAGACACACCGGTGTACTATGAGGGGCCCAGTGCCAGTACCGACACCCACTAGTGGGCCCCCCTTGCTTGGGCAGGGCCCCAGCATTTGCAATATTTACCTCTCCCTGCTCCTCCGCTGTGTAGTCTGGGCTGTCAAATCCTTCCCTGGGACTGCCACTACAAATTTGGTGAACTCATAGATGATGGTTAAGACGTAGCTATGCCCGGTCCTGCTGGCCGGGCTCTAGCTTCAGATGATCAATGGCTTCCATTTCTTATGGACGTCGACTCACAATGAGATGCAGTGGTGGTTTCTCATCAGCTTTCACAGTTTTCCTACCCACAGACGTGTGACATTCCTGCCCTCATTTTTAAATGTGCCCTCTCATGCCAATCCAATAGAATCTTCTACAGCCTGTGGCTTCTGTCTTTTGCACTCCAAAGTTACCTGACAGATCATGATAGGCAGTGAGGAACATGTCTACATCTCTCCCTGTGATCAAAATTTGATGGAGATGAGTAACGGTGATGGGATCAACGGTACTGCGATACAGCAACCCTTTCTTCACAAAGAACTGTTTTCGCTGTCTCCACACACAAAGTAATTGAGGGTCAGCATCGCCTCTGAGAATTCTCCCAAGAGTTTTTCCAGTGATTAGTAATTCCTAGATTTATGCAATCACTCGACTTTATGTCTGTACTTTTATCCATCTCGTTTCCTCTGGCGGAGAGTCTGGTCTGTCTTACTGAGACAGAAATATGTATGAAGATTTAAAAATACCCCAACAGCGTATACCGGTGTATGCTTCAAAAACATTTCCTTTTTTCTACTTTTTAGATTGTTGTCTAATCCATACTGAGGCTGTGAGTGTCTTTGTCGGACTCCGGAAATAAACACGGAGATTTTAAATGGTTAAACTATGCTATATATACCTGTTATCCGGTGATACTGTACCCTTTCTCAACTTTCTGCAATCTTGTCGAATTCATACTGTGCCTGAGACCGTCTGAGTCTGCCTCCTGATTACAGATGAGTGGTGTTTGAGTGGAACTGTTGGCCAAGTTCAAATTCTAGCTGTTTTGGGCGGTGTTTTATCCGTTCGTCGAGCTACAACACTTTGATTAAAATTCGGCTGCTCGAGTTTCCGTTCGAGAACGTATCGTTAAACAAAAGAGTATCTTTTTTTCACATTAATAATGGTTTTCAATGAAAATAGACAGTTTTAGGGCATAGTAGCGGTGTCCGGTAGCCAGTGGTGTAGTACACCTGTGAAGGAGCAACACCGTGTGTGTTTCTAATAATTTTTTACTGCATATTGTCCTGAAAATCCTTTTGGGCCTAGTAACTGTGTCTGCTACTCAGAAGAGGAGCCCACCCGAGAACCAAGCTATGCCGCCTGTTTATGTAAGATCTGTGTGCTACTCAGCAGAGGAGCCCAGCTGTTAAGCAAGCTACAGCACCTGTGGTTTGGACACTTAATTTTTTCACATTCTTTCTGGAATGCCGTTTAGGCCTAATTCAGGAATTACGGTTGACCTGCACTTACTGGGAAATGCTTGTTCACGGGGAAGAATTGTATTCCCAGATCCCCATCACTAACGGGGTTCAGCGTGTTATCCGCACCTGTAAGTGATACACGCTGGTCCTTTCATTGTAGCACACGTGCAGCCCCGGACATGTAAGGGCATGACAAACCTGTTATTGGCCGATCTCGCATGCCAGAGCCTCACATGTCCCTCTAGTGAGCTGGACGCGGACCATGGGGGCATGCCTGAGTCTCTTTCGTTAACGGAATTAAGCTTGCAATCTGTGCAGCTTTTTTGTGGATGGCATGGTTGAGGTTGCCCGTGTTAAGTCCAATTAAGCCGCAGGCTCCACTCCTGGTGGTGCCCTTCTGGACATTCCATTAAGGTTCAGCTTTGCAACCATACTGCCCCCGGAAACCAAACACTTTTCCTGACAGTGACATTCTGGTCAAAGAGCGCGATGACATCACGTCTGTATGCCCTCTGCCTAAACAGTCCAAGTGCAGAGAGATGGAAGATGGGAACGATGAGGAGTCCAGAGTACAGGGATTCCCTAGCAAGGAGACTTATTTAATTGTTTTAAAGGTTGGGAGCAATTTTTGGGGAGCACGATACTCTGGAGAATGATATCAGGGGCCCACCACATACTGGAGCATTCCAAAGGTGGACATCAGTCACTGGAGCAGCATTTACAGGGCCCATTATACACTGGAGCATCAGAAATGGGGCCCATTATATGGAGCATTATTTGGGCCCATAAGACACTGGAGCTTCATCCATGGTGAACAACATATACTGTAGCATTATGTGGAGCTCATCATATACTGTATGGAAAATTATATGTTACCAATAATTCTCTATGGAGAAATATATGGGCCTCATTACTCTGTATTGCGCACTATGCGGTGGCCATAATACTGTATGGAGGAATATACTGTCTGTTTTTGGAGCTATTGGAGAATTTAAAATGGATATCAGTCATGTGATGTAAGAAGTGAAGTATTTTTCATTGTACTATACCGCTATTTCTCTGCCGTATCGAAGGATCATGAATTGTGGCATGTGTTAAAGGAGCCCAGTGACACTCTTTGGCCCTGGGCCCACGAAAATCTGGAGCCAGCACTACCCCCCCCCCACAACTTTAGCCAAATAACCCCCAGTTTTCAATGCCTAACTATTATTATAAAGTAAATTAAGGTTGACAAGCTTAAGGAATAAGAAATGATGTTTTTGCCATTAAAATAGGCACTCTAGGTGTGTTTCCTGTCCTCCACTCACTGCCGACTTTTCTTCCCCATTGACTTACATTGGGTTTCGTGTTTCAGTCGGACTTCGACTTTTCACAATAGTCGGCCGATTTAGTTCGACAAGACTTTTGCGAAAGTCGGGTTTCGTGAAACCCGACTCGACCCGAAAAAAGGCAAAGTCGCTCATTTCAACCAGGGACCAATGGTCCTATGCCGGTTGGAAAACCGCTGGGCCTTTTCCTGAGAGAGGGACAACTTATCCACCACTTGGTCCCAAATCTGCTGCATTCTCTCTACCACAGTGTCCACACCTGGCTGGCTAAATATTCCACTTGCCCTGAAGAAAATCGAGGATGAACCCCAAAATTACAGAAAAATGGCGACATCAAAGTGGCAGAACTAGCTCTATTGTTTAGCCCGAATTCGGCCAAGGGCAAAAATGAGACCCAGTCATCCTGATCAGCAGATATAAAACATCTCAAATAGGACTCCAAAGTCTGGTTTGTTCTCTCAGTCTGCCCATTGGTCTGAGGATGAAATGCAGAGGAGAAAGATAACTGAATTCCCAAATTGGAGCAAAAGGCTTTCCAGAATCTGGAAACATACTGGACTCCTCTGTCCGACACAATGTTCTCAGGAATCCCATGCACCCGAACCACCTGTTGTAAAAACAAGAGCACCAACTCTGAGGAAGATGGCAACTTTGGAAGTGGTACAAGATGGACCATCTTAGAAAATCTATCACAAATCACCCAGATAACAGTAATCCTCTGAGAGACAGGAAGATCAGAAATAAAATCCATTGAGATATGGGTCCATGGCCTCTTGGGCACCGGCAGGGGCATCAATAACCCAGTAGAACAAGAACAGGGTTTAGACTGAGAACATGTCCCACAGGACTGCACAAAATTCCTGACATCACGAGATAAGGCAGGCCACCAAAAAGACCGACTCACCAAATCTCTGGTACCAAAAATACCTGGATGACCAGCCAATGCGGAGCAATGAACTTCAGACATCACTATCTTCCTCCACTGGTCAGGAACATACAATTTTCCCATAGGACAACGCTCAGGTTTAATACAAAAAGGGTGGGGGAACAAGAGGCGCAATAGTGCCCTATCACTAGTGACACTACGATGTGAGTGGTGTAATGCAGTTCCACTCACCTATTCCAGTTGTGTGACCCACAACTGGCTTGAAGACATAACACAGTATCAGCTGCTGCAGGACCTCCACCGACCACTCCAAAGTGGAAAAACTGTCAGAGAATATGGGAAGCAAGATGTGCCACAGTCCGCGCTGCTGAATCCACAAAATCACCTGGGATGCAAGATGTAGTAACAAAGTACTTCTTTATTCCTTCCTACGCATTTCGGCGCCCTTCCTGGCACCTTCCTCAGGTGCCAGGAAGGGCGCCGAAACGCGTAGGAAGGAATAAAGAAGTACTTTGTTACTACATCTTGCATCCCAGGTGATTTTGTGGATTCAGCAGCGCGGACTGTGGCACATCTTGCTTCCCATATTCTCTAACGCTCAGGATTATCATTCTGAAATTCCTCCAGGGCGCATCTCAAATCGGGCGAGATGGCAGAAAGAACTACCCCCTCAACTAGGATGGTAGTAGGCTCGGTCACAATAAGAGAATCAGCAAAGAGACTCTTAGAAAGGGCGTCAGCCTTAACATTCTTAGTGCCTGGAAGAAAAGAGACCACAAAATTAAAACGCGTGAAAAACAAGGTCCACCTAGCCTGTCTAGCATTCAAGCATTTGGCCAACTCAAGATAAATCAAATTTTTGTGGTCGGTGAGGACCACAACTTGATGTCTAGCTCCCTCCAACCAATGTCTCCACTCTTCAAATGCCCATTTTATGGCCAACAATTCCCGATTCCCCACGTCATAGTTGCGTTCAGATGAGGAGAACTTTCGAGAAAAGAAGGCACAGGGATTCATTTTAGAAGTCACAGGATCTTTTTGGGACAAAACAGCTCCTGCACCAATCTCAGAAGCATCTACCTCCACCTGAAATGGAAGTGAGATGTCAGGTTGCTGTAAAATCAGAGCAGAAGTGAATCTCCGCTTAAGCTCCTGAAATGCTGAGACAGCCTCTGAAGACCAATTCAGCACATCATCGCCCTTCTTGGTCAGATCAGTCAGTGGTTTGACAATACCAGAAAAATTACCTACAAATTTGCGATAGAAATTAGCAAAACCCAAAAACTTCTGGAGAGCCTTCAAAGAAGTGGGCTGAACCCAATCATAAATGGCCTGTACCTTGGCTGGGTCCATTTCAATAGTCGACGGAGACAAAATAAATCCCAAAAATGAAATCCTCTGTACACCAAAGAGGCATTTCGATCCCTTAACATACAGGGAATTCTCCCTCAAAATCCGGAACACAGTCCGGACATGTTCCACATGAGAATCCCAATCACTGGAAAAGATCAAAATATCATCCAGATAGATGATCAAAAACTATCATACATAAAGAATTGGAAGACAGAAGGGGCATTAGTGAGCCCAAAAGGTATCACCAGGTACTCAAAATGTCCCTCCAGAGTATTAAATGCCATCTTCCATTCATTCCCGTGCTTGATGCAAAAAGATTATATGCCCCCTAAGGTCAAGCTTAGTAAACCAGCAGGCACTTTTAACTCTGGAGAATAAATCAGAAATCAGGGGTAATGGGTACTGATATTTAACCATCATTTTGTTAAGGGAACAATAGTCAATACAAGGCCTTAATGAACCATCTTTCTTGGCCACAAAAAAAAACCCAGCACCTAAGGGTGAAGAGGATGGTCTAATATGACCCTTCTCCAACGACTCCTTGATATAGGATCGCATAGCATCATATTTGGGTACTGATAAGTTGAAAAGCCGCCCCTTGGGAAGTTTACACCCAGGCATCAACTCAATTGCACAGTCATAACGCCTATGAGGAGGCAAAGACGCAGACTTACTCTCACAAAATACATCAGAAAAATCAGCCAAATAATCAGGAATATCATGAGACTGAGGAGAGGTGGAGAAAACAGGAGTGTCCCTAAAAACACACTGACAACCCTAACTCACCACAGACACAGATTTCCAATCCAAAACTGGATTATGAGTTTGCAGCCAGGGAAAACCAAGAACAATCCTATCATGCAGCACCAAAAATTTACAATTTTCTTGGTGGTCTGGGGCGACCCGCATTATCACCTGGGTCCAAAACTGAGGTTTATTCTCTGCCAAAGGAGTAGCATCAATACCCATCAAAGGAATAGGCGTCCGCTGATGTATCATGGGGAAACCACAGCGTTTAGCAAAGTCCAAATCCATCAGATTCAAAGTTGCTCCTGAATCTACAAAAGCCTTAGCGGAAAATGTGGATAAGGAGCAGATCAGAGTAATTGCCAAAAGAAACTTAGGCTGTACACTGCCCACAGCAAATGTGTGTGCAAAACGTTTCTCTCATTTAGGGCAGACAGAAATAGTATGAGAAGCGTCTCCACAGAAAAAAACACAGCTTATTACGCCTTCTAAACTCCTGATGTTGCGCCCTAGACAAAACCCTATCACATTGCATAGGTTCAGACGTTTGTTCAAAAGATGGCAATGCCTCTCATGTAGTTTTACATTCACATAAACGCCGATCAACTTGAATGGTTAATGACATAGAATCATCAAGACCAGAGGGAACAGGAAATCCCACCATAACATCTTTTACAGTCTCTAAGAAACCCTTCCGAAAGAGAGCCGCCAATGCACCATCATTCTATGTAGTAAGGATCGGCCACTTTCGGAATATTTGACAGTATAACTCTGCAGAATTCTGACCCTGGTTCAATGCCAATAGGGCTTTCTCAGCTGATCAATAGCATTAGGTTCATCATACAACAACCCCAAGGCTTGAAAAAATGAGTCCACATTAGTCAGAATAGGATTTTCAGGTGTCAAAGAAAAAGTCCAATCCTGGGGATTGCCATGCAGCAAGGAGATGACAATTTTAACCTGCTGCACAGAGTTCACCAATGAGTTAGGCTTCAAGGCAAGAAATAATTTACAATTATTCTTAAAACTCAAAAATTTAGACCGATCCCCAGAAAACACATCAGGAGTAGGGATTTTTGGTTCAACAGTATGTGACTGAGCGAGATAGGTGGAAATTCCCCACACTTCAGCATCAAGCTGCTGCACACGATCAGACAATTGCTTAATCTCCATTAAAGAAAAAATCCTCCTACGGCCCCAGAGAAAAAGAGGAAAAAATACATATAAAAAAATTCTGACTTTTTTTAACAATTCTTTCCTGCTTTTGAGTACCCTAGAGTCTGCGGTATGGCTGGTGACTCTGTTATGATTGGGTCATCAAGGAGGAAAACAAAACCAAGCTAAGTCTCAGAAAACCAGAGAGGTTGGTAACTAAGCGGATTGCAGACCCCTGATCCTAACCACAACAACTAGAAATAG
Organism: Dendrobates tinctorius; assembly: GCF_039654945.1. Classification (NCBI taxonomy): domain Eukaryota; kingdom Metazoa; phylum Chordata; class Amphibia; order Anura; family Dendrobatidae; genus Dendrobates; species Dendrobates tinctorius. The sequence goes on from NW_027361683.1 coordinate 5,861,003, forward strand.
CCGTGGAGCGTACCTACGATGATTCTAGATGACTCGTCACAGCCGGAGGACTAAATAAGCCTAAAGCAAGAAAAGGGGAAATCTAAACTGCCCCAGACCAGACCCCAAAGGAATAGACAGCCCCCACACATGTATTGACAGAGAAACAAGATGAAAACACAAACACAGGTAGGAAAATAGGCTGAGCAGACGATGGGGCCTACACTAACTAGAAAGCACAGGAAAGGAAAGATACTGTCTGCAATCATGCCAAAAAAACCCTGCAAAAATGTCCAACACTTCTGATAGCAAAAAAACCCCTGAAGTCACTAGACTTCACCCACTATATCATCACTCTGGCATATTCTGAGAACAGAGCAAAAAGAGGCCAATCTAATAAGGGACAAAAAGCAAACTGGCACATTCAGTGCCATAAGAATGGAAATTCAGCACAGCCCCAGCCGGGGCTGGCTAAGCACACAAAAACAGAATAGACCAAACCAAATCAAGTGTGAACAATAGCAGAGAACACTTAGCTTGAGATGGCAGGAACTGAGCTGGAAACTAGAACCTCAGGAGGCAGGAAAAAATCACCAGCATGTGAAAAGGGAGTCGGCTGTCTTAAATCCAGTCTGAGACTCCAGATGTCCAATCCTCATCCTCATTATCAGGTGGCAGGTCTCTGTTAATTATATCAGCTTCATTACCTCCTGCCACCAGCAGAGGGAGCCCAGAAAGAGAACTCACGACTCCTCTGTCAACACAACCAGCTCCTTCACCAGAAACCAGAGGCAGACCAGAAAATGGGTTCACAACACCTGGTCACCTCAAGTCCCTGTGTCAACTAGAACAGTTTGTAGGATTCTGTCTCAAAATGGCCTCCATGGTCGAATCAGTGCCTAGAAGCCAGCATTAAACAAAAGGCAAATAAAAAACCGTGTGGCATTTGCAAAGTCCCACAGCCTGCTAAACAGATGGACGCTGGGAAAGTGGCAGAAAGTGGATTTCTCTGATGAATCTTCAGTAGAAGTACACCACAGCCGCTGCAAATACTGCAAGAGACCTACTGGAGCTTGTATGGATCCAAAATACACCCAGAAAACAGTTAAATTTGGTGGTGGAAAGATCATGGTCTGGGGTTACAATCAGTATGGGGGTGTGCGAAACATTTGCAAGGTGGAAGGCAATATCAATAGCCGCTACCTCTTATATTCCAAATCATAAAAGGGGTCAAATTCTGCAGCAGGATGGTGCTCCATCTCATACATCCATCTCTACAACAAAGTTCCTCCAGGCAAAAAAGATCAAGGTGCTCAAGGACTGGCCAGCCCAGTCACGAGACATGAACATCATTGAGCATGTTTGGGGTAGGATGAAAGAGGAAGCTTGGAAGACAAAACCAAAGAATCTAGATGAACTCTGGGGGGCATGTAAGACTGCATTCTTTGCTATTCCTGATGACTTCATTAATAAATTGCATGAATCATTGTTGAACCGAATGGATACAGTCCTTCAAGCTCATGGAAGTCACACAAAATATTAAATATGACTCTAATAGCACCACAACTTCATTCACCAATGTTATGCGACATATATTTGTATTTTAAGTTAATTATTTGTTTGAATATCACATTACTTTCTGTGGCCGACAAAACTTTTGTCTTGCCAAAATCTGACCTTTCTGTGTCCATTTAATGATCAATATTTCTGCATTGATGCCAATTTATTTTCTTAACCTAAACCACATTTTTCAAAAGAGAAATTTATGCAACCAATGGGTGAATTTAACGTCAGGTTATCAGCTTTTATTTACATAACATGGATAAGCGACATACAGTAAGTTCTGTCAGGGAGTGTAAGCTCCAGCGATGAAAATATAAAGGTGTCTATCAAATACCTCCATTACTAATGCTATAGTAAAGAGTTACAAAAACAAAAATACTGTATTTTAAAAAAAGAAAAGCAAAACCACTAACCTATACCATCCTCTTTTGACCACTTAGTAACCAGCTAGATCCCATGCTGGTTCAACATAGTCAATCAAATCCAATGTAGTCCATACAGAGATAAGAAAAATGAGAGAAATTACCGTATATACTCGAGTATAAGCCGACCCGAGTATAAGCCGACCCCACTAATTTTGCCACAAAAAAATGGGAAAACTTATTGACTCGTGTATAAGCCGAGGGTGCACAGTGAGTGGCCTCATTTATCTGCAGTGTGTGGCCCCAGTTATGATGCACAGTGAGTGGCCCCAGTTATCATGCACAGTGAGTGGCCTCAGTTATCATGCACAGTGAATGGCCCCAGTTATCATGCACAGTGAGTGGCCCCAGTTATCATGCACAGTGAGTGGCCCCAGTTAGGATGCACAGTGAGTGGCCCCAGTTATGTGCACAGTGAGCGGCCCCAGTTATGTGCACAGTGAGTGGCCCCAGTTATGTGCACAGTGAGTGGCCCCAGTTATGTGCACAGTGAGTGGCCCCAGTTATCATGCACAGTGAGTGGCCCCAGTTATCATGGACAGTGAGTGGCCCCAGTTATCATGCACAGTGAGTGGCCCCAGTTATGTGCACAGTGAGTGGCCCCAGTTATGTGCACAGTGAGTGGCCCCAGTTATCATGCACAGTGAGTGGCCCCAGTTATCATGGACAGTGAGTGGCCCCAGTTATCATGCACAGTGAGTGGCCCCAGTTAGGATGCACAGTGAGTGGCCCCAGTTAGGATGCACAGTGAGTGGCCCCAGTTATGTGCACAGTGAGTGGCCCCAGTTATGTGCACAGTGAGTGGCCCCAGTTATGTGCACAGTGAGTGGCCCCAGTTATCATGCACAGTGAGTGGCCCCAGTTAGGATGCACAGTGAGTGGCCCCAGTTAGGATGCACAGTGAGTGGCCTCAGTTATGTGCACAGTGAGTGGCCCCAGTTATGTGCACAGTGAGTGGCCCCAGTTATGTGCACAGTGAGTGGCCCCAGTTATGTGCACAGTGAGTGGCCCCAGTTATGTGCACAGTGAGTGGCCCCAGTTATGCTGCACAGTGTGTGGCCCCATCATGTTGCTGCTGCCGCTGCCTCCCTTACAAAAAAAAACCAAAAACCTGCATACTCACCTCAGTCGCTGCCCCCTGCTCATCAGCGTTGCGCTCTGCAGTGACTGTGCAGGCAGAGAGTGATAGCGCTCTCTGTCCTGAATGTCACTGCAGAGGACGCAAGACAGCAGAGCGCAGGGACAGGTGAATATGCCTCCCAACCCCCCGTTCATACTCACGGGGTCCTGGCGCTTGTCTCTGCAGCTCCTCTGCTTGTTCCATGTTGTCGGCGCTGCTCTCTTCCTGGTTCAGCGGTCACGTGGCACCCGCTCATTAAATATGCGCATATTTAATGAGCGGGTACCATTTGACAGCTGAAGCAGGAAGAGAGCAGCGCCGACAACATGTAACAAGCAGGGGAGCTGCAGAGAAGGGTGAGTATGATCTGACACCCCCGCTCCCCCTCCCCCGCCGATCCCCCCCGGTATATGACTCGTGTATAAGCCGAGAGGGGGACTTTCAGCCCAGAAAAATGGGCTGAAAATCTCAGCTTATACACGAGTATATACGGTAATGATATTTAGTTTCACATGCTTTATCTTAATGTCCAAAGATATGTCCTCCTTTTTGTTGTACACTTTAACCTTTCTTATTTCTGTAGTAAATGACTGTTGGGCCCCAAGAATGATGTTCTCTAGTGGACCCTGTGTTATCCAGTACAACTGGTGGTGTCCTGTGGAGGTACAAGGAGGATAAGTATCATGTAAAAGCCAACATTTTACCAGGATAAGTATTATGCTTTATCAAGCACTTATGTGGCGCCCCTGAGGCTCAGTCGTCACAGAGGTACTGCACCTTCTCCTAAGGTGTGGTGCCCCACCATCCAGGTAAGTTGGGGGCTCCTGACCACGCTCCAACACTCGCACCCCACAAAATAGAGTAGTTCAGCAAAACCACATTGCGGCTCCTTGCTTAGAGAGAAGCAGAGCACCTTTGGTGGTTCCCTGCTTGGAACACTAGACGTGCTGGGAGGTGGGTGGAGTTCAGAATATATATATGAGCGGGATGGTTTAGGATTACAGGTCAGTCTGACAGGAGGTCAGTGAGAGAGGAAGTCACTCGGGAGGAGTGGGGATCCCTGGAAGAGGGATGGAGGAAGGAGTGCTGCAGCTGCCTCAGTGACCTGAGCCAGCTGGCACCGGAAAGGAAAGAATGAGAAGGACATTGAACTGAAGCCTGAGCTTCCATAGAAGGGAAAAGACAAGTACGTAATGTAGGAGTAAAAGGGAACATAGAGGACGTGGGTTAGAGGAAGAACCCTGCCTAAAAGTTCTAAGTGCAAGGCCGGGGCCCGGTCCCCAAGGTTGTATGGACACTAATGGTTCTGCAGCATACACCGGTGGAGTAGTGGGCTGTAAATGCACTGCTCCCATCTAAGACTTGAGGGCACAACAGCAACACGGATAGAGAGCCGGGACTTAGGAGTAGAGAGTCCCCGAAGCAGGCTACAGCTGTCTGCCATGCAAGTAGAGTTATTGGGAACATCTGTCAGGAGGAACTCCAGTGTAACACAGTACTAGGAGATCTTCACACTTAGGGCGCTATAGAGGAGACGTTCAGAAAAGGCACATAAGTTGGCGGAGTGTGGAAGGGAGCATTCCATCTTGCCTGGAGGTTGACTGAGTCCCTGACCTGGAGGACACGGCACAGAAGCGGGCACTACAGACTGTTAGTAAAGCTTTGTAACTACATGCCCTTGTGTCCTCCATTCCTTCCTGCGTCCGTCCTCCTGGCACTGCTACATTCCCTGTGCTGGACACTACACCATCTAAGTGTTTCCACATCTACACTGTCCTGGGACAACAGCCCTGCCTGTGGAGGGCTATACCATCCTTGCTGCACCACACCATCTGTCCCACAGGATCTGTCTGCAGCGTCGGCTTAACACCTCCCTTGCCGAACACCACAGGTGGCGTCACGTACTATTCATTTAATAACATTCAAACCATTCACATCTTCCTATTACTTGGGCGCCCAGGGCCATGGTCCGGGTCACTGCCACTGTGACACATCCCACTGATACCGGCCCGCTACCGAGTACCCCGCAGCCCTGGGAGGGCGACCCACTTACCTACAATGATAAGTATTATGTTTAATCCCTCATTTTAGGTAGTGTTCACATTTTTAATTTCATGGTTTTAAAATGTATCTTCTTTCACGAAATGCATGATCTTATACTGCATTTATCCATCTTGAAGTTCAACTCCCAATTGTCTGTCCTAGTCTGCAATGTACAAGGAAATGTGTAGATGACAGTTAATATTTGGATTAAGCATGTTCTTCCAGCTAAATATTCATTAAATAAAGTATTGACCACTATATGTGTCTCCACATTGCCAGTAGTAATATGAACATGCAGAAATACATCTGCCCAAAATTAAATTTTTGCTATTTTTTGCACTACATATTTGTCAGAAAGCAAAATTCCATTAACCAGTTATCTTCATCTTAAGTGTTTTTATTGCTAGTATAGAAACTGATTTCTCCTACTGTAGAGAGATGCCTATGGACCTTTAATGATTTTAAGCTCCAAGACTAACGCTTTGGACAGAACATTTTTAATATAAACGGTAAAATTTCTAGTCAAATACTGAGTCGATTTAAGAATAATGCATAGATGTTATACATCACTGAGCAATGGAGAGGTAATCCTCTGGGCATATTTTTTTTCTTTGCTAAGCTAAAAATCAATTTCATGTTTGAAAAAAAAAAAGACAAAACATTATTCCCAATGGATTAGTGATCTAAACACATCTAATCCAAAATTTCACAGCTTAGAAAAAATCCAATCACCCACTTTATAATTCATCTAATTTCATCATTCTTTATCTGGCTGTTTCTCTGCTTCTCAGTCTTCTTTTAAGTCCATTGCTCTTTTGTGATTTTTTAATAGAGGATTGATACCTTACCTGTACAATCAAATAAGCCATTATGTTTGAGTGTCAGCATCGAAGCGGAACATAATCCGGGCACTCTTCATACCCACTGAATGAATGAATTAATAAATAGAGCACAGGTAGCACCTTACAGTTCAAACAAAGAATGAAATCCTCTAAAGCACCAGAATTGTGAGAAATTCCCTCAACAATTATTTATAAATAATGGTAGTCAAAACCATATTGAAACTATCAAATGTTCTCAGTTTATGTGATATATATCCTTTAAAGCGAACCTGTCATCCGGTGTTCCCCATATAAAGTATGGCCACCATAAGGCATATTTTACAGTATACTAAAATTCTGTAAAAAAATAAAGTCTCCAATGCCCTCTGCAGACCCCCCAAAAATAGCCTTTATTATACTCTCAGAAAGCGCAGTCTGATGCGAAGGGCATCTCTGGTCTTGACCCGGCACCTCCTCTCTTCCTTTTATAACCATCCTCCTTCCCTGCTTCATATGGATGCCGTGTCCTATGTCATCCCCACAGTGTTCAGCAATTGCGCACTTGTGCAAGCGTACCTCTCTCTGCTCTAGCATTGACTTAGTAAAGTACTGTAGTGCACATGCAGTAGCAAACTCCAAAAGACACCGATGGCCCGGAAGTTAAGCCGGCGCATGTGCACTACAGTTCTTTCCTCTGCTCTTGGCAGTGCGGAGAGAAATGTGTCTGCGCAGGAGCACGTTTGGGGGATACACTGTGGATGACGTAGGATGTGTCATCCACACAAAGCAGTGAAGGAGGATGGCAATTGAAGAAACAAAGAAGAAGAAGGATCAAGACAAGAAGGGCCCATTAAACCGAATGTCTCCATCTGTGAGTATTAGAAAAGGATTTTTCTAAGCTCTGCAATGTGAATTGGGGATTTTTTTACAGCATTCTAGTATGCTGTAAAAAAGGCCTTAATGATGGAAGCCATGTTTTATAAGTGGAAAACCTGGTGACAAGTTCCCTTTAATAGCTATATTTGTAGCCTGCTATTTTCAAGAAGCAGAGCTACCACTATTAGCGCTCAATCCCATCTACTTCAATGAGACTAAACTAAGTTGCAATATCAGACACTATCAATGTTGGACTGTCCCAGCGGAGCACCAGAAATTCCTTTGGTGGGCCCACCCTTTTGGAGTAGAAACACTTGGCAACTGGACACCTCCTTCATCCTTCCCCCCTCCCAAACACACACATACTACCATCTTCCTTGCTATAATGGGTGAGAGTGGGAGGGGGTCTGCAGGTTGCAGCTACTTCTTTCCTGCACTCAGCAACTTAGCTGTAAAGTAAGATTTTGTGTGTGTGTGTAAAGTGTGTATATTTATTGGGTGTATGTTTTTTGTGTATATGCATACACTGTGTGTGAGTACTTATACTCATGTACTATGCGTGTATAGCTGTCAGTGTGAGTGATGAGGCCCTCATTCAGTGAAGTGTGATATGGATGGTGGGGTGAGGGAGCCCTCAATCAGCTACAAGTGCCTGGGGGCCCCATCCAACAGCACCTATATCATCTTTTACTGAATGAGGCCCTCCCCCCTTCACGCTGATGGCTGCACACATTATACATGAGTATAAACATTCATAATCCTTATACACATTACACATGTACACATTCACAATTACTGACAGATGTGGAGGTTGAGTTATGGGCCTCAATCTGGTATGACCCTAGAGGTGATATAAACCTTTCCATATAAAGTCTATAGAGGTGGAGAGTTAGTGAAAGTTCTCTTTCTATACTAATCAAGCCATAATGGATAAGAACCTTCTCCCATCCAACATCTTTGTCAATAAGGGCTCTTTGGTAAAAAAAAAAAAAAAAAACTATTAGGGAACATAAATGCCCAAGACAATCATGTAATACCCTTTTGGGTGTAAGTAAAGTTAGGCCGGGGTCACACTAACCGACACAAAATACGGTCAGTATTTTACATGCGTAATATGGATGAATGGCCCCTAAACAGTGCTCCGTATGTCATCCGTAAGCAAGGTGTGGTTGCGTATTTTGCACATGTAAGCATCCGTATGTAATCCGTATGGCATCCGTATGGCGAGATTTTCTCGCAGACTTGCAAAATGGACATATAATGGAGCCCTATGACAGGGTTTCTAACAGAAACCAAAGAATAGATATAGTCACATAGAATGGATATATATATATATATGTATTCTATGTGTATATATCTATTCTTTTGTTTCTTTATTAAAACTGTCAGTGTGAGTTTACTGTATAGCGCACTGAATTGCCGGCCTTGCTAAAAGACACCGGGTGCGTATTTCTCGCAAGTCACATGTGTGGTCCGTGTGTAATGCGTATTTTTTGCGCACCCATTGACTTGCATTGGCGTACTACGGGCGTAGTATGCTACGATTGGCATGGAGCATAGAATACGGATGACAAATATATGGCTGGTGCGAGTGACCCCATAGAGAATCATTGGTCCGTGTGTAATGCGTGCTTTTAGCGCCTCTCACTCGCCCGTATTCCTCGCCAGTGTGACCCTGGCCTAAAAGGTAGATGCTCACCTGAGCATGTTGTGCGCAAGCTCAACTTCTATGAACATCTGAAAATAATCAGCTGTTGCTGCCTCATGCCTGGGGAATGACCTATTCAAGGATAGATGACCAATTTGGACAATAAAGATATCAGGCTGTGGTGCTGTAATGATTAACCTTTAGCGCCAAGATGAGTTGAATGGTTTTAATTTCCTAAATGTGCTTCAATGTTGAACTAGTGTCTTTTCATGTGAAAAAAAAAACAATTTCAAGGCCTCTTTCACACACCAGATTTTTTGGAACATGTGTCTTTCAATATTTTTGCAGATAGATCTTGGACCCATTACAGAGGATATGTTTTTTCAACTGTCTTTTTTTGCAAAAAAAAAAAAAAAGACATACTGTATCCTACTTTGATCCGTGTTGCCAATAATCACATTTATTACATGCAGATATTCCTGCACATTTTACCTTATGTAATGCAAAGGGGCAATTCTACTATGAAAATCGCCATAAGGAATTGATGCGAAGTAGATAGGGATGAGCGAGCACTAAAATTCTCAGATGCTCGTTACTCGAACGAAGCAATTCCAAATGCTCGGATGCTTGTTTTGGGTAATGATTATAATGGGAGGTAATGGGAAATCTGAGCATTTTTTCCAGCAGACCCTACAAGGAGATCTGGGGGGCAGTGAAAATGTTGAAATGGGTGGATAAAGTGCTGAATGGAATGAGAACAGCATGGGGAAGACCCCTGGAAGCATGTTTGACTCAAAGACCGCTGCTGAGAACAATCTTGCCATACTATTACTCCACTTTAAGGACTGACAATAAAACATTTAAAATTGGCGAGAAATTGGATTTTACTGGAAAAAATTTTTAAGAATTATATAATGACTTGTATATAAGGCAAAATTTAAAAAGAATTTAAAAAATAATAATATAATAATTTAAGTAAACCAAAATTGAAATGTTATAAAAAAAAATTGGAACTTTCGGTGTAATTTATAAAGGAAGCAAGACCTGCCAAAAAATAGATGGAATAAGGACACAGATACATTCTTTATTACACATACAGGAGGGCCTCATACACATTCTATTCAAATCATCATATAGTGGCACTCCTAGACTCATAAAGGCTATGTAATAAGTGCAAAGGCTGCCAATAATTTGAACCTTGAAGGATCCAACTGTAGTGGCTCATTCAAACATTGTGAACAAAGTGCAGTTGTGGTACTGCCACACTCATAAAGCTCTGCAGACAGTGCAAAGCCTGCTAAAATTACAATCAGGTTCATCCATACACCCTTCAAGGAACAAACTGTACTATCTCATTCAAATATTGTCAACAAAGTGTAATTGTTGTACTCACACACTCATAAAAGGTCTGCATACAGTGAAAAGCCTGCCAAAAAGTACAAGAAGGGTCATCTATACACCCTTCAAGACAGCAACTGTAGTACCTCATAAACATATTAAGAAAGTGTAGTTCTGGTACTTAAACACTCATAAAGGATCTGCACACAGTGCAAAGCTAGAAAAAAATAAAAGAGGGTAATGCATACACCCCTGAAGGCACCAACCTGAGTGCCTCATAAATAAATTAAGAAAGTGTAATTCTGGTACTTCTACACTCATGAAGGCTCTGCACACAGTGCAAAGATAGAAAAAAGTTATAAGAGGGTCGTCCATACACTCTTGTATGAGACAACCCGTGGTGTGGAAAAGTCAGGGATAATCCAGGCTTTCTTTATTTTCATCAGCGTGAGTCAGCATTTTCTGTTGACAGGCAAAAGCACCTGTCTTTTATGAGTCCACCCCATTGGCCAGCTATTGCTGGACTATCTTTAAAAATGCCTTAAAACATTCTCTCTCTCATTATTCTGGCATTTAGCAAATATTAAGAATTATGGTAATCCTAGTTGACCTAAAACGGGAAAGGTTTGTTCTGATTTCATGTCAGATATTGAGAAAAATATGCATATGCGTCTTTTTATGTAGTGTATATAAACTTCTGGTTTCAGCTTTATATATATATATATATATATATATATATATATATATATATATACATACAGCTAGGTCCATATATATTTGGACAGAGAGAACATTTTTCTAATTTTGGTTCTAGACATTACTACAATGAATTTTAAACAAAGCAATTCAGATACAGTTGCAGTTCGGACTTTCAGCTTTCATTTGAGGGTATCCATATTAAAATTGGATGAAGGGTTTAGGAGTTTTAGCTCCTTAACATGTGACACCCTGTTTTTAAAGGGACCAAAAGTAATTGGACAGATTAAATACTTGTAAATAAAATGTTCATTTCTAGTACTTGGTTGAAAACCCTTTGTTGGCAATGACTGCTTGTAGTCTTGAACTCATGGACATCACCAGACGCTGTGTTTCCTCCTTTTTGATGCTCTGCCAGGTCTTCACTGCGGTGGTTTTCAGTTGCTGTTTGTTTGTGGGCCTTTCTGTCTGAAGTTTAGTCTTTAACAAGTGAAATGCATGCTCAATTGGGTTGAGATCAGGTGACTGACTTGGCCATTCAAGAATATTCCACTTCTTTGCTTTATGTTTTGGGTCATTGTCCATCTGTAGTATGAAATGACGACTAATCAGTTTGGCTGCATTTGGCTGGATCTGAGCACACAGTATGGCTCTGAATACCTTAAAATTCATTTGGCTGTTTCTGTCCTGTGTCACATCATCAATAAACACTAGTGACCCAGTGCCACTGGCAGCCATGCATGCCCAAGCCATCACACTGCCTCCGCCGTGTTTTACAGGTGATGTGGTATGCTTTGGATCATGAGCTGTACCACGCCTTCGCCATACTTTTCTCTTTCCATCATTCTGGTAGAGGTTGATCTTGGTTTCATCTGTCCAAAGAATGTTCTTCCACAATTGTGCTGGCTTTTTTAGATGTTTTTTAGCAAAGTCCAGTCTAGCCTTTTTATTCTTGATGCTAATGAGTGGATTGCACCGTGCAGTGAACCCTATGTATTTACTTTCATGCAGTCTTCTCTTTATGGTAGATTTGGATATTGATATGCCTACCTCCTGGAGACTGTTGTTCACTTGGTTGGCTGTAGAGTTGAGCGAAACGAGTCGAACAATTTCAAAAGTCACCGACTTTTAGCAAAGTCGGGTTTCATGAAACGAAACCCGACCCTAGGATAAAGTCGGCCACGAGGTCGGCGACTTACACGCCAAAGTCGCGTTTCAAAAGTTTGTTTAGCGCTCTTTTTCAGCCAATCAGGATCCACGGACACTGTGGGCAACGTGATGACATAGGCAGGGGTCGCCACCATCTTTCAGAAGGGCATGCAAGTGATTGGCTTGCTTTGGTGGGCGTCACAGGGGTTATAAAAGGGCGTGCACGCCGACCGCCATCTTACTTCTGCCGATCTTAGCATAGGGAGAGGTTGCTGATTCTGTAGGGAGAGTGTTAGGCGGGGAAGAAGACAAAAAAACTGCTTCTGCTGCTAGCGATTTTGCCTGTGCAACACACCAGTCACTGTGTGTGCAGTGCAAGGGGAGGCTATATTGTGGTGGATCAGCGGTGTTGGTTGTTAGGCTGCCTTCTAAGGCTTCCTGACAGCTGCATTGCTGTTTCCCCACTGCTCTGCAAACTGCTTTTTTAAAAGCAATCCCAATTTTTTTTTTGTCCTGCTAAGGTACTGAGCGTGCATTTATTCACACCATACAGCGGTGTACGCTCCTCACACAGTACCGTGTAACGGCTGTTATCACATCCACAGTGAAGCTATCTGTGTGTCACTGTGGAGGACTTGTTCCGTTCTTACAGACCTACACTCTAGGGAGATTCCTATTCTGCCCAATTCTACAATTCACTTTTTTCACACCTGTGCCATCGAGCCTGTGACATAGCGCTCTGATATTCAGTGGGCCTCACACAATCCAAAAGTGTCCAGTGTCTGCAGAAATTCAAAATCTCCCTTATCCTGTAGTCACTTTTTTCACACCTGCTGCATCGAGCCTGTGACATAGCGCTCTGATATTCATTGGGCCTCACACAATCCAAGTGTCCAGTGTCTGCAGAAATTCAAAATCTCCCTTATCCTGTAGTCACTTTTTTCACACCTGCTGCATCGAGCCTGTGACATAGCGCTCTGATATTCATTGGGCCTCACACAATCCAAAAGTGTCCAGTGTCTTGCAGAAATTCAAAATCTCCCTTATCCTGTAGTCACTTTTTTCACACCTGCTGATCGAGCCTGTGACATAGCGCTCTGATATTCATTGGGCCTCACACAATCCAAAAGTGTCCAGTGTCCACAAGTGTCTGCAGAAATTCAAAATCTCCCTTATCCTGTAGTCACTTTTTTCACACCTGTGCCATCGAGCCTGTGACATAGCACTGTGATATTCAGTGGGCCTCACACAATCCAAGTGTCCAGTGTCCACAAGTGTCTGCAGAAATTCAAAATCTCCCAGAAATTCAAAATCTCCCTTATCCTGTAGTCACTTTTTTCACACCTGTGCCATCGAGCCTGTGACATAGCGCTGTGATATTCAGTGGGCCTCACACAATCCAAGTGTCCAGTGTCCACAAGTGTCTGCAGAAAATCTAAATCTCCCTTATCCTGTAGTCACTTTTTTCACACCTGTGCCATCGAGCCTGTGACATAGCGCTGTGATATTCAGTGGGCCTCACACAATCCAAGTGTCCAGTGTCCACAAGTGTCTGCAGAAATTCAAAATCTCCCAGAAATTCAAAATCTCCCTTATCCTGTAGTCATTTTTTCAACACCTGTGCCATCGAGCCTGTGACATAGCGCTCTGATATTCAGTGGGCCTCACACAATCCAAAAGTGTCCAGTGTCCACTAGTGTGTACAGAAAATCTAAATCTCCCCTGTCCTATTGACACCTTGTACCTTGTTTTACATTACTATATAGTTTGTTGGATTTTGTCTACATTTCTATCAAAAATGAGGAAGGCTGGTGGAAGAGGCCGTGGAATTGGGCGGGGGTTGGCAGCTGGTAATGATGGTGTTGGTGGTGGATCTGATGGTAGTGGCAAAAGCAAAATAGGACCGAATGCAGGAGGTGTTGAACATGCGTCATCGTGTGGCTCCATAAGGCTTCGAAGGCTTAGTTTTCTAGGAGCTGGCAAACCGCTTTTAACGCCAGAGCATCAGGAAAAAGTTTTGTCTTACATTGCTGACTCAGCCTCCAGCTCTATCGCCTCCTCTTCTGAAGTTGTAAAAAGTAAAAGCACTGAGCCGTCATTGGAGGCTCATGTTCATGAACCACACCTTTCCTTGTGTCCTTCACCACAACCAAGATTGAAGGATGACGCAGGCCATACTACTGATTACTCCATGGAGCTGTTTTCACATACCATGCCTGGATTATCAAGTGAAATGGTGAATTACCCAGGCCAAGATGAATCTGACATGGAGTGCACTGATGCACAGCCGCTGATAGATGATTCTGCTGGTACATTCACTCAGAGCACTACATTGTCCTCGCAGTGTACAGAGCCAGATTCTGACCCTGATGAGACTCAGGTGCCCCTTCCCGCACACTATACCACCATACACGGTGACACAGAGGAAGGTGCACATGACATTGAAGAGGAGGTGATGGATGACCCAGTTGTTGACCCAGATTGGCATCCATTGGGGGAAGAGGGTGCTGCTTCCAATAGCTCAGATGAGGAGCATCCGCAGCAGACATCAACATCGCAACAGCTGTTATCTGGCAGGCCCGGAGCACTCCAAAGACAGGTTACAAAAATCAAAAGAGTTGCTGGACAGCTTGTCCAGAGGGTCAAAACATCACAGCGTGCTAGGCCGCAAAATGTCTGCCAAAGTAGGAAGAGTGCAGTGTGGCACTTTTTTGAACAAAATCCTCCTGATCAGGCCAAGGTTATCTGTAAGAAGTGCGCAAAGACCTTTAGCCGAGGGAAAAATCTGAAAAATTTGAATACCAGTTGCATGCTTAGACATTTAACCAGCATGCACTTGCAAGCGTGGACACAACACCAAACCTCAAGTGCCACATGTGCAACTGATCACAAAGAAGGTAGTCAGCAACGCTACATTGTTTCCCCCACTGTAAGCCCACCGGTTAGCACAGCAGCAAATGTTGAGGTGTCGTTGCAAGGCCACAGCAGTCAGGGAATCCCACTGTTATATCAACGAAATACTGAATCTAGGCCATCAGAAAGAACACCAACTCCATCACCATCATCAACCCTCTCTCAGTCCGCCCTGTCCACCGCTACTTCTACCATATGCAGCTCTCAAGTCCAGCTCACCCTCCCAGACACTATGAGTAGGTCAAGAAAGTACTCAGTCTCATCCGCGTACACTGGGTTTGAACGCCCACATTGCCAAACTAATCTCGTTTGAGATGATGCCCTATCGGTTGGTGGAAAGCGCAGCTTTCCGCGAACTCATGGCCTATGCAGTACCATGCTATGACCTACAGAGTCGCCACTTCTTCTCTTGCAAAGCCATCCCAGCCCTCCACCATCATGTGAAAGACCGCATTGTCCATGCACTCAAGCAGTCAGTGAGTGGAAAGGTGCACCTCACAACTGATGCATGGTCCAGTCGGCATGGCCAGGGCCGTTACGTGTCCATCACTGCGCACTGGGTTAATGTGGTGGATGCAGGGTCCACAGGGGACAGCGGTGGTGGGACAGTGCTGCCTAGCCCACGGTATAGGAAACAGTTGGCTGTAGGCGTTCCACCCTCCTCCTCCTCCTCCAGAAGCGAAAGCTCGTCCACAGAGCGCAGTCGTACGAGCACTCCATCTGCAGCTGCCACTGTTGCACACGAGGTGTCCCCCTATCGAGCAGCTAGTGGAAAGCGTCAGCAGGCTGTGTTGCAGATGATGTGTTTGGGCGACAGACACACCGCCGAGGTGCTGGCCGAGTACTTGAAGCGACAAACTGAGTCATGGCTGGGCAGTGTACATCTTGAGGCAGGCAAGGTAGTTAGTGATAACAGCCATAATTTTGTGGCAGCCATAGCCCTTTCAAAACTCAGCCACATACCTTGCATGGCTCACACCTTGAACCTGGTGGTGCAGTGCTTCCTCAAAAATTATCCGGAGTTAACAGCCCTGCTCCATAAGGTGCGAAGACTGTGCGTGCACATCCGCCGGTCGCCTGTACACTCCGTTCGTATGCAGAAGCTGCAGCGATTGCTCCACCTTCCCAACCACCGCCTCATTATCGACATTGCAACAAGGTGGAACTCCACCCTACACATGGTGGAGCGGCTGTGCGAGAAGAGGCAGGCCATAATGCATTTGTGGGAGGATACGCGGCCAGGCACTTTGAGAGCAGACATGGAGTTGACAGGTGTGCAGTGGTCGAAGCTGAAAGACCTCTGTAAAGTCCTTCAGTGTTTTGAGGAATGCACACGGCTGGTAAGCGCAGACGACGCCATCCTAAGCATGAGCATCCCACTTATGCATCTGCTCATGCAAACTTTGACGCACCTTAAGGAGCAGGCGTCTGCAGCCAATGTTGATGAGGAGGAAGAGGTGGAGGGAATCCTTGATGACATTCAGCCATTGTCTGCTCAGGGACCTCTCCTGGACGAGTTGGCGGAAGAAGAGGAGGAGGAGGATGATGATGGGGATGATTACTTAGGGGAGGAGGATGCATCTCGTGGGGCAAGTGAAAATGTTGGCGTGGCAAGGTCTGGTACAGGGTTTGTGCGTGACTGGAGGGATGTGGATTTGCCAGAAAGTGCTCCTCCAACCAGCACTCGCAGTGCATCATTGACACCGGGAACATTGGCCCACATGTCAGATTATGCCTTGCGGATCCTAAAAAGGGACCCCCGCATTGCCAAAATGATGAACGATGACAACTACTGGTTGGCCAGCATCCTGGATCCACGCTATAAAGGCAAATTACAAAACATCATGCCACAGGAGAACCTTGACCTAATATTGGCTAATAAACAAGCAACTCTGGTAAATCGGTTGCTTGAGGCATTCCCAGCACACAGCAGCGGTGATGGTTCTCACACGAGCCGTACGGGCCGGGGGCAGCTTGGCAGAGGTGTTCATGGTGCACACAGCAGAAGTGGCGTTGGAGACAGGGGTTTCATGACAATGTTGTGGACTGATTTTTCAAGTACCGCTCACACAACTGGTAATACAGCATCGATGGAAAGTGACAGGATACAGCAGTTGTCAACTATGGTTACAAACTACTTTTCCTCCCATATCGATGTTCTCCCACACAGGTCATTCCCCTTTGACTATTGGGCTGCTAAACTGGACACCTGGCCTGAATTGGCACAATATGCCTTACAGGAGCTCGCTTGCCCAGCTGCAAGTGTGCTATCGGAAAGAGTCTTCAGTGCAGCTGGATCAATCCTGACAGAAAAAAGGTCCCGTCTGTCAACCCAAAATGTGGATGATCTAACCTTCATTAAAATGAACCATGCATGGGTTTCCAAGGATTTTGTCCCACCTTCCCCTGATGACACATAGGGTGACAGAAAAATGGCTTGCTTTGGTCCACCTCTTCCTGTGACTTGACCTATTTCACCTTTTGCATCAGCTGAATGTCCAACATCAGCATATGCCACTTTCTAAAACTCCCTAACTGTGCTGCCTCCCCCCCCATGGCCGGGGTCACCACCTAGCGCACGACACCGTGCGAGTGCCGTTGCCCTGGACAGGTGGGTAGGCCGACTCTTGGGTGCGGGCACTGGCACTGGGTCCCTCATAGTGCAATCAAGTGTCTCTGACGGTGGTGGTGCACACCCGCCGTCAGACACACCGCCGTACTATGAGGGGCCCAGTGCCAGTACCGACGCCCACGAGTGGGCCCCCTTGCTTGGGCAGGGCCACAGCATTTGCAATCTTTACCTCTCCCTGCTCCTCCGCTGTGTAGTCTGGGCCGTCAAATCCATACTGTGCCTGACACCGTCTGAGCCTGCCTCCTGGTGTATTGACATATATTTTGAATGTGTACGCTATCCATACATGTTATCCGGGGATACGGTACCCTTTCTCACCTTTGTGCAATCACGTGCAAGCCATACTGGGCCTAACACCGTCTGAGCCTGCCTCCTGATGTATAGACATATATTTTGAATGTGTACGCTATCCATACATGTTTTCCGGGGATACGGTACCCTTTCTCACCTTTGCGCAATCACGTGCAAGCCATACTGGGCCTAACACCATCTGAGTCTGCCTCCTGATGTATAGACATATATTTTGAATGTGTACGCTATCCATACATGTTATCCGGGGATACGGTACCCTTTCTCACCTTTGTGCAATCACGTGCAAGCCATACTGGGCCTAACACCGTCTGAGCCTGCCTCCTGATGTATAGACATATCTTTTGAATGTGTACGCTATCCATACATGTTATCCGGGGATACGGTACCCTTTCTCACCTTTGTGCAATCACTTGCAAGCCATACTGGGCCTTACACCATCTGAGCCTGCCTCCTGATGTATAGACATATCTTTTTAATGTGTACGCTATCCATACATGTTATCCGGGGATACGGTACCCTTTCTCACCTTTGTGCAATCACTTGCAAGCCATACTGGGCCTTACACCGTCTGAGCCTGCCTCCTGATGTATAGACATATATTTTGAATGTGTACGCTATCCATACATGTTATCCGGGGATACGGTACCCTTTCTCACCTTTGTGCAATCACTTGCAAGCCATACTGTGCCTGACACCGTCTGAGCCTGCCTCCTGATGTATAGACATATATTTTGAATGTGTACGCTATCCATACATGTTATCCTGGGATACGGTACCCTTTCTCACCTTTGTGCAATCACGTGTAACCCATACTGGGCGTGAGAACGGCTGGCGAGCTGTTAAGCAAGCTACAGCACCTGTGGTTTGCACACGTAAGTTTTTCATTTTTTTCAGGAATGACGGTTAGGCCTAATTCCGGAACTTCGGTTGACCTGCACTTACTGGGAAATCATCGTTCGCGAGTAATAATTGTAATCAATGATCCCCATCACTAACGTTGTTCAGCGGGTTATCTGCACCTGTAAGCGACAAACGCTGGCCTTTTCAGTGTATCGCACATGCAGCCACGGACATGTAAGGGCATGACACACCAGTTATTGGCCAATCTCATGTGCCAGACCCTCACGTGTCCCTCTAGTAAGCCAGACTCGGACCGCGGGGCATGACGGAGTCTCGTTCGTTAACGGAATTAAGCTTGCAATGTGTGCATCTGTTCTGTAGCTGGTATGGTTGAGGTTGCCCGTGTTGAGTCAAATTACGCCGTAGGCTCCACTCCTGGTGGTGCCCTTCTGGACATTCCTTTAAGGTTCAGCTTTGCAACCATACTGCCAACGTAAAACAAACACTTTGCCTTCATGAACGCTGTTTGGAGGGTCATGACTCGTGGGAATAACGCCGCCCAATCAGTTAACCTGCTAGAGAGATCCTTTGTTGCTCCCAAGCATGACATCACACTCCCTAGGAGGAAGGTAATGCCACTGTGGCGACCGTATTCCTGGGGGCGACACAAGTGCACTGATGCCCAGCCACTGCTCGATGAATCTGCTGGTACATTGACCCAGACCACTACATTCCCCTCGCACGCTACCCGGCCTGAATCTGACCCTGATGAAACTCAGGTTACCCTTCCCATATACAGTTCCATCTTACACGGTGACAAAGAGGAAGCTGCAGATGAAAGTGCAGGTTCGCCCCACCCGCTATCAGACACACCACCGTACTATCAGGGGCCCTGTGCCAGTGCCGTCGCCAACGAGTGGGCCCCCCCTGCTTGCTCAGGATCACAGCACTTGCAAGGTTGAAATACTGTCCAGTGAGATGGAAGATGGGGACGACGAGGAGTCCAGACTAGTACAGGGATTCCCTAGCGAGGAGACTTATTTGATTGTTTTCAATGTTGGGACAGCAATTTTTGGGGAGCACTATACTCTGGAGAATGATAGATGGGGCCCACCATACACTGGAACATTCCAAAGGTGGACATCAGACACTGGAGCAGCATTTACAGGGCCCATTATACACTAGAGCATTAGAAATGGGGCCCATTATGTTTGGAGCATTATTTGGGCCCATAAGACAGTGGAGCTTCATCCATGGGGACCAACATATACTGTAGCATTATGTGGAGCTCATCATATACTGTTTCAAACATTATATGGGACCAATGATTCTGTATGGAGAAATTGATGGGCCTCGTCATGAGATGTAAAAAGTGAAGTATTTTTCATTGTACTATACCGCTATTTCTCTGCCGTATCGGAGCATGATGAGTTGTGGTATTATGTGTTAAAGGGGCGCTCTTTCGCCCAGGGCACATGAAAACCTGGAGCCAGCCCTACCCCCCCCACAACTTTAGCCAAATAACCCCCATTTTTCAGTGCGTAACTTGTATTATGAATAGAGTTGAGCGATACCGTCCGATACTTCAAAGTATCGTATCGGATGGTATCGGCCGATCTTTAAAAAAAGTATCGGTATCGCCGATTCCGATACCGGAAGTCCCATTCAAGTCTATGGGACTTCCGGTATCGGAATAAGAAAAACCCTTTCCTGCCCTTGTACAGCCTCTCTGGGGTCTGTACGGGCCTTTCGGGGGGCTGTGCCGGCCTGCCAGGGGGTCTGTGCAGGCTCCGGTGGTCTGTGCCGGCCTGCCGGTGGTCTGTGCAGGCTCCGGGGGGCTGTGCCGGCCTGCCGGTGGTCTGTGCAGGCTCCGGGGGGCTGTGCCGGCCTGCCGGGGGGCTGTGCCGGCCTGCCGGGGGGCTGTGCCGGCCTGCCGGGGGGCTGTGCCGGCCTGCCGGTGGTCTGTGCAGGCTCCGGGGGGCTGTGCCGGCCTGCCGGGGGGCTGTGCCGGCCTGCCGGGGGGCTGTGCAGGCTCCGGGGGGCTGTGCCGGCCTGCCGGGGGGCTGTGCCGGCCTGCCGGTGGTCTGTGCAGGCTCCGGGGGTCTGTGCAGGCATCGTCCGATGGGACTACAAGTCCCATCGGGCGATGCCTGCTACCATGACAGTGATTGACACATTAGCCAATGATGGGACAGTAGTAGTCCCATCATCCGGCTAATGTGTTAAATGTAAAAAAAAAAAAAAAAAAAAATTACATGCTACATACATACAACATGCATACTACATACATGCTACATTCATACTACATACTACATACATGCTACATACATACTACATATATACTACATGCATGCTACATACATACTACATGCTACATGCATGCTACATACATACTACATGCTACATACTACATATATACTACATGCATGCTACATACATACTACATACATACTACATATATACTACATGCATGCTACATACATACTACATGCTACATACTACATATATACTACATGCATGCTACATACATACTACATACATACTACATATATACTACATGCATGCTACATACATACTACATGCTACATACTACATGCATGCTACATACATACTACATGCTACATACTACATATATACTACATGCATGCTACATACATACTACATGCTACATACATACTACATATATACTACATGCATGCTACATACATACTACATGCTACATACATACTACATATATACTACATGCATGCTACATACTACATGCTACATACATACTACATATATACTACATGCATGCTACATACTACATGCTACATACATACTACATATATACTACATTCATACTACATACTACATATATACTACATACATACTACATACATACTACATACATACTACATGCATGCTACATACATACTACATGCATGCTACATACATACTACATACATACTACATGCATACCACATATATACTACATACATACAATACATTCATACAATACATACATAGACATACAGTACATATAACATAGAGTAACATACTTACCAATACTTGTCACATTGTTCCCCGAAGCCATTGTCTTTTCCGGGATAAATATTAACATAACAAACCACAAAAATACTCACCCACGATCCGAAGCAGTCCACGAGTGTGTCCCACGACGATCTTGGGTAGAGAACTGCAGCATCAGATGATGCTGCCGTTCTCTACGGGCTGCAGGAATCCAATGACGGAAGGTAGGTATCCTTCCGCACTGTATTCCTCCGCCACTTAAAAAAAAAAAGTCCCTAGTCTCACTTTATGCCATTGCTGTGTGGGAAATTCCCACACAGCAATGGCATAAAGTGAGACTAGGGACTTTTTTTTTTTAAGTGGCGGAGGAATACAGTGCGGAAGGATACCTACCTTCCGTCATTGGATTCCTGCAGCCCGTAGAGAACGGCAGCATCATCTGATGCTGCAGTTCTCTACCCAAGATCGTCGTGGGACACACTCGTGGACTGCTTCGGATCGTGGGTGAGTATTTTTGTGGTTTGTTATGTTAATATTTATTCCGGAATAGACAATGGCTTCGGGGAACAATGTGACAAGTATTGGTAAGTATGTTACTCTATGTTATATGTACTGTATGTCTATGTATGTATTGTATGAATGTATTGTATGTATGTAGTATATATGTGGTATGTATGTAGCATGTAGTATGTATGTGGTATGTATGTAGTATGTATGTAGTATATATGTAGTATGTATGTAGCATGCATGTAGTATGTATGTAGTATGTATGTAGCATGCAGTATGTATGTAGCCTGTATGTAGTATGTATGTAGTATATATGTAGTATGTATGTAGCATGTAGTATGTATGTGGTATGTATGTAGCATGCATGTAGTATGTATGTAGCATGCATGTAGTATGTATGTAGCATGCATGTAGTATGTATGTAGTATGTATGTAGTATGTATGTAGCATGCAGTATGTATGTAGCATGTATGTAGTATGTATGTAGTATATATGTAGTATGTATGTAGCATGTAGTATGTATGTAGCATGCATGTAGTATGTATGTAGTATTTTTTTTTTTTTTTTTTTTTTTTTTTAACATTTAACACATTAGCCGGATGATGGGACTACTACTGTCCCATCATTGGCTAATGTGTCAATCACTGTCATGGTAGCAGGCATCGCCCGATGGGACTTGTAGTCCCATCGGACGATGCTTGCACAGACCCCCGGACATCAGCACAGCCCCCCGGCAGGCCGGCACAGCCCCCCGGCAGGCCGGTACAGACCCCCACAGGGTGCACAGACCACCGGCAGGCCGGCACAGCCCCCCGGCAGTCCGGTACAGACCCCGGGCAGTCCACACAGCCCCCCGGCAGGCCGGCACAGCCCCCCGGCAGGCCGGCAGAGACCCCCGGAAGGCCCAAAATGACGGCGCATCATGATGCGCACACACCGCGCATCATGATGACGTCAGGCCGTCAATCAACTGAACTTCCGATTCCGATGCCGAATTCCGATATTGAAAAAATATCGGAAGTCGGTATCGGAATTCCGATACAGCAAGTATCGGCCGATACCCGATACTTGCGGTATCGGAATGCTCAACACTAATTATGAAGTTAATTAAGGTTGACCAGCTTAAGTAAGAAGAATTGATGCTTTTGGCATTCAAATGAGCACTGTAGGTGTGTTTCCTGTCCTCCTCTCACTGCCGACTTTTATTCCCCATTGACTTACATTGGGTTTCGTGTTTCGGGACGACCCCGACTTTTCCCTATAATCGGCCAATCTTGCTCGACCCGACTTTTGGAAAAGTTGGGTTTCACGAAACGAAACTCGACCATAAAAAATCAAAAGTCGCTCAAATCTAGTTGGCTGTTGTGAAGGGGTTTCTCTTCACCATGGAGATTTTTCTGCGATCATCCACCACTGTTGTCTTCCGTGGGCGCCCAGCTCTTTTTGTATTGATGAGTTCTTCAGTGCTTTCTTTCTTTCTCAGGATGTACCAAACCGTAGACTTTGCTACTCCTAATGTTGTAACAATTTCTCGGATGGGGTTTATCTGTTTTTGCAGCTTAAGGATGGCATGTTTCACCTGCATGGAGAGCTCCTTTAACCGCTAGTTTCCTTCACAGCAAAACCTTCCAAATGCAAGAACCACACCTCAAATCAACTCCAGGCCTTTTATCTGCTTAATTGAGAATGACATAACAAAGGGATTGCCCACACCTGTCCATGAAATAGCCTTGGAGTCAATTGTCCAATTACTTTTGGTCCCTTTAAAAACAGGGTGGCACATGTTAAGGAGCTGAAACTCCTAAACCCTTCATCCAGTTTTAATGTGGATACCCTCAAATGAAAGCTGAAAGTCTGAACTTCAACTGCATCTGAATTGTTTTGTTTAAAATTCATTGTGGTAATGTCTAGAACCAAAATTAGAAAAATGTTGTCTCTGTCCAAATATATATGGACCTAACTGTATATATAAATCTAATATATAAAGCTCAAAGTGTGTATGTGTGTATGTGTGTGTGTGTGTGTGTATGTCCGGGATAGGCATCTGCACCGTCGCAGCTATAGCCACAAAATTTGGCACAGTCACACGTCTGGACCCCGAGAGCGTCCTAAGCTATGTTGTGAGGTGAAATTTTAACCCCGCGTGTTCCAATTCACCAAACAATTTTGCCCCTATCTACATACTGGGGGAAAAAGTATGTGCGCGTCAAGCCCCGACCCTCATTTTGATGTCATAATGCCCCTATTTGCATACTGGGGAAACAGTGTGTGTATATCAAGACCCACCCCTCATTATGATGTCACAATGGTTGCCATGGCGACGCTGATGTCATCAAAGGTTGCAAGCCCCGCCGCCGCTCATTATGATGTCATAATGGTTGACTATGGGATGGAGGATGTATGATGGGTATATGGGCACTGGACTATGGTATGGAGGATATGTATGACGGGTATATGGGCACGGGACTATGGGATTTTGAATATGTATATGGGCACGGGACTATGGGATGGAGGATGTGTGATGGGTATATGGGCACTTGACTATGGGATGGAGGATATGTTTGAAGGGTATATGGGCACAGGACTATGGGATGGCGGATATGTATATGGGCACAGGACTATGGGATGGAGGATGTGTGATGGGTATATGGGCACTGGACTATGGGATGGAGGATATGCATGATGGGTATATGGGCACGTGACTATGGGATGGCGGATATGTATGATGGGTATATGTGCATGGGACTATGAGATGAAGGATGTATGATGGGTATATGGGCATGGGACTATGGGATGGAGAATATGTATGATGGATATATGGGCATGGGACTATGGGATGGAGGATGTGTGATGGGTATATGGGCACTCGACTATGGGATGGAGGATATGTATGATGGTTATATCGGCACGGGCCTATGGGATCGTGAATATGTATGATGGGTATATGGGCACGGGACTATGGGATGGAGGATAATTATAATTTGTTATAACTATGCCCGGGCAGCGCCGGGCTCTTCAGCTAGTATATATATACAGTATATATATATATATATATATATATACACTCACTGGCCACTTTATTAGGTACACCATGCTAGTAAGGGGTTGGACCCCCTTTTGCCTTCAGAACTGCCTCAATTCTTCGTGGCAGAGATTCAACAAGGTGCTGGAAGCATTCCTCAGAGATTTTGGACCATATTGACATGATGGCATCACACAGTTGGCGCAGATTTGTCAGCTGCACATCCCTGATGCGAATCTCCCGTTCCACCACATCCCAAAGATGCTCTATTGGATTGAGATCTGGTGACTGAGGAGGCCATTTGAGTACAGTAAACTCATTGTCATGTTCAAGAAACCAATCTGAGATGATTCGAGCTTTATGACATGGCGCATTATCCTGCTGAAAGTAGCCATCAGATGTTGGGTACATTGTGGTCATAAAGGGATGGACATGGTCAGCAACAATACTCAGGTAGGCTGTGGCGTTGCAACGATGCTCAATTGGTACCAAGGGGCCCAAAGAGTGCCCAGAAAAAATTCCCCACACCATGACACCACCACCACCAGCCTGAACCGTTGATACAAGGCAGGATGGATCCATGCTTTCATGTTGTTTACGCCAAATTCTGACCCTACCATCCGAATGTCGCAGCAGAAATCGAGACTCATCAGACCAGGCAACGTTTTTCCAATCTTCTACTGTCCAATTTCGATGAGCTTGTGCAAATTGTAGCCTCAGTTTCCTGTTCTTAGCTGAGAGGAGTGGTACCCAGTGTGGTCTTCTGCTGCTGTAGCCCATCTGCCTCAAAGTTCGACGCACTGTGCGTTCAGAGATGCTCTTCTGCCTACCTTGGTTGTAACGGGTGGCAATTTGAGTCACTGTTGCCTTTCTATCAGCTCGAACCAGTCTGCCCATTCTCCTCTGACCTCTGGCATCAACATGGCATTTCCGGCCACAGAACTGCCGCTCACTGGATTTTTTTTCTTTTTCGGACCATTCTCTGTAAACCCTAGAGATGGTTGTGCGTGAAAATCCCAGTAGATCAGCAGTTTCTGAAATTCTCAGACCAGCCCTTCTGGCACCAACAATCATGCCACGTTCAAAGGCACTCAAATCACCTTTCTTCCCCATACTGATGCTCGGTTTGAACTGCAGGAGATTGTCTTGACCATGTCTACATGCCTAAATGCACTGAGTTGCCGCCATGTGATTGGCTGATTAGAAATTAAGTCTTAACACACAGTTGGACAGGTGTACCTAATAAAGTGGCCAGTGAGTGTATATATATATATAATAGATATTTTAGTGCGCGGCAATGTTCACGCCATGCAGTAATGAGGCAGTGATCCAGTAAAGTTCAACACAAATGTCTTTATTGTCCAAAACTTACAAATGAAAAAGCCTACGGTATCCTACGGGTCACAGCCGAGGCATCAAAACAGTCCATATCTGAGACCGGTTGCCGAGGACAACTGCACCACCATGTCAAAGTGAGGGGGCACCTGGCGTTCGCTTCCCTTGGCCCTGCGTTGACTTTACAAACAAGCTGGGTGTTGCAGAGCCACCTGCTCTTCAGCTTGCAAACCAAGACTGACACAACCAAACCTTTGCCGGAGGGTTTTAAATGGGATCTATGGCCATGGGGCACTTATAAGACCTAGCTGGAGGGAGTGAACTGCCCCACTACCTTCCTGTAGTTCATTCCAAAAATAAAAGGCCATATCGGGTTTTCTTAAATCTGCCTTGGCCAAAAAGCTTACTTTTATTCTGCACTGCAACCTCAGATATTTGTGACTGCAATGCTTTCCAGCGGCCTCAATACGCTCCTATGCACATTATGGAGGATACATACTGTCCCTCGCATCTAATTCCCCAGCACTGCCTCTCAATAGATAGGTAGATAAATAGAAACATAGATAGATAGATAGATAGAGAAAGATAGATATAAACCTGTGAGTTATATAATGAGTGCTTTGCGTGTGTAGGTTACTGCACATGTATTTTAATAACAAATGCATTATTTTCTGAAAAAAATTGTGTGGGATCCCCCGAAATTGTATCAACCAGCAGAGGGACTGAAGGCAGCTGGGGGCAGATGTTTATAACCTGGGAAGGGGGTAATACCCATGGAGCTTCCCAGGGAATTAATATCAGCTCACAGCTGTATATTAAGCCTTTACAGGTTATTAAAATGGGGGACTTCCCCCAAAAAAATGCTATAGGCTCCCTCTATAATTACTAACCAGCAAAGGCTAGGCAGACAGCTTCAGGCTCATATTAATAGCCTAGGAAGGGGCCATGGATATTGGCTCCATCCCAGATTAAAAATATCAGCTTTCAGCCACCTCAGAAATGGAACAGGCATAAAATGCACCAAATCTGGCACTTAGGCCGGAGTCACACTGGCGATTAAAACGGACGAATGCAATGCGATAAAAAATCGCATTGCATTCGAACCCATGTTATTCTATGGGGCAGCTCACATCATGCGATTTTTTATCGCATCCGATCGTCAGACCGAGACAATCACAGCATGCTGCGATTGTCACCGATTTTTGGATCGGATTCGACAATGCAAGTCTATGGATGCGATTAAAAATTGCATTGAAAACGCACCACACGTGTGACTTCTCTAGGTCAACAGCAAAGAGCATCAGGCATTGGCATTGGATGTCAATTTGATGCTTAGATGCGAATAAAACCGGTTCCAAGCTGGAAAATGGGATGACAGACGGATCCCTGGACAAGAATTCTTTGTGCGATTTCATACCGTTAAAATGGGACCAATTTTTTATTCGCTGTGTGTGACTCCAGCCTTACCCTTTCTTTTCCCACTTGCCCTGGTGCGGTGGCAAGTGGAGTGATATTATTGGGGTTGATGTTACCTTTGCATTGTCAGGTGACATCAAGCCCCGGGGTTAGGAATGGAGAGGCACCTATAAAATGCCCCATACTAATCCCACAGTCAAATTGTCAAAAAATAACACCCCAGAATAAAGTCCTTTATTTGAACAAATGACACGCTCCTTTATTGACTCTAAATTAGCAAAAAAACGCTTATACTCAACTTTTGACCAATCCACTGAAGCCAATGTCCTCTGTAAAAGAATTTATATAAAAAATATATGAATTTTTGATCCAAGCCACAAATCAAAATCACTAAAAGTCTATTTATTGCAGTTGTACATACAATATGTGTATGCTGAACTGGCATTTATTATTACACTGGTTGCGCTGCTGCATTATTGGGTAAGTAGGGGTCGGATCGTGTGTCCTTTCTATTAGGATGGCACCTTTGTGGCGTACAGATGGTTTAATTGTGCATTGTCATTTTCTGGTGTGTACTAATACATTTTGGAAGAATATCATTTCGATGCATTTTTTAATGATCCCCTATATTTCTTGTTTGATGTATGTGGTTCTGTAATGATGAGTGGATGCACTTCCAGCACGTACACCTACAACTGTGGTCTACGATCCTAACATTTTTATTGCCGCAATTTCTGTATTAGGTCAAAGCATATGACAGTAAATATCAATGATTTCTTTTATTCTTATTGTCACGGCTTGGAAGGTCTTTTACTTATTACAGGTTTCCAGTTTAGTCTAGATCCGATTCTGTGGATGACGTTGAATTGGCATGGGATGCATGTCTTTAAAAAAATGGTCACAGAGGGATGGTGCCAGGAATGTTTTTTTTTATATAAAGTAATTTTAATTTTATAACACTTTATTGTAGCATTAGTAATGCATCTGACAGACTTCTTTCCACTACTATCACTGGGACTGGGTATCAATTAATGTTGTTTTTGTCCCCAAAGAACTTTTTACCCCCCTACTATTATTTAGCTCCCAAACACAGATGTATTGAGAGGATCCGTGTTATCCTCCGAATTGGATCATGCAATATGACGGCCACATCATTTGTGACTGCTGATTCGTGTTTTTAAGGTGTGAAGGGAGCAATATCCATGAACCTTCCCATTTCAATTGAATCAGTTTGCTGCTGTCATTTTTACCTTATTTGGTTATGTAGAATGAGAGGAACCTATGTTATTTGTGTTTTCTAACTATTCATTTCTGCAGAACTGAGCAGTCTGTTTCCACTATACTGGGGACATTTAGTTCTGTTTCTTTAGAATAGAATCAGGTCATTTTTGCCTTCTTGAGTCCTTGGTTGTGTTTTCAAGCTAAGACAGGATAAAATTCCCAACTCCCCTGGTGCATTAGGCAATGAATTATAGTGAGGGGTGGCATTTTTGAGGTGACAGCCCCAGTGACAAAAATTTAAAGGTACGTGACAGACATCTGCTATAATAAAGTGTTACAAAAACAAAAATACTTTATCTAAAAAAAAACCACTACCCTACATGATCCCCCTTTGACCATTTTATTAACTAACTACAGTAGATGCCATATTGGTTCAAAGTTGTCCATCATATCTTGTAGTCCAAATAATAATAAGAAAAATGACAGAAATCTCTGATATTTAGTTTCACATGCTTAATCTTAATGTACACAGGGCTGTTTTCTGCACACTTTGTCCTGTCTTACTATTATATTACTGGATGATGGGCACCAAGAATGATGTTCTCTGGTGGTTCATGTGTTCTCCAGTTCGACACTGGACACTATCCACAAACAATCATGGTACTGTTTATAACAGAAGGCAGACATATTTTTTAACCTCATACAACCCCTTTAGGGCTTGTTCACACTGGCGAATATCATTTGTTGAATCTGTCATGCGAAAGAATTGGATGTTATATGCAAATGACCCTCAAACTCTGGTACGAGCGTGAGCGGAGTGTCATTTTACTGTGATCTGATCTTCTCGCACGTGAGAATCGGATCACAGGTGCTGAGAAGGTGGAGGACTCAATTTATCTATCTTCTTCATTGTGTTAGTCGACAGTCCAATGTTTTGCACTCACCCATTGACTTGTAGGGGTGGCGTCGTCCAATATATGCTCAAAATCACAACAGTGTGAGTGAGCTCTTAAGATGATCAATAATTTATTGAACCATTCATATTACCATCTGTGTTTATTTACCCATGCATGGTTTAATCGTAGAGACCAACATGGGCTAAGGGCAGGATCAACCAGGTGGCCCTAACAATGCGCTTGTCGAAGGGGTGCAGTTTGTAATTTTTTTAAATGATTTCACTCATGTAAAATAATTTTTTGCATTTGGTAATCAGTTGTGACAAAACCTGTTCTCCTTGCTAATTCAATTTAATTGTAAAAATTAAATTGGCCTTATACTGGCCTTACACTGGTGTCATACTGGCTTTACACTGACCTCATACTCGCCTTACACTGGCCTTACACTGGCCTTATACTGGCCTTACACTGGCCTTATTGTGGCCTTACACTGGCCTTATACTGGCCTTACACTGGCCTCAAACTGGCCTTACACTGGCCTCATACTGGCCTTATTCCGGTCTTACACTGGCCTTATACTGGCCTTACACTGGCCTTACACTAGCCTTATACTGGCCTTACACTGGCCTTACACTTGTCTTATACTGGCCTTACACTGGCCTTAGCACTTGATTGGCTATACTAGTGATCGTCATCTCATATGAGCCCTTAGATTATACCTTTCATATTATAAACCAGCTGTTTTCTCAAAAGGTAATATTAGTACTGTAAAATGGACTAATTCATGTACAGTACTTGCAGCAGTTCTGTGAGTAGTGGTGTAGGGATGTAGGAATGCCCATTTATTTAGGTAGGTATCTACTTGTAGAGGATTACAATGGTTCCTAGTTTTACTTAATTAACTACAAGTTCACTTTAAGTATTTCATGTTTTAACTATTAATATATTTACAGGAACTGGCGCATTACAAAGGACAAGTAGTAAAGTTGTTTCAAAGGGATCATTAAAGATGTCTACCATAGCTAGGTTATTGTGCATAGTTCGCTGCAACATTTTTGTGATTACGCCATTAAGGAAATTACAGCAATATTAATCCAGCTTGTGCTGTATTTATGAACAGCTGGAGAAAACATTATACAAATCAGCTTTATTTTCTTATTCTTTTGGAGTTATTTGCTTCCCGTTGTTAACACCTACATATAAAAAAAATAATTAGCATCTTTTCAATTACAAAAAAATAATGAAAAGCAAGCAAATGCAAACTTTAAAAAAAAAATAACCATTACAGTACCGCGTTTATTGCTTACTGAATTTCATGCTTGAATGTGGAGCTGATTTAATAAAAAAGTGCATTATCTTATCAGAAAAAGCCATTAAATCAACTGAGTACAAAAATAATACGCTCATTTTCTCATTTACAGAACACATGGCATGATATCTCTACCTTCTAAAATTAACATTGTATCAGCAGTTCAACTTTATTTTTTTATTCTTGGCTATGCAACTTCAGATAAGTAGTTCTATATCACAGGGGATCACTAAGAATACAGCATATCAGAAAAAAAATAATGAATTGCGGTATAGGGAAGTCTCCCCTCATGCAGATTTGCTATTTAAAGATTACATACTTAGTGCCGCTGAAAAAAGATATACTGTATATGATAGAAAATGGCCAGCAGGCCAATGGGATAGGTAAACTTTAGAATTGATTATTGATCCAGAGGAAGGTAAAAAAAATATTTAGTGAAAGGAAAAGTGTGAGAAGGGGACACAATTGAAAGGGGAAGCATACGGTCGGGGAGCAGTGTAAAGACACAGCATTTAGAGGAGCAGCATAGGGAGACAGTATAAAGACACACTATGGGAAAGGGGCAGCATGGAAGGGGAGTGTGAGTGGACAGTATGAAGATGGGTCACAGTATGGAAATAATGATTATTACATCGGTATTTATATTAGGGTTATTAAAACTTTGTATTTGGTCAGGGACATTGGGAGTCCAACCTTGGTGTGCTGTGTAATCTGTGTAATTTTGTAATCTTGTGAATTACTTATATAATACCTATTACAGTACCATTACTGATAGAATTTTAATCATAGAATGTTAGAGTTGAAAGGGACACCCAGGGTCATCGTGTCCAACCTCCTGCTGCAAGATTTACTAAACCATCTCAGACTGATAATGTATCAGTCCAGCCTCTGTTTGAAGACTTCCATTGAAGGAGAACTCACTACCTCTGGTGGCATCCTGTTCAACTCATTGATCACCCTCACTGTCAAATGAGAATGTCATCCGCTCAATGCCGACTTTTATTCCCCATTGACTTGCATTGGGGTCGGGTTTCGGACGAAACTCCGACTTTTTTTGCCCTAGTCGGACCAGTTTCATCTGAAACAAATTTTGTTTCATGAAACCCGATCCGACTAAAGTCGCTCAACTCTAGTTGCAACCAGTGGAACGCAACCACTTCACAAGATATCCATTGCGCATGCCCAGGCGCCTCAACCCACTGTGCAAGTC
This sequence comes from Dendrobates tinctorius, assembly GCF_039654945.1. Classification (NCBI taxonomy): domain Eukaryota; kingdom Metazoa; phylum Chordata; class Amphibia; order Anura; family Dendrobatidae; genus Dendrobates; species Dendrobates tinctorius. The sequence continues at coordinate 5,893,283 of NW_027361683.1, forward strand.
CAGAACCAGCCTTTAACCTCACTTCCCGTTTTACTATGCGTTCCATCTAGTGGAACACAACCTAATCTACTATATGAGGACACTATATTGTGGTGCATTATATGGGGCTATTATACAGTACTGTGGAGCAATATGTGGGGCACATTAAAGTGTGGAGGCATTATACTGTGGAGCACATTATACTGTAGGTCTCTATACGGAGCCATTATACTTTGGAGCACTATATAGGGCTATTATACTGTGGAGCAATATGTTTGGCACATCATAGTGTAGTGCACTACATAGGGTCATTAATTATACTGTGCTGCACATTATTCTGTGGGACACTATAAGGGGTCATTATACTGTGGGGCACTATATGTGTCCATTATACTGTGGACCAATATGTGAGGCACATTATAGTGTTTGACCTATATGGTGCCACTATACTGTGGGGCACATAATACTGTAGGTCACTTTATGGGGCCATTATACTGCATTACAGTATATGGGGTCATTATACTGTGGGGTGGCACATTATAGTGTAGTGCACAATATGGGCCTTTTAACACCCCGAGGGTGGTATGCATGTTAATGACTGCCAATTTTTACAATTCTGACTACAATCCCTTTATGAGGTAATAACTCTGGAATGCTTCAATGGATCTGGGTCATTCTGAATCTGTTTTATGGTGAAAAAAACATAAATTTGGCAAAAATTTAGAAAATTTTGCAATTTCCAACTTTGGATTTACATGCCTTTAAATCACAGAGATATGTCACACAAAATACTTAATAAGTAAGATTTCCCATATGTCTACTTTACATCAGCACAATTTTGGAACATGAACAGCGATTTCTCCTTTTTACCACTCCAATTTTTTAGGGACCACATCACATTTGAAGTTACTTTGAGGGGTCTATATGATAGAAGACACCCAAAAGTGACACCATTCTAAAAAATTCACTCCTCAAGGTGCTCAAAACCACATTCAAGAAGTTTATTAACCCTTCAGGTGTTTCACATGAATTTTTGAAATGTTTTAAAAAATGAACATTTAACTTTTTTTCACAAAAAATTTACTACAGATCCAATTTTTTTATCTAACCAAGGGTAACAGTAGAAATTGGACAACAAAGTTTGTTGTGCAATTTTTCCTGAGTACACTGATACCCCATATCTGGGGGTAAACTACTGTTTGGGCGCATGGCAGAGATTGGAAAGGAAGAAGTGCTGTTTGACTTTTTCAATGTAAAATTGGCCGGAATTGAGATGGGACGCCATGTCACATTAGGAGAGCCCCTGATGTGCCAAAACAGTGGAAACACCCCGAAAAGTGACACCATTTTGGAAATTAGACCCCCCAAGTGCTTTACAGAAGTTTATAACGTAGAGCTGCAAAATTAAAAAATCATATTCTTTCCACAAATATTATCTTTTTGCCCCCCAATTATTTTATTTTACCAAGAGTAGCAGGAGAAATTGGACCCCAAATGTTGTTATACAATTTGTCCTGAGTACTCTGATAACCCATATGTAGGGGTGAACCACTGTTTGGGCACATGGCAGAGCTCGAAAAGGAAAGAGCGCCGTTTGACTTTTTCGATGCAAAATTTGCTGGAATTGAGATCAGATGCCATGTCGTATTTGGAGAGCCCCTGATGTGCCTAAACAGTGGAAACCTCCACAAGTGACACCATTTTGGAAAATAGACCCCCAAAGGAACTTATCTATATGTGTGTTGAGCACTTTGAACTCCCAAGTGCTTCACAAAAGTTTATAATGTAGAGCTGTAAAAATAAAAAATCATATTTTTTCCACAAAAATTATCTTTTCACCCCAAATTTTTTATTTTACCAAGGGTAACAGGAGAAATTGGACCTCAAAGGTCATTGTGCAATTTCTCTTGAGTACGCTGATACCCCATATGTAGGGGAATACTAATTTTGAGGCACAGGGCAAAGTACGGGAGGGAAGAGGTGCTATATTGGTTTTCAGATTTTGCTGGAATGGTTGGAGGGTGCCATGTCACCTTGGCAGAGCCCCTGATGTGCCAGAACACCAGAAACCCCCTATATGTGAAATACTTTTACAAACTACACTCCCCAATGAATTTATCTAGGGGTGCCTCTAGTGGTCACCTACAATCCAAATCTGGAGCTACTAAGGGGAGCTGCATGGAAATTACAACCTTGACTACAATAAGATGCCCAATTACAATCCATATTTCCAGACCCCCACTGCTCTGTTTTTGGCAGCCCCCTAATCTAAAAAGCATCATTGTCAGAAGCTCCCTTTCCTCCCCAACAGCTGCAGGAACCTTTTCTTGCAACCAGAAAAAATGTAAAACCTGTCCATTTATAATGACCATGGACAAGATAAAGATCCCCAACTCACATCAGGACTACAAGATCCCAGGTACTTTCAGCTGCATCACATCTAATGTGGTGTACCTAATTATTTGTACTAAATATTCATAGCCTAGAGAGGGTTCATTGATATTGGACCCCCCTGGCTACAAACACCAGCCCACAGCCGCCCCAGAAGTGGTGCATCTGTAAGATACGCCAATTCTGGCACTTAGTCTCTTCCTTCCTACTGCCGTGTAGCGGTGGCATATGGGGTAATAAGGGGGTAATGTCACCTTTGATTGTAAGGTGACATTAAGCCCAGTTAATAATGGAGAGGCATCAATAAGACGCCTATCCATTATTAATCCTATAGTATGAAAGGGTTAAAAAAAGACACCGCCAGAAAAAAGTATTTTAATGAAATAAAACACTACACAGTTTTCCGTATTTTTATTGACGCGCCCCAGGGGCGATGGGATACTCGGTACCGGGCCAGTCGTCTTAAAGGGATGTGTCACAGTGGCAGTGACCCGGTCCATGGCCCCAGGCGGTCATGTAAAAGGGGAGTATTGATAAGGGATAAAGTTTATGTAGTGATTCGTGATGCCAGTTGGAGTGTTCGACTGTAATATAGCAGGCACTGCAGATAATCCCTGGGGGAGGAGATGGTGATGGCAGTGCAGATGTTTAACCCTCTTCAACCATGGCTCGCCCCCGGAGATTGTGATGGAAGTAGAAGGCACGGAGTAATAACAAATCAACCGTATGCTCCCTGTCCAACGTAGTCCATTTACACGAGTGGATATAGCAGAGCTTGTAGATGACCACCGGAGATCTCCGGCGGTCACCTACACCCTATTTCTCGCGGTCAGCTGACAGTGAGAACTAGTCTAGTGACCGGAGATACCCCTTGGTCACGTACACGGCAGTTCTCGCAATAAGCCAAGTTATCGCGAGAACTGCAGTGGACGCGGACTTCCGACGGCGGGACAGGTAAGAACTTTTTGACGCTGCGGCTGTACGCAGCATCAAACTCGTAGCGTTTCCTGACCGCGGAAACATACCCTAACGGGGATAGGTAAATGATGTAAAAAATGGTGTGAATGATATTTTTTCCCTATTAAGCCAATAAAAAATGTAATAAAAATGTAACTCTGAGGTAGTGTTCACATGTAGCGTAGATGCAGGATTCTTTCTACTGCTTTTTTTCTGCAGGTGTCAGCACCACACAACACAATAACAATCTTCTTTGCTTATTCACTGTTTGTTGCATTTCTTGTATGTGTTTTCCCTCTTATTACATGTGTTTTGGGGGCAGATACGAAGCAGAGTTTTTAAGCTTTTTTAATAGTACACAAAAAGCATTGATTCTGCAATCAACAAACAGCATTTTTTTTCATGCTTTTTTTTTCTTCAGAAGAAGCTTATAGAGAAAAAATGCACCAAAACTGCAAAGTTCAGCAGCACCTTTAGATGCACTGGGGGCAGATATTTCATGGATTCACAGCTACTTTGCAAGGATATTTAGATCGTCTTCACATGTGGAATAAATGTTGCATATTTTTAGCTGCTATTTGTGCACAGAAATTCTGCTGTGTTTAGCTGCTCAAGCAAAATGGATGTGATTTCATGAAAACTGCGCCCAATTTATATCTAAACACATAATAATAATCTTTATTTTTATATAGCGCTAACATATTCCGCAGCGCTTTACAATTTGCACACATTTTCATCACTGTCCCCGATGGGGCGCACAATCTAAATTCCCTATCAGTATGTCTTTGGAGTGTGGGAGGAAACCGGAGTGCCCGGAGGAAACCCACGCAAACACGGGGAGAACATACAAACTCCTTGCAGATGTTGTCCTTGGTGGGATTCGAACCCAGGACCCCAGTGCTGCAAGGCTGCAGCACTAACCACTGAGCCACCGTGCTGCCCATAATGGCTGATCTGTGCGGTTTTGGTGCTTTTTTTTCTCTCTTGTTGTCTATGTGAAGCCAAAAAACACATGTAAAAAACTGCAGTTACTTTTAAAAATGCGGTTTAACATCTGTACCAGAAACACATCAAATAAGGGGGAAAAGGCCTAAAAAAATGCTGCAATAATCAGAGAAGATTTTTATGGTGTAGGATTCTCCGGTGGCGAGAGCAGGAGGTCATGTGACCTCAAGTGTGTGCTTTGCATACTTCCAGCCACATTGTGACCAGAATGTATCTGGCCTCGCTCATAGCACCTGCATTGAACGAGGCTGTGCCCATCTAGTCTGCATGTACCTGCAGGTATGCATATTACATACTTGCGGTCATGCGCCGGCCATTTCAGGATTCACAAGCCTGCAGTCACATAGAATGGCTGAAGACTTGTTGATAATGACCAGACAACCCATTTAACCTTTATTGCTATTAAGTCTTTTGATCGTTATTTTACTTTTGCTCCTCTGCAACAATAGAATTTTCCTAATTTTTTATCCTGTATTTGGTTAAAAATACATTTTTCTCAATGTCAAGAAAAGAACAGACATTTACTATCTTTAAATTGAAGCTAAGAATGGCTTAGCTTGCAGAAATGGGCTGTTGTCTTCACATTGATCAATTAATCCATAGGCTTTGATTATGAATAATGGTTGACAAGAAAAGTAAGACAAAAAGCAACAATGCAAATAACTAGTTTTACTTATAATAAATCACCCAATACAGGCCAAATGTTGCTGGCGCAGGGTTTATTATCAATCTTTTACATAAAAGTACATTACTCTGAGCATCACCTAATTTACAGATTTTTACTTCTCATTTTCCAGCAACATTTAGCTTTTTCCAATCTAGTATTATTTCACCTCCATGACAGGCAACATCTTAGGTCAAATACTTGATATGAATTTGATAAAAAATATACAGTTTTCTGAACAGCTAAGATTTTTTGGTTGCTTCATTATATTTTATTCTTATTTCTTTTAAAATCAAATTGAAGTTTAGAACACGACTGGAACCTGAACATCAATCACAAAGCAACATTATTGCAATTAAGTAGCACTTGACCCTTAAAAAATGATTTGATCTGGCTGAAAATCAAAAAGAAAGCAAGTATGCACAGGAGCCCTAGTGACAGGTGGTCTGGGAATGGTGCCAAATGTATAAGGTAAGTATATATATATATCGAATAATTCCACATAATATTACAGAGTGGTGCCAGCATGCAGTTAGTCTTCATGTTGAGCTCATAATGCAGTGCAAGCAAATAGCTGAGTCAGCATTTCACTGAATCCTTTAAGCTTGCTTGTCTTGGGGCCATGGAGTCATAACCAACATAAACGAGAAACCATGGATAAATATAGTAGAGGTTTGGAGTATTATGACAAAGGTAATGAGGGCATTTTTTCAAGAAAAACAACATCAGGATAAAAAAAACTTTCAATCACTGGATGATTGCTTTATATTATATTATATGAATCATATTCAGGAATCTTGTGCGTGCAGCATCATTCACCTCTGCGGACGGCTCTAGGGAGTTTAAAATTACAGACTATATATCCTGCAATACAACTCATGTTGTATACTATGCTACATGTACATGTAAACTTATCCATGTAGGCCTCACATCTCGTGAACAACTAGTACATACTCGCATACACGTAAGGGATATTATGGCCACGCGTGATGTGGAAGATGTCTCATAAGTGCAACCCTAATGATCTAAAAATTTGAAGTTTCGCAAGGTTACGTTGTGGTATAAGAGGAGGAAACTTGTGATGAGCAAACATCCTCGGATACATGGATACATCGGTTGTTATCTGAGCATCTGGGAGTACTCATATATTATATTTGCGTCTTTGATCCTGCATAATTTGTGGCTCTTAGATAACCTCACCACATGTGGGAGTGTAACAAATAGGCAATCCCCATGTGTTGAGGCTGTCTCTAGCTGCAGAGCCTAAGACGTTATCCAAACACGTTCGCTCATCACTAGAGGGGACATAAAATGCCTGTTAGCACAGGTGGAATGTAGGAATGAGCAAGCATAATCGTGGGTATTCGGTACTCGGTGAGTAATGAAGTACTCGCGGTACTCAGAACATAGCGAGTATTTCACTACTCGCCTCGCACTGTTCGGATGTCCTGACCAGCATTTGCCAATCACAGTAATGCTGCAGCCTTCTTGGTTGTGGGCGGCATTACTATGATTGGCTGGCCGCCCAGTATCGTACATGATTCCTAGGCTATGACTCATAGCCTAGGAGTCATATCCTAGCTCTATGTAAGCCCTGCCACCACCATTTTCTGCACATTGCATGCAGAACACAGCTAGTGTAGGGAGAGTGTGAGCAGCTGCTAGTAGAGAGAGTTGTGTTTGTTTGTGCAAATCATCCAGAAATCCTCTGTAAAACCCAAAAGCTCTTTTCAGAGCTGAAAGTATAAGGTCAGGGACTGAGTAGTGACAGTTTTCCCAGCTATTTTTGGATTCTCATATTTACCCCTGTAGGGCAGTTTTTTTGTGCTGTTGCGGAACAGGACGCACGGTACTGCACAATTGACACCCAGCCAGCATCGCTGTCTTGTATGGTTACTGGGGTGCGTAATCTCACCTTAAACCTCAGGGCAGTTTTTTATTTGCAGCACCGCTGTCTTGTGTGGTTACTGGGGTGGGTAATCTTGCCTTAAACCTCTGGGAAATTTTTTTAGGCAGCACCGCTGCTTTGTGTGGTTACTGGGATGGGTAATCTCGCCTTAAACCTCAGGGCAATTTTTTAGTGGCAGCACCGCTGTCTTGTGTGGTTACTGGGGGGTGCGTAATAATCTCGCCTTAAACCTCAGGGTAATTTTTTGTGCTGTTGCGGTGCTATTTGTAAAGCACAAAGCAGTACTAGGCTGTAGTGCTACCTTCCACAAAGCACTATCTATCTCCTTGTTCCCCAATATCTGCATCTGAACATCTGCAGCTATGGCAGAAAAATCCAAAATTCCTAAAAAGGCTGTTGTGAAGGGATAGGGACGTGGATGTGGGGTTGTCACTGGTGCCCAACAAGACACAGAGTCTGGGAGACCGAAGAAGGTTGATGCATCTAGGTTCCTGACGAAATTTCCCAGTCTGGAACGTAAACAGGTCTGGAAGCCAGAAGAACAAGAGCAGATACTGTCTTGGATGGCTGTTAAGTTCTCAGTGAAATTTTCTAGCATCAGTGGCACCCAATCGTCCATGACAAAACAGTCTCCTATCCATACAGAGAACGCTGGGTCATCCTATTCGCAACCTGTTCCTAGTTCATCACCCCGTCAGGAGTCACAGGAAACATTTGACCCCAACCTTGGCCACTCTGAGGATCTGTTTGGTCCATTTCCTTTCAGTGCCTCTGGCCTCTCACGACCTTGAAGAGGAACGTGAGGTGGTATCATCTGTTGATGATGGTCAAATATTTGAAACCCCACGGCCAGAAGAAAGCCACTTTCATCCACTTGATATACCGGGTGAAGAGGTGGAGGCTAATGGTAATGACACACAGTAGCGTGCTAATCTATTGGCGCAGTCTCTCCCTGGCACAACAGTTGTGGCGCCGTGCCCTGGTGGGTCTAGAGGGACTCTAACCCCATGTTTTTGGGGCAGAGTCCTGTGACTGCACACCAATGCTCTCTTAGCCAAGCTCTGTGAGTCTTAACAGGCTACAGCATTTAAGTTTCACTTAGGCAGACTCTGTGAAGACACAGAGTTCGCCGCAGTACACACTGGGTGACGTTAACCCGCGTGCGTTCTGCTATTTCACTGCCATTTTGTATCCGCCAGTACCTGGCAGCAGGTAACATCTCTGCACGGTGGGCCCCAGGCTGCGAACGCACCTTATCTTTACTTTATTATTATTTGGTGCATTCCGCAAGCCCATAACAGGTACCAGCTCTGTGCAACAGCATGCATTAATGGGGAGTGACACGCCAAGCAGGTCCAAAGAAGGTGGTGGTAAAATGGCCACAAACTAGGCCATCTTCAGTAAACCGGCTCATCAACAAGGACTAGCCGGAACAGTAATGTCAAGGAGGGAGAAGTTGAACAAGATGGTCAGCGGCTATCTAATTGACCATACCTGCATCCTTCCTGAATGCTTCTGTTCCGTTTAATTACTGGTATCCAAGCTGCTTAGTTGGCCAGACCTCTCCTTATATGCCTTGGAGGTGCTGGCCTGCCCTGCTGCTAGTGTGATGTCAGAGCGTGTTTTCAGTGCCGCTAGGGCACTCATCACAGATACACGCACACAGTTGACTACAGAGAATGCAGAAAGGCTGACTCTGATAAAATTTAACAAGGAATGGATTTTGCAACAGTATTTATGTAGAGATGAGCAACTTTGCCTTTTTTCGGGTAGAATCGGGTTTCAAGAAACCCGACTTTCTCAAAAGTCGGGTCGAACGAAATTGTCATGGTTAGGACATGGTTAACGTCCTGTTCTCACAAGGTTAACTTTTGCCGTCCTCTCTTTGGATCTCGGAGGGGTATTTATACTCACTCCAGACTAGGATTCCCTGTCAGCTGTACTGTTATTCTGGCTGCGTGTCTGACCCCCCCTGGTGTGCGTGTACTGCATTGCTTGTTTGATTCCCGTTTATGACCAGGTCTGTTCCCTCACTCTGAACTCCGTCTCTAGTTTTGGCACTTCTGTCTTCTCCGGTTCTGACCTCCCGGCTTGGCTATTGTTACTCTGTTACAGTTTGCCCCTATTGTACCGTCCATCGCCCGTTCTGGTTTTCTGATCTATTGCTACGTCCTGACTATTCGCTCTGTCTAACCCTTTGGTACTGTCCTGCTATCTCGTGCTTTGATCTGGTTTCTGTCTCTGTCTATGCCCCTTGGTAACTTGTCCCGTAGTTACCTTTCTAGGAGTTCCCCTGCAGCTCCTAGCTCTGTGGAGCTTAGGTCACGCCCCCAGCAGTTACGTGCTTCTGGTCCTGATAGTCTGAAGCATGCATCATCACCGCTGATGTACCACTCCACAGGTATCTTTGAGCACTGTTTTTGTACTCAGGACACACGCACTGGCTCAGTGAGCAAGTGCAGTGCGGTGTTCCTGACATTATAGCTGACCATTTCAGTTTTTTTTTCCTCTGAAAGAAAAAAAAAGTGTTATCCTCATGGATCCCACACAAGCTTTGGCTGATCAGGTCAAGCACCTGACCCAAATGTTAAACAAACTTAATGTGGAACAGTGCATGATGGCCCATACCCTGCAACAGTTGGTGGATACTGCGCAAGGGGCTATCGCTGCAGGGGCTCCTAGTGCTGGGGATAGAGATGTGTATTTGGCATCAAAGTTCATAGTTAGCAGACAGTATAAAAATTCATAGTAATAGTTAGAAGCTGTCCTTATATTGACATTTCTATTTTAATTTCACAGGTTGTTGAACAAAAGGAAAAAAAAAATACAACAACCTGTGAAATTAAAATAGACATGTCAATATAAGGACAGCTTCTAACTATTACTATGAATTTTTATACTGTCTGCTAACTATGAACTTTGACATGTGTCATCTGACTGCCATCTGACTGTTTGGAGCTCATTTTTTTTAAATCTGTGTGTACTTAATGCACCACCTATGTATGCTTCATGTGGTATTTCCTGAAGAAGAGGTTGCAAAAAACCTTGAAACGCGTAGAATAAACCACTGTCAAACTTTATTAACTTTCTGGAATTTCATCATTTGGGCAGCGCGGACGAAATCCACGTATTCCTTTGCAGAGCTCTGATTGGGTGAAAGGGGAGATCACCCGTTAGGGAGGTAATCATAATGGTCTGTGTTGTAACCCGGTTCCTTTTGTCAATCCGATAAAATCTGTATCTGTGTCATCTGTTGGTCTGGAGGGCATTCCGGATTACCTGAGACACTTTGAAGATGTGTTTTCCGAAAGCGAGGCCCATAGACGGGCTGTCTGAGTACGAAGCGGAATGAATTGCTGACTCTAGGTTGGTCCATCGTGCCCTTCAATATCTTGTACATTGGAAAGGCTGCGGTCCTGAAGACCGGTCGTGGGTTCCTGCTCGATCGGTTCATGCGGATAGGTTGGTCCGGGCCATTCATGCCAAGTATCCAGAGAGACCTGGGGGTCCAGTGGCCCCCCATTGAGAGGGGGGTACTGTCATGATCCAGGATGCGGTTTGTCTTTGGCCCGTCCTGGTCAGACAGGGGTTAATTGTTTTGCCTCTCTCTGGCAGACGGCGGCTATTTAATGCTCACTCAACCTAGGTCCGGTGACAGTTATACTCCTGCCCTCGGCTGAGTTAGTTGACCTTGTGCATGCGTGTGCCTTGTGACTGTGATATTATGCTTGTTTGGTTTTGACCCGGTTCTGTCCCTGTTACGAGATCTGCCTGTTCCTTTGGTACTGCTCTGCTATTCCCGTGTATGACTCTTTTGCCTTGGACCTGACTACTCTCTGACTGCCCCACTGGTACGGCGTTGCTATCTCTGTGTATGACTCATTGCTTACGTTCTGACTATTCTCTGCTTGCTCCTCAGGTATCATTCTGCCCTCTATGTGTATGACCAGCGGAATGGGTCATCACCACCAACGTGACACATCCCTCTGAGACACCGGCCCGTGTTGTGAGTTCATTTTCCCCTTCACTACTGAGGCCCGAGGAACTCCCTCTTCTGGTGAAGAAAGGTAGTGAGCCTGATTGTCAAACACCTGGGGCTGATGATGATGACTGGCTGAGTGGAGTTAATGACTGGATATAAGGCTGCCGACACCCTTCTGGCCTGTGGGTGATTTCTCTGTGGACTTCTAGGAAACCAGTCTGATTCCTGCTCATCTAAAGCTAAGATTTTTGCTTTGCCTTTTTGCATTAGTGTTTTGTTTTCCTTGCTTTTCTGGATTCTGCCATTCCCTGCTGGGGTGAGCTGAATCTCCTTTTGCCTGTTGCTCTGTCTTCAGAATATTCCTGAGTACTGACATAGCTTTTTTGAAGCCTAGCGTCTTCAGGGCCTTTTTTACTGTCAGTTTGTTGGCTCTTATTTTCATAGGGTTTTTCACAGATTGCAGACAGCAACCTTCCTGTCCTTTCCTATCTAAGCTAGCGTGGGCCCCATCTTTGCTCAGTCTATCTTTCTGTCTGTGTTTTGCTCTTTCTTCTTGCTTCACCGTCATTATATGTGGGGGGCTGCCTTTTGCTTTGGGGTCTGCTCTGGGGCAGTTTAGATTTCCCTTTCTGTCTTTAGGCTATGTAGTCCTCCGGCTGTGATCGAGGGGCCTAGGGCATCGTAGGAGCCCCCCACGGCTACTGCTAGTTGTGTTGATAGGTTCAGGGGTCTGCAATCCGATAGCTGCCAACTTCTCTGGTTTTCTGGACTTAGCTAGCATTTCTATTTTTGCCTCCTACGGTGACTCAATCATAACAGAATCACCCGCCATACCGCAGATTCTAGGGTACTCAATAGCAGGAAAGAATTGTATAAAAAAAAAAGTGTGTATATTTTTTCCTCTATATCTCTGAGGCCGTAGGGGGAATTTTTTTTTCTCTCAATGGAGATAAAGCAATTGTCTGATCGTGTGGAGCAGCTCGCTGCGGAAGTGCGGGGAATTTCCGCCTACCTTGCTCATTCACATGCTGCTTAACCAAAGATTCCTACACCTGATGTATTTTTTGGGGATCGGTCTAAATTTTTGAATTTCAAAAATAATTGTAAATTACTTTTTGCCTTGAAGCCTAACTCGTCAGGGAGCTCCGCGCAGCAGGTTAAAATTGTCATCTCTTTGCTGCGTGGCGATCCCCAGGATTGGGCGTTTTCTTTGAAACCAGATGATCCTATTCTGACTAATGTGAACGCATTTTTTCAGGCCTTGGGGTTGTTGTATGACGAACCTAATGCCATTGATCAGGCTGAAAAGACCCTGCTGGCATTGAACCAGGGTCGTGATTCTGCAGAATTGTACTGTCAAAAATTCCAAAAGTGGGCAGTACTTACTACCTGGAATGATAATGCCTTGGCTGCTCTCTTTCGGAAGGGGTTGTCAGAAGCCATAAAAGATACTATGGTGGGATTTCCTGTTCCCTCTGGTCTTGACGATTCTATGTCTTTAGCCATTCAGGTTGATCGGCGTTTACGCGAACACAGAGCTGCACGAGAGGTGTTGCCACCTGTTGAACAGATGTCTGAACCTATGCAATGTGATAGAGTTTTTTCCAGAGAGCAGAGTCAGGAGTTCAGAAGGCGTAATAAGTTGTGTTTTTTCTGTGGAGATGCCTCGCATATTATTTCTGTCTGTCCTAAACGCGAGAAACGCTTTGCACACACGTTTTCTGTTGGTGGTGTTCAACCTAAGTTTCTTCTGGCTATTACTCTGATCTGCTCCCTGTCCACATTTTCCGCCAAGGCTTTTGTGGATTCGGGAGCAGCTCTAAACCTAATGGACTTGGATTTTGCTAAACGTTGTGGATTTCCGATGACACCTCTGCAGACGCCTATCCCTTTGAGGGGGATTGATGCTACTCCTTTGGCTAAAAATAAACCTCAGTTTTGGACCCAGGTGGTAATGCGGGTCGCCCCAGACCATCAAGAAAATTGCAGGTTTTTGGTGTTACATAATCTGCATGATACCATTGTTCTGGGGTTTCCCTGGTTACAAATTCATAATCCAGTTTTGGATTGGAAATCTGTGTCTGTGGTGAGTTGGGGTTGTCGGTGTGCCTTTAGTGAGGCTCCGGTGTTTTCTACCTCTCCTCAGTCGCATGATGTTCCTGATTATTTGGCGGACTTTTATGATGTATTTAGTGAGAATGAGTCTGCGTCTCTGCCTCCTCATAGGAGTTATGACTGTGCTATTGAACTGAGCCCGGGGTGTAAATTTCCCAAGGGTCGGCTCTTCAATTTATCTATACCCGAGCACGAGGCTATGCGATCCTATATTAAGGAGGCATTGGAGAAGGGTCATATTAGACCATCCTCGTCACCCTTAGGTGCCAGTTTTTTTTTTGTAGCCAAAAAGGATGGATCATTAAGACCTTCTATTGATTATCGTGCTCTCAACAAAATTACTGTTAAATATCAGTATCCGTTACCCCTGATTTCTGATCTATTCTCCAGAGTTAAAGGTGCTTGCTGGTTTACCAAGCTTGACCTCAGGGGGGCGTATAATCTTATTCGCATTAAGCATGGGGATGAATGGAAGACGGCGTTTAATACTCCGGAGGGACATTTTGAGTACCTGGTGATGCCTTTTGGGCTCACTAATGCCCCTTCTGTCTTCCAGTGCTTCATGAACGATATTTTCCGAGATTTTGTCGATAAATTTTTGATTATAAATCTGGATGATATTTTGATCTTCTCCAAGGATTGGGATTCTCATGTGGAACATATTCGGACTGTGTTCCGGATCTTGAGGGAGAATTCCCTGTATGTCAAAGGATCTAAATGCCTTTTTGGAGTACAGAGGATTTCTTTTTTGGGATTTATTTTGTCCCCGTCAACTATTGAAATGGACCCGGCCAAGGTACAGGCCATTTACGATTGGGTTCAGCCCACTTCTTTGAAGGCCCTCCAGAAGTTTTTGGGTTTTGCTAATTTTTATCGGAAATTTATAGCAAAATTTTCTAGTATTGCCAAGCCATTGACTGATTTGACTAAGAAGGGTGCTGATGTGTTAAATTGGTCTCCGGAGGCTATTTCTTCCTTTCAGGAGCTGAAGCGAAGATTCACCTCCGCCCCGGTTTTGCGGCAACCTGATGTCTCACTTCCGTTCCAGGTAGAGGTGGATGCTTCTGAGATTGGTGCAGGAGCTGTTTTGTCCCAAAAGGATCCTGTAACATCTAAAATGAATCCCTGTGCTTTATTTTCCCGAAAGTTCTCTCCATCTGAACGTAACTATGATGTGGGGAATTGGGAAATGTTAGCCATGAAATGGGCATTTGAGCAGTGGAGACATTGGTTGGAGGAAGCTAAGCATCAAGTCATGGTCCTCACTGACCACAAGAATTTGATTTACCTAGAGTCGGCTAAGCGCTTGAACCCTAGACAGGCTAGGTGGGCCTTGTTTTTTACACGTTTTGATTTTGTGGTTTCTTTTCTTCCTGGAACCAAGAATGTCAAGGCTGACGCCCTCTCTAGGAGCTTCTTTGCTGATTCTCCTGTGGTGACCAAGCCTGCTACCATCTTAGGCGAAGGGGTAGTTCTTTCTGCCATCTCGCCCGATTTGAGACGTGCTCTGGAAGAGTTCCAGGAGGACAAACCTGAGCGTTGTCCCAGTGGAAAGTTGTATGTTCCTGACCAGTGGAAGAAGAGAGTGATGTCTGAAGTTCATTGCTCTGCTTTGGCTGGTCATCCAGGTATTTTTGGTACTAGAGATCTGGTGAGTCAGTCTTTTTGGTGGCCCTCCTTGTCTCGTGATGTCAGGAATTTTGTGCAGTCCTGTGGGACGTGCTCCCGGTCTAAATCGTGTTCTCGCTCTAGTGGGTTGTTGATGCCTTTGCCTGTCCCCAAGAGGCCATGGACCCATATTTCAATGGATTTCATCTCTGATATGCCTGTCTCTCAAAGGATGACTGTTATTTGGGTGATTTGTGATAGGTTCTCTAAGATGGTTCATCTTGTACCACTCCCTAAGTTGCCGTCTTCCTCTGAATTGGTGCCCCTGTTTTTACAACAGGTGGTTCGCTTGCACGGGATTCCTGAGAACATTGTATCTGACAGAGGAGTCCAGTTTGTGTCTAGATTTTGGAGAACTTTCTGTTCCAAGCTGGGAATTCTGTTGTCCTTCTCCTCTGCTTTTCACCCTCAGACCAATGGGCAGACAGATAGAACAAACCAGACCTTGGAGTCATATTTGAGATGTTTTATTTCTGCTGATCAGGATGATTGGGTTTCATTTTTGCCCTTGGCCGAATTTGCTTTAAATAATAGTGCTAGCTCTGCCACTTTGATGTCTCCTTTTTTTTGTAACTTTGGGTTTCATCCTCGATTTTCTTCAGGGCAGGTGGAGCCCTCTGCCTGCCCAGGGGTTGACACTGTGGTGGAGAGAATGCACCAGATCTGGGACCAAGTGGTGGATAAGTTATCTCTCTCCCAGGAAAAGGCCCAGCGGTTTTCCAACCGACATAGGACCATTGGTCCCCAATTTAAGGTTGGTGATATGGTGTGGTTATCACCAAAAAATATTGCTATGAAGGTGGCTTCTCTTAAGTTTAAGCCTAGATTTATTGGACCTTACAAGATTTTGGAGATTATTAATCCGGTCTCTTTTCGTTTGGCTCTTCCTGTCACATTTAAAATCCATAATGTGTTCCATAAATCTTTGTTGAAGAGGTTTGTTGAACCTGTTGTTCCGGGGGTTGCACCTCCAGACCCTGTATTGGTTGAAGGTAACATGGAATATGAGGTAGAGAAAGTACTGGATTCCCGTCTGGCTAGACGGAGACTCCAGTATTTGGTTAAGTGGAAGGGTTATGGTCAGGAGGATAATTCCTGGGTCTCTGCCTCTGATATTCATGCCAAAAGATTGGTGCGTGCCTTTCATCGGGCTCACCCTGATCGCCCTGGTGGTGTGGTTGAGGGTTCGGTGACCCCTCCTCAAGGGGGAGGAACTGTTGTGAGTTCATTTTCCCCTTCACTACTGAGGCCCGAGGAACTCCCTCTTCTGGTGAAGAAAGGTAGTGAGCCTGATTGTCAAACACCTGGGGCTGATGATGATGACTGGCTGAGTGGAGTTAATGACTGGATATAAGGCTGCCGACGCCCTTCTGGCCTGCGGGTGATTTCTCTGTGGACTTCTAGGAAACCAGTCTGATTCCTGCTCATCTAAAGCTAAGATTTCTGCTTTGCCTTTTTGCATTAGTGTTTTGTTTTCCTTGCTTTTCTGGATTCTGCCATTCCCTGCTGGGGTGAGCTGAATCTCCTTTTGCCTGTTGCTCTGTCTTCAGAATATTCCTGAGTACTGACATAGCTTTTTTGAAGCCTAGCGTCTTCAGGGCCTTTTTTACTGTCAGTTTGTTGGCTCTTATTTTCATAGGGTTTTTCACGGATTGCAGACAGCAGCCTTCCTGTCCTTTCCTATCTAAGCTAGTGTGGGCCCCATCTTTGCTCAGTCTATCTTTCTGTCTGTGTTTTGTTCTTTCTTCTTGCTTCACCGTCATTATATGTGGGGGGCTGCCTTTTGCTTTGGGGTCTGCTCTGGGGCAGTTTAGATTTCCCTTTCTGTCTTTAGCTATGTAGTCCTCCGGCTGTGATCGAGGGGCCTAGGGCATTGTAGGAGCCCCCCACGGCTACTGCTAGTTGTGTTGATAGGTTCAGGGGTCTGCAATCCGATAGCTGCCAACTTCTCTGGTTTTCTGGACTTAGCTAGCATTTCTATTTTTGCCTCCTACGGTGACTCAATCATAACAGGCCCGGTACTGATTAACCTCACTGCCCTGGCTGGCCACCCACACTCCATGTCAGATTCATCTTGGACTGTGGAATTCACGATTTGACTTGATAATCCAGGGATGGTATGATAGAAAGAGCTAAATGGACTAATGTGAAGTGTGGCCTGCTGCATCATTCACTTTTGGTGGGGGTGAAGGACACAAGGAAAGGGGTTCTTCCTGACCAGGAGCCAGCACTTGACGACTCAGTGCTTGCATTTTTTGAACCTTCAGAAGAGGAGGGCATATTTGCTGAAGTCTGTTTCGGCAATGTAAGCCAAAACCAGTTCCTGATGCTCCAGCTTTATAAGCGGTTAACCTACTCCCACAAAAGGTAGCCTTCCAGGCGTTCCGGAGCTGAGGTGTGGTGCTTGCATTTGGAAGGTTTAGCCGTAAAGGAAACATGCGGTCAAAGGATCTCTCCATGTAGGTGAAACAAGCCATCCTTAAGCTGCAAAAACAGAAAAAACCCATCCGAGAAAATGCTACAACATTAGGAGTGGCAAAATCTACTGTTTGGTACATCCTGAGAAAGAAAGAAAGCACTGGTGAACTCATCAATGCATAAAGACTTGGGCGCCCACGGATGACAACAGTGGTGGATGATCGCAGAATAGTCTCCATGGTGAAGAGAAACCCCTTCACAACAGTCAACCAAGTGAACAACACTCTCCAGGAGGTAGGCATATCAATATCCAAATCTACCATAAAGAGAAGACTGCATGAAAGTAAATACAGAGGGTTCACTGCACAGTGCAAGCCACTCATAAGCATCAAGAATAAAAAGGCTAGACTGGATGTTGCTAAAAAAAAATAAAAAAGCCAGCACAGTTCTGGAAGAACATTCTTTGGACAGATGAAACCAAGATCAACCTCTACCAGAATGATGGAAAGAGAAAAGTATGGTGAAGTTGTGGTACAGCTCATGATCCAAAGTATACCACATCATCTGTAAAACACGGCGGAGGCAGTGTGATGGCTTGGGCATGCATGGCTGCCAGTGGCACTGGGTCACTAGTGTTTATTGATGATGTGACACAGGACAGAAGCAGCCGAATGAATTCTGAGGTATTCAGAGCCATACTATGTGCTCAGATCCAGATCCAGCCAAATGCAGCCAAACTGATTGGTCGTCGTTTCATACTACAGATGGACAATGACCCAAAACATAAAGCCAAATTTACCCAGGAGTTTATTAAAGCAATGAAGTGGAATATTCTTGAACGGCCAAGTCAGTCACCTGATCCCAACCGAATTAAGCATGCATTTCACTTGTTAAAGTCTAATCTTCAGACAGAAAGGCCCACAAACAAACAGCAACTGAAAACCACCGCAGTGAAGGCCTGGCAGAGCATCAAAAAGGAGGAAACACAGCGTCTGGTGATGTCCATGAGTTCAAGACTTCTGGCAGTCATTGCCAACAAAGGGTTTTCAACCAAGTACTAGAAATGAACATTTTATTTACAATTATTTAATCTGTCCAATTACTTTTGGTCCTTTTAAAAACAGAGTGGCACATGTTAAGGAGCTGAAACTCCTAAACCCTTCATCCAATTTTAATGTTGATACCTTCAAATGAAAGCTGAAAGTCTGAACTTCAACTGCATCTGAATTGTTTTTTTTTAAATTCATTGTGGTAATGTCTAGAACCAAAATTAGAAAAATGTTGTCTCTGTCCAAATATATATAGACCTAACTGAAGCTGTTAGAAGATCGCCTCTATCATCACTCGCTCTTACGGCACTTTTGATATATCACTGGCACTGCCTAAGTGGCGTACTAGTCCCACTCAGCCAGCTAAAAATGACAGAACTTCAAATAGTGATTGTACATTCTAGTGAAGCAGTGGTGTAAAACCACTCATACAGCCCCTGACCCGGTGCCCCCATGTTATATACATTCATTTACAGCATACATTTTTTTACAATTTTCACATTTTTTAGCCTTTTCCTCAGCCCCCAGACCACTTTGTAGAATCCAGCAGACAATTACTTGCATTTTCCATTCACAATCCTTGGACTCGCTACTCATACCGAATACACGAGTATTACGGTATATTTGTTACGAGTATAGCGAGTCCGAAAACTTCACTACTCGCTCATCCCTAGTGGAATGTAGATGGACTTGAATTTTGGCTTCTATGGCACCAGCTGGGCTTAATAAACAATTAAGTTTTGTTCCATTTTTGTAGTTATTTTTGTCTCTAGGTTTGGATTTTAATCCGTGTATTTTCTGTTTTTTAGTCTCTTATAAATTTCTGATGACTCTTTACCATCTACTATGAATATCCTCTCCACAAGTACAGTATAGTTAATCATCTATGAATCTGATCCTTTTCTAATATTGGATTCTCCATGCATCCTTGAAATGGCTCAGAAGGGTTACACTGTCCAATATCAATGGATGGGCCACAACATTTCGCAGTTAAGGTTTCAGGTACTGGAGCAGATACCCCACTCAGAAGGGTTAAGGTAAAACTACTCAAGAAAGGCAAGGCTTCTTGGATCTTTTCATTACAAATAGAGTTGAGCGATACCGTCCGATACTTCAAAGTATCGTATCGGATGGTATCGGCCGATCTTTAAAAAAAGTATCGGTATCGCCGATTCCGATACCGGAAGTCCCATTCAAGTCTATGGGACTTCCGGTATCGGAATAAGAAAAACCCTTTCCTGCCCTTGTACAGCCTCTCTGGGGTCTGTACGGGCCTTTCGGGGGGCTGTGCCGGCCTGCCAGGGGGTCTGTGCAGGCTCCGGTGGTCTGTGCCGGCCTGCCGGGGGGCTGTGCCGGCCTGCCGGTGGTCTGTGCAGGCTCCGGTGGGCTGTGCCGGCCTGCCGGGGGGCTGTGCCGGCCTGCCGGGGGGCTGTGCAGGCTCCGGGGGGCTGTGCCGGCCTGCCGGGGGGCTGTGCCGGCCTGCCGGTGGTCTGTGCAGGCTCCGGGGGGCTGTGCCGGCCTGCCGGGGGGCTGTGCCGGCCTGCCGGTGGTCTGTGCAGGCTTCGGGGGTCTGTGCAGGCATCGTCCGATGGGACTACAAGTCCCATCGGGCGATGCCTGCTACCATGACAGTGATTGACACATTAGCCAATGATGGGACAGTAATAGTCCTATCATCCGGCTAATGTGTTGAATGTAAAAAAAAAAAAAAATTACATGCTACATACATACAACATGCATACTACATACATGCTACATTCATACTACATACTACATACATGCTACATACATGCTACATTCATACTACATAAATACTACATGCAACATACATACTACATATATACTACATGCATGCTACATACATACTGCATGCTACATACATACTACATGCTACATACATACTACATGCTACATACATACCACATATATACTACATACATACTACATACATACTACATGCATGCTACATGCATGCTACATGCTACATACATAACACATATATACTACATGCATGCTACATACATAGTACATGCTACATGCATGCTACATACATACTACATGCTACATACTACATATATACTACATGCATGCTACATACATACTACATGCTACATACTACATATATACTACATGCATGCTACATACATACTACATGCTACATACATACTACATATATACTACATGCATGCTACATACATACTACATGCTACATACATACTACGTATATACTACATGCATGCTACATACATACTACATGCTACATACATACCACATACATACTACATACATGCTACATATATACTACATATATACTACATGCATGCTACATACATACTACATGCTACATACATACTACATATATACTACATACATACTACATACATACTACATATATACTACATGCATGCTACATACATACTACATGCTACATACATACCACATACATACTACATACATGCTACATGCTACATATATACTACATATATACTACATGCATGCTACATACATACTACATGCTACATACATACTACATATATACTACATACATACTACATGCATGCTACATACATACTACATACATACTACATGCTACATACATACCACATATATACTACATACATACTACATACAATACATTCATACAATACATACATAGACATACAGTACATATAACATAGAGTAACATACTTACCAATACTTGTCACATTGTTCCCCGAAGCCATTGTCTTTTCCGGAATAAATATTAACATAACAAACCACAAAAATACTCACCCACGATCCGAAGCAGTCCACGAGTGTGTCCCACGACGATCTTGGGTAGAGAACTGCAGCATCAGCTGATGCTGCCGTTCTCTACGGGCTGCAGGAATCCAATGACGGAAGGTAGGTATCCTTCCGCACTGTATTCCTCCGCCACTTAAAAAAAAAAAAAGTCCCTAGTCTCACTTTATGCCATTGCTGTGTGGGAAATTCCCACACAGCAATGGCATAAAGTGAGACTAGGGACTTTTTTTTTTTTAAGTGGCGGAGGAATACAGTGCGGAAGGATACCTACCTTCCGTCATTGGATTCCTGCAGCCCGTAGAGAACGGCAGCATCATCTGATGCTGCAGTTCTCTACCCAAGATCGTCGTGGGACACACTCGTGGACTGCTTCGGATCGTGGGTGAGTATTTTTGTGGTTTGTTATGTTAATATTTATTCCGGAAAAGACAATGGCTTCGGGGAACAATGTGACAAGTATTGGTAAGTATGTTACTCTATGTTATATGTACTGTATGTCTATGTATGTATTGTATGAATGTATTGTATGTATGTAGTATATATGTGGTATGTATGTAGCATGTAGTATGTATGTAGTATGTATGTAGCATGCATGTAGTATATATGTAGTATGTATGTAGCATGCATGTAGTATATATGTAGTATGTATGTAGCATGTATGTAGTATGTATGTGGTATGTATGTAGCATGTAGTATGTATGTAGCATGCATGTAGTATATATGTAGTATGTATGTAGCATGTAGTATGTATGTAGTATGTATGTAGTATGTATGTGGTATGTATGTAGCATGTAGTATGTATGTAGCATGCATGTAGTATGTATGTAGTATGCATGTAGTATGCATGTAGTATGTATGTAGCATGTATGTGGTATGTATGTGGTATGTATGTAGCATGTAGTATGTATGTAGCATGCATGTAGTATATATGTAGTATGTATGTAGCATGTAGTATGTATGTAGTATGTATGTAGTATGTATGTGGTATGTATGTAGCATGTAGTATGTATGTAGCATGCATGTAGTATGTATGTAGTATGTATGTAGTATATATGTAGTATGTATGTAGCATGTATGTGGTATGTATGTAGCATGTAGTATGTATGTAGCATGTAGTATGTATGTAGCATGCATGTAGTATATATGTAGTATGTAGTATGTATGTGGTATGTATGTAGCATGTAGTATGTATGTAGCATGCATGTAGTATGTATGTAGCATGCATGTAGTATGCATGTAGTATGCATGTAGTATGTATGTAGTATGTATGTAGTATGTATGTGGTATGTATGTAGCATGTAGTATGTATGTAGCATGCATGTAGTATGTATGTAGCATGCATGTAGTATGTATGTAGCATGCATGTATGTATGTAGCATGCATGTAGCATGCATGTAGTATGTATGTAGTATGTATGTAGTATGTATGTAGCATGCAGCATGTATGTAGTATGTATGTAGTATATATGTAGTATGTATGTAGCATGTAGTATGTATGTAGCATGCATGTAGTATGTATGTAGTATGTATGTAGTATGTATGTAGTATATATGTGGTATGTATGTAGTATGTATGTAGTATGTATGTAGTATATATGTGGTATGTATGTAGTATGTATGTAGTATGTATGTAGCATGCATGTAGTATGTATGTAGTATTTTTTTTTTTTAACATTTAACACATTAGCCGGATGATGGGACTACTACTGTCCCATCATTGGCTAATGTGTCAATCACTGTCATGGTAGCAGGCATCGCCAGATGGGACTTGTAGTCCCATCGGACGATGCTTGCACAGACCCCCGGACATCAGCACAGCCCCCCGGCATGCCGGCACAGCCCCCCGGCAGGCCGGTACAGACCACCGGCAGGCCGGCACAGCCCCCCGGCAGGCCGGTACAGACCCCCACAGGGTGCACAGACCACCGGCAGGCCGGCACAGCCCCCCGGCAGGCCGGTACAGACCCCCACAGGGTGCACAGACCACCGGCAGGCCGGCACAGCCCCCCGGCAGGCCGGTACAGACCCCGGGCAGTCCACACAGCCCCCCGGCAGGCCGGCACAGCCCCCCGGCAGGCCGGCAGAGACCCCCGGAAGGCCCGAAATGACGGCGCATCATGATGCGCACACACCGCGCATCATGATGACGTCAGGCTGTCAATCAACTGAACTTCCGATTCCGATGCCGAATTCCGATATTGAAAAAATATCGGAAGTCGGTATCGGAATTCCGATACAGCAAGTATCGGCCGATACCCGATACTTGCGGTATCGGAATGCTCAACACTAATTACAAAACATTCAACCCATTGTAGGGTTGAAACAGCAACTACAACATAGCCAGTTTTCTCTGTGGGATAGCGGGTACAAATAAATTCATAACCTCATAATTTAAGTTTCAGTTTTTGATGCTGTTTTCTCTTTAATCATCCTGTTTGGTTATCCTTAAGCTAGTCGTGTTTTTTTTCTTCTTCTATT
This sequence comes from Dendrobates tinctorius, assembly GCF_039654945.1. Classification (NCBI taxonomy): domain Eukaryota; kingdom Metazoa; phylum Chordata; class Amphibia; order Anura; family Dendrobatidae; genus Dendrobates; species Dendrobates tinctorius. The sequence goes on from NW_027361683.1 coordinate 5,916,680, forward strand.
TTAACTCTATCTTCCACTAGGTGCCTGTCCAACATGTGCTTCGCTGGTTTTGGTTGAGTGTTTTGGATTGATAGTAATTGTTCCATTATTATTTATGTGTATATTTATGCTTCAATGTATTCAATAACCTTCCATCATACACACGTGGTTAAAATTGTTGGTACCCCTCGCTTAATGACAGAAACACCCACAATGGTGACAGAAATATCTTGAATCTGACAAAAGTAATAATAAATAAAAAATCTATGAAAATGAACAAATGAAAGTCAGACATTGCTTTTCAACCATGCTTCCACAGAATTAAAAAAAAAAAAACTAAATAGGCCTGGACAGAAATGATGGTACCTTTAACTTAATATTTTGTTGCACAACATTTTGAGGCAATCACTGCAATCAAACGATTCCTGTAACTGTCAATGAGACTTCTTCACCTCTCGACAGGAATTTTGGCCCACTCCTCAAGAGCAAACTGCTCCAGTTGTCTCGTGTTAGAAGGTTGCCTTTTTCCAGATGGCATGTTTCAGCTCTTTCCAAAGATGCTCAATAGGATTAAGGTCAGGGCTCATAGAAGGCCACTTCAGAATAGTCTGACCCCGAAACAGCTGTATGTGGATGGATACCATGTTTTGGCATAGGTGGTTTCCTTCATTGGAGACTGCCCTTCCCGTGGTTGTTCCTTCCCGGGCAAAGACCTGGCTGGTCATTGCTTGCGTTGAGAAACACGTGATGGTGTCTCCGCGGCTTCTGTTTTGCATGTTTTACATACTTCCCATAAGGGATGGGGGCAGTGCTCTAGAATCACTGCGTTGAGAAACACGTGATGGTGTCTCAGCAGTGTCGGATGTTGATCTCCATGAGTTCATTCATCCTCCTCTTCATAGTCTTTTTACTAGGCATTGCTCCTACCAGCCAGTTTCCTACTCCACACTGATGAGGGGCAATACCCCGAAACAGCTGTATGTGGATGGATACCATGTTTTGGCATAGGTGGTTTCCTTCATTGGAGACTGCCCTTCCCGTGGTTGTTCCTTCCCGGGCAAAGACCTGGCTAGTCATTGCTTGCGTTGAGAAACACGTGATGGTGTCTCCGCGGCTTCTGTTTTGCATGTTTTACATATTTCCCATAAGGGATGGGGGCAGTGCTCTAGAATCACTGTGTTGAGAAACACGTGATGGTGTCTCCGCAGTGTCGGATGTTGATCTCCATGAGTTCATTCATCCTCCTCTTCATAGTCTTTTTACTAGGCATTGCTCCTACCAGCCAGTTTCCTACTCCACACTGATGAGGGGCAATACCCCGAAACAGCTGTATGTGGATGGATACCATGTTTTGGCATAGGTGGTTTCCTTCATTGGAGACTGCCCTTCCCGTGGTTGTTCCTTCCCGGGCAAAGACCTGGCTGGTCATTGCTTGCGTTGAGAAACACGTGATGGTGTCTCCGCAGCTTCTGTTTTGCATGTTTTACATACTTCCCATAAGGGATGGGGGCAGTGCTCTTGAATCACTGCGTTGAGAAACACGTGATGGCGTCTCCGCAGTGTCGGATGTTGATCTCCATGAGTTCATTCATCCTCCTCTTCATAGTCTTTTTACTAGGCATTGCTCCTACCAGCCAGTTTCCTACTCCACACTGATGAGGGGCAATACCCCGAAACAGCTGTATGTGGATGGATACCATGTTTTGGCATAGGTGGTTTCCTTCATTGGAGACTGCCCTTCCCGTGGTTGTTCCTTCCCGGGCAAAGACCTGGCTGGTCATTGCTTGCGTTGAGAAACACGTGATGGTGTCTCCGCGGCTTCTGTTTTGCATGTTTTACATATTTCCCATAAGGGATGGGGGCAGTGCTCTAGAATCACTGCGTTGAGAAACACGTGATGGTGTCTCCGCAGTGTCGGATGTTGATCTCCATGAGTTCATTCATCCTCCTCTTCATAGTCTTTTTACTAGGCATTGCTCCTACCAGCCAGTTTCCTACTCCACACTGATGAGGGGCAATACCCCAAAACAGCTGTATGTAGATGGATACCATGTTTTGGCATAGGTGGTTTCCTTCATTGGAGACTGCCCTTCCCGTGGTTGTTCCTTCCCGGGCAAAGACCTGGCTGGTCATTGCTTGCGTTGAGAAACACGTGATGGTGTCTCCGCGGCTTCTGTTTTGCAGACTATAAAGAATGTGACAACAACATTGCAGAAATAGCCCTGACCAAATTTTCGAACCATTTGTGGTATTTGAATGCAGAGTTGGTGGGATTATCGTTTTTTGATCCCACCATTACAGACAATGAAAAGTTGTTAATGGCTAATAAATTGCTCAGTAGCACAGATGAACCATCAGAGCACGCTAGGGTTGTAAATCCAAAAGTTAGGAAAGAAAAATTAAAAGAGGTAGGAAGTAACCGACTTTAACGACCTTCTGACAAAAGATGAAGAACAAAAGCAATATGTCCTGCAAGTTGTAAGCAAATGCCGAGCATTATATTCTGACGTTTCAAAAACTACTTTAACAAAAGCTCTAGAATAGATTAGATAACTATGTAAAATTATCAACTCATGTAGGTTAGCGTGCTCTGATGGTTCATCTGTGCTACTGAGCAATTTATTAGCCATTAACAACTTTTCATTGTCTGTAATGGTGGGATCAAAAAACGATAATCCCACCAACTCTGCATTCAAATACCACAAATGGTTCGAAAATTTGGTCAGGGCTATTTCTGCAATATTGTTGTCACATTCTTTATAGTCTAACAGACTATGCAAAATACCTAAATCTTAAAATACCTCAATTTGGATTTTTTCAAACTTTGAGCGACGAGCGGCACGGGTTAACGTCGTTTGATCGAGCTCACATTTTGGCTATCTCAATATCTGGAAAGGGGAATCGTTTTGTGGGGTCCAGACAAACAAGATTCTGACATTTTTTCCCCCCCATATGAGATCCGGTCACCCTAGTGACCACATTTGTGATTTCCTTGCGGAGAATTCTTTTTCAACCAGCTATTCTCTGTTGGTAACAGCCGATTGTGAACTAACAGGTCCTCCAAATTTTGTGTTCTTTTATATGCAAATTGTGGACAAATAGAGCTAATGTTACGCAAATCTCTATCAGATTGTAGTACAAGCCAGTTTTTGCGAATCGCTGTATGCACTATATTGTCAATAGGACTGTGTTTGAAGCTTAGGCTGGAGTCACACTAACCTGCGCAAAATACGGTCAGTATTTTACATGCGTAATACGGATGACAGACCCCTAAATAGTGCTCCGTATGTCATCCGTAAGCAAGGTGTGGTCGCGTATTTTGCGCATGTCAGCATCCGTATGTAATCCGTATGGCATCCGTATGGTGAGATTTTCTCGCAGGCTTGCAAAATGGACATATAATGGAGCCCTATGACAGTTTTAATAAAGAAATGAAAGAATAGATATAGACACATAGAATGCATATATATATATATATATATATATATATATATATATATGTATTCTATGTGTTTATATCTATTCTTTCTTTCTTTATTAAACCTGTCAGTGTGTTTACTGTATAGCGCACTGAATTGCCGGCTTTGCTAAAAGACACCGGGTGCGTATATCTCGCAAGTCACATGTGTGGTCCGTGTGTAATCCGTATTTTTTGCGCACCCATAGACTTGCATTGGCGTACTACGGCCGTAGTACGCTGACAATCGCAGCATGCTGCGATTGGCACGGACAGTAGAATACGGATGAGAAATATACGGCTGGTGCGAGGGACCCCATAGAGAATCATTGGTCCGTGTCTAATGCGTGCTTTTAGCGCCTCTCACTCGGCCGTATTCCTCGCCAGTGTGACCCCGGCCTAAAGATAAATCTCTGTCCAGAGTTTTCATCTTTGTTATCCTGTTTTTTTCTGCTGTTTTTTCCTCTCTCATTAAATCCATTTGTGATAAATTTTCAACCCCATTTTGCGGCTTTATTTAATAGGGGCATGGGATAACCTCTTCTAGAAATTCATCCATCTGTTCCTTGAAGGTATCGTGATTGTTATTTATTTTGCGTAATCATACCATTTGGCTATATGGCAAACTTCTTTTTGTATGCATTGGATGCGCACTATTAAAGTGTGACATATTGTTTGTCACTGTGGGCTTTCTATGTACACATGTATTAATTACCCCATTTATGATGTCAATTTTAACATCCAAATACCATTTATTTACAAACTTAAAAGCATTATGAGATAGAACGAACTCTAATCCATCAAGGAAAGTTAATGAAATCATGGTCTTTATCAATGTTCACTTGAATTTTATGTATTGCGTCAATACCCTTATTTTGGGGAATTCAGATGTATAGATTTTCCACATCAATTGATGCTAAAGAAAAACTGGTTTGCCAATCAATTTCTTTCAAAGCCAACAGAAAGTCACCAGAATCCTTGATGTAGGATGGTATTTGTGGTAACAAAGGTTTTAATAATCAATCCAGATATTGGAGCATTGGTTCTGTTAGGGAGTTGATCCCAAATATTATGGGGCATCCCGGGGTTTTTTTGATAGACTTGTGAATCTTTGGTATGCTATACCAGTGAGGAATTTCTGGAAACTCAGGGAGTAGATTTTTTGCTTTTTTCTTGGTCATAACTCCCTTTTCTACATACTTCCTTAAGGGTATGTGCACAGGTTGCGATTTTTGATGCATTTCCGCACCATTTTTGGACGCACAGAATTGCCTCAAATCCGCAGTGCATTGTGCACACAATATTAATCAATGAGAAATTCAAAAACACTATGCACATGCTGCAGAAAAAAAGCGCAGATTCAAAATGTTTTTTTTCTCCACAGCATGTCAATTCTTTGTGCGGAATGGCAGTGTTTCAGCACTCATTGACTTGCATTGAGTTAGGCACATCCGCAGCAAAACTGCAGATGTAAAAAAGAGCTGCAGTTTTGACGGCAGATGGGGGTGCGAGAAGCGCTGCGGCCCGGGAGGAGGGAAGTGTGTGAGCGGTGACTGTGTGCACATATGGTGTGTGCGAGCTATGTGTATGTGCATGTGGGGGGGTTCTGCAGGGCTGTGCGGGGATCTGCCGGGTCTGTGCAGGGGTCTGTGAGGCTATCCGGGGGTCTGTGGGGCTGTCCAGGGGTCTGCCGGGGCTGTGCTGGGGTCTGCTGGGGCTGTTCTGGGGTCTGCCGGGGCTGTGCAGGGGTCTGCGGGGGTCTGCGTGGCTGTGCGGGGGTCTGCCGGGGCTGTGCGGGTTCTGCATGGCTGTGTGTTGTGTGTGTGTATGCAGGCATTGTCCGATGGGACTACAAGTCCCATCTGGCTATGCGTGCTACAGTGACAGTGATTGACACATTAGCCAATGATGGGACACTAGTAGTCCCATCATCCGGCTAATGTGTTGAATGTAAAAAATAAAAAACACATACATACATATAGTTCATACACACCATATTCTGCTAATCCCCGAAGCCCTCGCTCAAAAAAAATTAAATCAATAAACCAACAATATACTCCATTTGTCCGTCGTAATTCAATTAAAACCATTGTCCCACGACAATCTCCCGCGGAGAGCTGTCACATCAGCTGATGCGACCGCTTTCCTGGGGCTCCAGTGATACAATAACGGAGATAACCCTCCGCATTGAGTCACTCCACCACCGACAGGTCACAGGAGTTCTTCTGTCACTTTGCGGCACTACAGCATGAGAATTTTCTCACGCTGTAGTGCTGTAAAGCGAGAGGCTTATCTCTGATGACACACTGATGGAGGGTTATCTCTGGTCAGTGTGTGATGACACACTGAACTCCGATGGGAGGCCTATAGAGAGATCACATCTGCTGATGTGACAGCTCTATAGGGTATATCGTCGTGGGACAATCGTTATTAATGGGACTAATTCTGACAGGGAGTATACTGTTGGTTTGTTTTCTTAATTATTTTGCAGGTGATTGATGGCTTTGAATGGATTTAGGCGTGTAATAAAAATTATGAAAAAATGTGTTGTGTTTTATTTCATTAAAATACTTTATTGTTAATATGTATTGTTTTTTAACCCTTTATTACTTAGATTAATAATGGATAGGCATCTTATTGACGCCTGTCCATTATTAACCGGGCTTAATGTCACCTTACAATAGCAATTTTATTACCCCATATGCCACTGCTACATGGCAGTGGGAAGAGAGGGTTTAAGTGCCAGAGTTGGCGCATCTTCTAGATGCGTCATTTCTGGGGCAGCTGTGGGCTGGTATTTGTAGCCGGGGGGAGGCAATATCCTAGGCCCCTTCCTAGGCTATGAATATCAGCCCACAGCTGTCTGCATAGCCTTTCTGGCTATAAAATGTAGGGGGACCCCACATCATTTTTTGGGGAGTGTCCCCCTATTTTAATAGCCAGTAAAGGCTATGCAGAGAGCTGTGGGCTGATATTCATAGCCTGTGAAGATCTATGGTTATTACCCCCTTCTCAGGCTACAAATATTGGCCCCTGGCCATTGGCTTTCTCCCTCTGGTGCAGAAAATTGTGCGGGAGTCCACGCCATTTTTTTGCCCATTTTTGTTAAATTAAACATATTGTTCATTAATAAACATTGGCCTTGCTATTATTTATCTATCTATCTATATCTATCCATAGATATATCAAAAGATAAATGTATCTATGGTTGTATCTATAGATAGATATATCTATATATATATAGATATAAATAAGAGAAAAACTGACGGCACATCAAGAACTAGTCTGAATAGGTGCATACCAAAAAACAGGTTACATATCAAAATGAGAAAAATGGTTGCACTCAATTGCATTAAGACATGTCAATATGAAATATATGAAGTGTGAATAGCATAATGGCTTTTGAAATTTAGAAAAAACACATGAGATAAATAGCACAAAATTTGGCCAAAAAGTGTGAGCCCATTCACCAATGTCAAGGTGATCTCATCGAATGGGTCCCTGACCTAACTGCCTAGTGTGAACACTTACCTCTGGCTAATAACTTGGTAAAGCCTATATTTATAGGGACATAGGAACCAAACAGCTTCTGTTATTTGTATGCTAGCTTTCTGACTGACCACTCCGCCCTTCACCAAGCTGTGATTTTAATTGCATCCAATCACATTTGGTTCCTATCTTCCTATAAATATAGGCTCTACCAAGTTATTAGACAGAGGTAAGTGTTCACACTGGGCAGTTAGATTAGGGACCCATTCGATGAGATCACCTTGACATTGGTGAATGGGCTCACATTTTTTGGCCAAATTTTGTGCTAAGCATCTCATGTATTTTTTCTAAATTTCAAAAGCCACTATGCTATTCACACTTCATATATTTCATATTGACATGTCTTAATGCAATTGAGTGCAACCACTTTTCTCATTTTGATATATAGATAGATATATCTATCGATACATATCTATCTATCTATAGATCTATAGATCTATCTATCTATCTTTCTATCTGTTTGTGTAATGGAGTGTGGGTTGGACAAATGTAAAAGAGGAGGTTGGACCAGAAATGACCTCACAAATCTTTTTTTTTTGTTAATTAACATATCTTTATTAGCGTACAAAAATGCATACAAATCTGCATGTAAAAAAACGCATGAAAATCCACATCAAAAACGCATGTAAAAACGTATCAAAAACGCTCAGATTTTTACCTGCGCTTTCTGCCAAAAGGTGCAGATTCTGTGCAAAGAATTCTGCAGGCAAATCTGCAATGTGTGCACATACCCTAAGAGTGTCCTTAGTCTATCTTTAAATTTCGGAGTTGGATTATTATCTAAAAGGAGATATGTTTCTATGTCATTTAATTGTGATAGAGCTTCATCTATATAATATTTTCTGCCCAATATTGCAAGATTAGCTCCTTTATTCACCCTTCTAAAAGCTATATCATCCCATTTTTGCATGTCATATAGAGCTCTCAATTCCATTTTAGGCAAATTTTTATTAGGTGGGCGATAGCAAATGGCTTCAACGTCCTTAATCACAAGATCTTGGAACAGGTCGATAACATTACCAGGAGGTAATATAGGAGGCATATACCGTATATACTCGAATATAAGCCGAGATTTTCAGCCCTTTTTTTGGGCTGAAAGTCCCCCTCTCGGCTTATATTCGAGTCATATACACCGGGGGGTCGGAGGGGGAGAGGGGGCGGGGGTGTCAGGTCATACTTACCCGTCCTGACGCTGTCTCTTGAGCCCCCAGCTTCTCCGCGCTCTCTGCTCCTGCCTTCAGCGGTCACGTGGTGCCGCTGATTAAAACTCATGAATATGCGCATATTCATGAGTTTTAATGAGCGGTATCACACGACCGCTGAACGCAGGAAGAGAGAGCGCGGAGAAGCTGGGGGCTCAAGCGACAGCGTCAGGACGGGTAAGTATAGCGATACTCACCTGTCCTGCGTCTATGGCTGCTTGCTGCTGTCTGTCATCGGTCAGTGACTTCAGACAGCAGAGGGCGCGGTGACGTGATTAGTGCGCGCCGCTCCCCCTGCAGTCTGAACGTCACTGACCGATGACGTGGCAGATAGCGGTGAGCAGCCATGGACTCAGGACAGGTGAGTATCTGACACCCAGCGACGGAGAGGTGAGTATGTCATTTTTTTTATTTTTACATGCTGCAGCAGCGGCAGCACATGGGGGAATAATTTTAAGGAGCTTCTAATGGGGGCAGTATATGGGGGAACAATATGGAGCTTCTAATGGGGGCAGTATATGGGGGAATAATCTATGGAGCTGCTTATGGGGGCAGTTTATGGGGGAACAATATGGAGCTTCTAATGGGGGCAGCATATGGGGGAACAATCTATGGAGCTTCTAATGGGGGCAGCATATGGGGGAATAATCTATGGAGCTTCTAATGGGGGCAGCATATGGGGGAACAATCTATGGAGCTTCTTATGGGGGCAGTATATGGGGGAACAATCTATGGAGCTTCTTCTGGGGACACCATATGGGGGAATAATCTATGGAGCATTTCCCACCCTAGGCTTATACTCGAGTCAATAAGTTTCCCCAGTTTTTTTGTGGCAAAATTAGGGGGTCGGCTTATACTCGAGTATAAACGGTAACTAGAACATACTCCTCCTTTAAATGGTTCTTGTGGAGGTAAAGAAGTATTTTATTCACTACAGCCTGTGAATTTTCTGTGAACTCATATATACTCATTAACATAGCAGTATCTTTAATATGTGTTATATCGGTTGGTGGATATGCCATAAATCCTAAAGTCCCTATCAGTTAGTTCACATTTTTCTGGTATGCAAAAATTGAGTCTCTTTGATAATAAAGAGATGTGATCAGCTGTCAATGTCCTTTTAGATAGATTCAAAATTTGTAGTTCATTGTTGATAGAGGGTATTTCCTCCAAGAAACTTGCTTGCGTTTTTCCATGGATTTGCGTGTTCTACCACCTCGTCTGATCTTCGCTCTAAGGCTGGAGTCACACACAACCATTAAAAAAACGGTCCCATTTTAACGGTCCGAAATCACACAAAGGTATCTTAACCTTGGATCCGTTTTTGATGCGATTTTTCTTCATTGATGCGATTTTAATCGCATGTAAGGATCCGTTTGACATCCGTCTGGCGAGATTTTCTCGCAGCGTAGCTGAATGGACATATAATGGAGCCCAATGACATTAATATATATATTGCGAATTCATACAGTTCATCAGAGCAGAATAGCCGCAGAAACATTTGCCGGCTTTTGTATAATAATTCTCCTGCCCGACATGAAATGACACATGGTTTACATATAGTTAACAAAAAAAACATGAAATGAAATAGTTAACTATATGTAAACCATGTGTCATTTCATGTCGGGTAGGAGAATTATTATACAAAAGCCCGCAAATGTTTCTGCGGCTATTCTGCTCTGATGAACTGTATGAATTTGTAATATATATATTAATGTGTCTCTATGACATGTATAAAATATATATATATATGTGTCTGGATCTATTCATTCTTTATTTAACCGGTCTCTGTGATTTTACTGTATTGGAAGAATTGCCGGCTTTTGCTAAAGGACACCGGGTGCGATTTTATCGCAACTCACACATCTGGTCCGTTTTTAGTCACATTTTTTCTTGCCCCCATAGACTTGTATTGTCGAATCCGATCCGAAAATCGGTGCGAATCGCAGCATGCTGCGATTGTCTCGGTCCAAGGATCGGATTCAATCAAAAATTGCATGATGTGAGCTGCCCCATAGAATAACATTGGGACGAATGCAATGCGATTTTTTTATCGCATTGCATTTGTCCGATTTAATCGCCAGTGTGACCCCGGCCTAAAGGGACCGACGGTCCGGCAATAGTTAGAGTTATCCTGATCTTCTATTTGTTCCTCAGCTGCACTCGACTCTGAATCAGTGATCCAGCCATCCATACTAGATTTTTTCTTTTTTATTATTTTGGAGGTACTTTTTTTTATTAAAAAATGCTCATTTTTTATTTGTATTCCAGAAAAAAATGTGACCAGTATCAAAATCATTCTTATCTCTCAAGAATTTCTCTTTTTTTTCTGTTTGGTCTCAGTTTGAACCAATATTAATTTTCTCTCCAGTTTTTTCAGAAAGTTTTTATTTTGACTGTGAGCTGGGTGGATAGCTCGTAACTTTGATTTTTCCAAATGTTCACAAAGTAACAAGTATTATTTTTCATTTTGTCTTGTTACCAGTTGTAAAAGATTATGTGAGCACTGTAAATTAATTTGCTCTCATTCTTTTTGGAAAAAGGATCATCCCTAAATTGTTTTCCTCTTAGTCATTCTTGGGTATTATTAGCTGTGTGTTTTGGGTCATTATCCTGTTGCAAGACCCATGACCAGTGACAAAGACCAAGCTTTCTGACTCTGGGCAGCATATTTCTCTCTAGAATCCCTTGATAGTCTTGAGATTTCATTGTACCCTGCACAGATTCTAGACATCCTGTGCCAGATACAGCAAAGCAGGCCCAGAACATAACAGATCCTCCTCCATGTTTCACAGTTGGGACAGTGTTATTTTCTTGATATGCTTCATTTTTCCATCTGAGATGAAAGATCCATTTTTGTCTCATATGTCAATAGGACATTCTCCTAGAAGCTTTGTGGCTTGCCAACATGTAATTTGGAAAATTCCAGTCTGGCTTTTTATGATTTTTTTTCAACAATGGTGTCCTCCTTGGTCATCTCCCATGAAGTCCACTTTGGCTCATACAATGACGGATGGTGCAATCTGACACTGATGTTCCTTGAGCTTGAAATTCACCTTTAATCTGTTTAGAAGTTCTTCTCTTCTAGGCGTTTTTGTTGTCATTCATATTATCCGTCTCTTTGATTTGTCATCAGTTTTCCTCCTGCAGCCACGTCCAGAGAGGTGGGCTACAGTCCCTTGGAGCTTATATTTCTGAATAATATGTGCAACTGTAGTCACAGTAACATCAAGCTGTTTGGAGATGGTCTTATAACTTTTACCTTTAACATGTTTGTCTATAATTTTCTTTCTAAACGCCTGAGACAACTCTTTCCTTCGCTTCCTCTGGTCCATGTTGCGTGTTTTACACACCATATCACCAAACAGCACAGTGAGTATCTGTAGCCCTCTATACTGGCCCACTCACTTATTCCAAGATTGTAGACACCTGTGATGCTAATTAGTGGACACACCATGATTTAACATGTCACTTTTGTCACATTATTTTCAGGGGCACCATCATTTCTGTCCAGGCCTATTTCATGAGTTTTATTTTTTTTTAATTCTGTGGAAGCATGGTTGAAAAGCAATGTCTGACTTTCATTTGTTCATTTTCATAGATTTTTTATTTATTATTAATTTTGTCAGATTCAAGTTATTTCTGTCACCATTGTGGGTTTTTCTGTCATTAAAGGAGGGGTACCAACAATTTTAACCACGTGTGTATGTAGCTTCCATAGCAATTTAAGCGCTGTCACTTTATTAACCTGTTTATTAACCTAAGGGTTACACCATTTGGCTTCTATCTAATTCTTTATTATACTCATGTATATTTATTTCCCTATATTTATTTATTTATATATAGATATACATATATTATTTTCTAGGTAGATATATATTATATTTTCAATCCATATATAATTTATATTTATTTTTATTTTATTCTGTGCTACACATAAGTACTACCAGTGTCCGACTGGGGTGTAACATAAACTTTGGGGGGCCCACTTATCACCTGCATACAAATATTACACTACCCTGGTTCACAAATTTACCTATATCTTTATATTATAATAAACTAGGTAGTTTGGTTACTGAATGATGAGATGCGGCTTTTTTCTGTACAGAGTCAATCAAATGAATTATGCCAAGTACTACCCATACTATGTGGTTGGTGGCCCAAGTCTGCACAGGGGCCCACCGGGAGATTCCCCTGCTCCCCTATTTATTAACCCCTTCCTTACATTGGATGTACTATTCCATCCATGTGACCTGGGACCTAAGTCTCATGGACGGAATAGTATGTTACACGTGATTACGCAAATTCTTTTTTGCAAATAAAAAAAAACAATAAAAGTATACATATTTAGTGTCGCCATGTCTGTAACGACCCGCCTTATAAAAGTGTCTCACCAGTTAACCCCTTTAGTGAACCCCTTCAAAAAAAAAAAACAAGGCAAAAAGCAATGTTTTATCATCATACCGCGGAACAAACAGTGTAATGACACGCAATCAAAAAGACGAATATAAATAAACATGGTACCGCTGAAAACGTCATCTTGTTCCACAAAAAACGAGCTGCCATACAGCAGCATCAGCAAAAAAGTAAAAAGTTAAAGCTCGCAGAATAAAGCTATGCAAAAATAATTATTTTTTATATAAAATTGTTTTTATTGCATAAAAGCGCCAAAACATAAAAAAAGATATAAATGAGGTATCGCTGTACTCATACTGACCAGAAGAATAAAACAGCTTTATCAATTTTACCACACACGGAACGGTGTAAACGCCCCCCCAAAGAAATTCATGAAATGCTGGTTTTTGATCATTCTGCGTCCCAAAAATCGGAATAAAAAGCGATCAAAAAATGTCATGTGCCCGAAAATAGTACCAATAAAAACGTCAACTCGTCCTGCAATAAAAAAAGACCTCACATGACACTGTGGGTCAAAATATGAAAAAATTATAGCTCTCAAAATGTGGTGATGCAAAAACTATTTTTACAATAAAAAGCTTATTTTAGCATGTGACAGCTGCCAAACATAAAACCCGCCACAAATAGTAAATCAAACCCCCCCGTTATCACCCTCTTAGTTAGGGGAAAATAATAAAATTACAAAAATTGTATTTATTTCCATTTTCCCATTAGGGTTAGGGTTAGGGCTAGGGTTAGGGCAAGGGTTAGGGCTAGGGCTAGGGTTGGGGTTGAGATTAGGGATAGGGGTGTGTTGAGGATAGGCTTGGAGTTTGAATTGGGGTTTCCACTGTTTAGGCACATCAGGGGCTCTCCAAATGCAACATGGCATCTGATCTCAATTCCAGCCTATTATGCATTGAAAAAGTCAAATGGTGCTCCTTCCTTTCCAAGCTCTGCCATGCGCCCAAACAGTGGTTTACCCCCACATATGGGGTATCAGCCTACAGAGGACAAATTGCACAACAACTTTTTGGGTCCAATTTCTCTTGTTACCCTTGGGAAAATAAAAAATTGTGGGCAAAAATATGATTTTTGTGGAAAAAAAATATGATTTTTTTTATTTTTATGGCTCTACATTATAAACTTCTGTGAAGCAGTTGAGGGTTCAAAGTGCTCACCACACATCTAGATAAGTTCCTTAGGGGGTCTAGTTCCCAAAATGGGGTCACTTGTGGGGCGTTTCCACAGATAAGGCACATCAGGGGCTCCCCAAATGCGACATGACACCCGCAGACTATTCCATCAAAGTCTGCATTCCAAAACATCACTACTTCCCTTCCGAACCCCGATGTGTGCCCAAACAGTAGTTTTCTCCCACATATGGGGTACCAGCATACTCAGGACAAATTGGACAACAATATTTGGGGTCCAATTTCTCCTGTTACCCTTGGTAAAATAAAAAATTTTGGGACTAAAAGATCATGTTTGTGGAAAAAATATGATTTTTTATTTTCACGCCCAGGCGTTATAAACTTCTGTGAAGCACTTGGGGGTTCAAAGTGCTCACCACACATCTAGATAAGTTCCTTTGGGGGTCTAGTTTCCAAAATGGGGCCACTTGTGGGGGTTTTCAATTGTTTAGGCACATCAGGGGCGTCCAATCTCAATTCCAACCAATTTAGCTTTGAAAAAGTCAAACGGTGCTCCTTCCTTTCTGAGCTCTGCCATGTGCCGAAACAGTGGTTCCCCCCACATATCAGGTATCAGCGTACTCAAGACAAGTTGCACAATAACCTTTGCTGTCAAATTTTTCCTGTTACCCTTGGTAAAATAAAAAAAATGGGATCTGAAGTAATTTTTCTGTGAAAAAAATTTAAATGTTCATTTTTTTTAAACTTTCAAAAAATTCTTGTCAAGCACCTGAAGGGTTAATAAACTTCTTGAATGTGGTTTTGAGTACTGTCAGGGGTGCATTTTTTGGAATGGAATCACTTTTGGGTATTTTCTGTCATATAGACCCCTAAAGTTACTTCAAATGTGATGTGGTCCCTAAAAAAAAATGGTGTTGTAAAAATGTGAAATCGCTGGTCAACTTTTAACCCTTATAACTTCCTAACAAAGAAAAATTTTGGATCCAAAATTGTGCTGATGTAAAGTAAACATGTAGGAAATGTAACTTATTAAGTTTTTTGTGTGCCATATCTCTGTGATTTAAGGGCATAAAAATTCAAAGTTAGAAAATTGCGAAATTTTAAAATTTTTTGTCAAATTTCCATTTTTTTCATAAATAAACGCAAGTTATATCAATGAAATTTCACCATTAACATGAAATACAATATGTCACGAGAAAATAATGTCAGAACCACCAGGATCCGTGGAAGCGTTCCAGAGTTATTACCGCATAAAGGGACAGTGGTCAGAATTGTAAAAATTGGCCTGGTCTTTAACGTGCAAACCACCCTTGGGGATAAAGGGGTTAATATTGACCCCTTTGTAATTTATTAAAGTTGACCCTTTGTTAATTTATGCGACATAGACAGCTTTTATTTTATTTTACTTGTATTAATATTACATATAATTCTATACATCTGCTTATTCCTGTTAATCTATGTAACAATTCCTTGGGCCCTTACTACTTATCTTTTATTGGTGTACTAAATCAAATATTCTATAACTGAGATTTATAATCTTCTTACTATTGTAACCCCACCTCCTGCTTATTTTATTCTAATTGTTGATAACTTTCCCTTACTGATTTTATCGTTACTTTGTTGATCTATAAATAAATAGTTGATAATATATCATGATAATGCAGTTGTGTGTCAGATATATAGTGTGACAGGGTCACTGACGCCATATGTGTGGGGAGATATGTGTCGCAGAGGCTGTTATCTTGCATGATGTAAAAGCCATAAGTTTTTAGCATGAAATGACATGAGAGTAAATCAGTTGTTTCCAGGGTCTGGCTTTCATGGTGAGTAGGTAAGAGATGGGCGGAATGCCTACTCACCGTATCTCTACCTCAAGGGTGTGGTTGGAGGGAGTTAAATGTCCAGCCAGTGGGTTTTTTTTTCTGTTTTTTTCTGGTTGTCCCAGAATGTGAGAGCCATGCTGGGAAGGACTTTGTATGGACTTTTTATATTCATTTGTTTCATAAAGGCTGCTTTTGTTAATATTTTGGGCTTTATGGTTTATGAAGTAATAAACCACCCAGAGATTTTAACCTAATGTGTTCCTGTGTCTACCTCAGGGAGCAGCTAAGTGAGCCGACCTTCCACAATAGGTTTACTAAAACAAGTGGATACACAACGCTTAGTTTATTTAATTACATCTGTTAATTCCCAGGGATATGTCAAATATCAACATAAATTTGTACATTGACATAAAAATATTTATTTTATTTGTTAGGATTTGCATGTGCCATAACTTTATTTAAAAAAAATATTATTTGATCATGAAAAATGTTTTACTTTCTACACAATACAATGTCAATATTGCTAAAAAAAAAGATCAATATCAATTTGGTTAAAATTGGTAAAATAATATTGCCATATATATATTATATATATATATATGTGTATATATATATATATGTGTATATATATATATATACTCGGCTCAAAAAAATAAAGGGAACACTTAAACAACAGAATATGACTCCAAGTAAATCAAACTTCTGTAAAATCAAACTGTCCACTTAGGAAGCAACACTGACTAACAATCAATTTCACATGCTGTTGTGCAAATGGAATAGACAACAAATGGAAATTATTGGCAACTATCAAGACACCCTCAATAAAGGAATAAAGGAGTGGTTCTGCAGGAGGGGACCACAGGCCACATCTCAGTACCCATGCTTTCTGGCTGATGTTTTGGTCACTTTTGAATGTTGGTTATGCTTTCACACTCGTGGTAGCATGAGACGGACTCTACAACCCACACAAGTAGTTCAGCTACTGCAGCTCATTCACGAAGGCACATCAATGCGAGCTGTGGCAAGAAGGTTTGCTGTATCTGTCAGCATACTGTCCAGAGGTTGGAGGCGCTACCAGGAAACAGGCCAGTACACCAGGAGACGTGGAGGGGGCATTTACCACAGAACACCAAGATTGGCAAATACGCCACTGGCGCCCTGTGCTATTCACAGATGAAAGCAGGTTCACACTGAGCACATGTGACAGACATGACAGAGTCTGTAGATACCGTGGAGAGTGATCTGCTGCCTGCAACATCCTTCAGCATGACCAGTTTGGCAGTGGGTCAGTAATGGTGTGGGGTGGCATTTCTTTGGAGGGCCACACAGTGTCGGGATGTGAGCACAACCCCTATCTGTGGACGTCAGGCACTCAATCTGCTATCTGGAGGAAGGGGTTGATATTTGGACTGCTAAGTGACTTGCATGATTTCATGATTGTAAGCCCCCTCGAATATTATGGAGCTACAAAGCTTTATGTAATATCTTCATACCCCATTTACCGAACTTGCAGAGAAGAAATCCTCTCTATAATGGGTTTACGAGACCCTTGCATATTCTGTGCATATGACTGTGTAGGCATCTGTGGTCTATGCACAGTAAGTCATGCTATTGGCATGTACACGGATGCAAAGCGAGATAAAATCCCATGATCCCAATGTATTATTACCCCTTAATAAATCACTTGTGAGGCCACATCTAGAATATGGGATCTAGTTTTTGGCTCCACATTTAAAAAGGGACAATCAGAAGTTAGAGTCAGTTCAAAAGAGGGCAACTAGATTACTACAAGGGAAGACCTCTAATATGATGAGACATTGGGAAAGTTGTGTCTGTTTAGCTTAGAAATAAGATGCCTCAGAGAAGATGTCACAACCCAGCTGTCGAGTGACCCAGGACCAGGGGCTTCTTCCCTGTCCCTAACACTAGGGGACGTTATAGCTTGCCCTACTCCCCAGGATACTTCTGAAGGTGCAGATGCCAGGGTCTCCACCCTTGCCTTATCTCCCGAGTTAGCCCTCCATCATTTCTCTTCCACCACCAAGGGCAGAGGGCCCTACTGTGCACCGCAGTAAACCAACTGGACAAACAAGGCAGCGCAAACAAGGGTTAACAGAAAACTCCAGGCATACAAAATATTCACTCACATATTACAGAGCAATGAATCGGGGAGTGGAGGAAGGGGAATTGTTATGAATGAGTCACCGAGGAGGAAAAACAAAAACAAGCTAAGCCATAGAAAACCAGAGAGGTTGGTAACTAAGCAGATTGCAGACCCCTGATCCTATCCACACAACTAGCAGTAGCCGTGGAGCGTACCTACGATGATCCTAGACACCTCGTCACAGCCGGAGAACTAAATAAGCCTAAAGCAAGAAAAGGGGAAATCTAAACTGCCCCAGAGCAGACCCCAAAGCAATAGACAGCCCCCAAACATGTATTGTCGGTGAGACAAGGTGAAAACACAAACACAGATAGAAAAATAGGCTGAGCAAACGATGGGGCCCACACTAACTAGAAAGGACAGGAAAGGAAAGATACTGTCTGCAATCACACACAAAACCCTGCCAAAAAATGTCCAACACTTTCTGATAACAAAAACCCTGAAGTCGCTAGACTTCAATTCCCTATATCAGCACTCTGGTATATTTTGAAGACAGAGCTAAAAGAGACCAATCTGATTAGGGACAAAAAGCAAACTGGCATTAACAGAGACTTAAGAATGGAAATTCAGCACAGCCCCAGCAGGAGTTGGCTGACCACAAAAGCTGAGTAAACCACACCAAATCTCATGTGAAAAAATAGCAGAGCACACTGAGCTTGAGAAGGCAGGAACAGAGCTGGAAACCAGAACCTCAGGGCAGGAAAAAATCACCAGCACAAAATTAGGGAGTCGGCTGTCTTAAATCCAGTCAGAGACTCCTGATGTCCATTCACAGTCCTCCTCTTCAGGTGGCAGGTCTCTGCCATTTAGATCAGCTTCATTACCTACTGTCACCACTAGGGGGAGCCCGGATGGAGAACTCACAACTCCTCTATCAACACAGCCAGCTCCACCACCCTCACCAGAAGCCAGAGGTAAACCAGAAAATGAGTTCACAACAGGGAATAAACCAAAATAGAGAATGATAGAGAATTGCCACACATACAAACTAAGCAACAGTCACATAAAACTTCCTCCACCACTCCTTCTCAAATGAACACCTCTGCCTCCTTAAACCATGCAGCAAGTGCTAGATCTGACAACAATTTGTATCAGAGCCTAGATTATAAAGGGCAAAGGAGTGGCTAACTGAGCTCAGCTGCGAGGACAGAGATTTCCATTATGGCCGATTAACCCCTGTTCAGCCAGAAGGAATAAACACCATTAAAATGGAGAAGTGCTTATTCTTAGCACTGGAGTAAGAGCAATCAGACGCTGCGGTCTTCGGGCTCCACACTGTGGCCAGTACAAAAGACTGGCACGTGACTTATTCCGTCTAAAAACCATACAAAGGACCAGGGGGCATTCATTATGGTGGAAGAAAGGTGATTCTGGCAGCTAAATAGGAAAAGGTTATTTACAGTTAGAGCAGTCAGACAGAATGCCCTACCACAAGAGGTAGTAATGGCAGTCACCATAACTAGAGCACCCACCAGGGCCGTGGGGTGCTCGGTACAGGCTCGCCTCTTAAAGTGTCAAGTCACAGCAGCGGTGACCCGGTCCATGGCCCTTTGCATCCAGTAAAAGTGGATATTTACGAGGGAAAAATAAAGAGTTTGCAAAGTGTTCGTGACGCCACCTGTGGTGTCTAATTAGAGGCGACCAGTGTTGCAGGGCAGATCCTCTGGGACTGATGATGATGCAGTAGAGTTGGAATAGCTCTCCACACGCAGAGATTTGCCCCAGGGCAGTTGTGGTAGTGAAGATGATATGTTTGAGGATCATAGATGTAGCAGAGTTGTATAGGTGATGCAGGAATAACTAGAGGACACAACAGAGTGAAGTTTCCTCTACCTTTTACTGAGCTGTGTAGGTACAGTCCAGTGCTCAGGTTACCGATGGTTCTGGAGACGGTCAGCCTGAAAGCAATTTGGGAATCTCCTTATTCAGGTGGGTTGTGAGGTCTCCTCCCTAGCGCTATTTTCTGAGGTACTTGCTGCTGTGAACGCTATTCAAGTTACTCTCTGTGCCTGCTACTTAGGTAGAACTCCACTCGCAATGCAGGCAGCTGTAGCCTACTTCAGGGATCGCTCCTGTATGTCGTTTCCGGCTCATACGTGCTGCTATGTTGTCGAGTCTCAGTTGGGGACAGAGGATCTGCGGCCTTCTGTCCTCCGGATTCTGCTGCGGGACCTTTAGTACCCACACAGCCTTCGGCATCCTGTCTCTGGTGCTCAAGCCTGGAGTGAGCTCCTCTATGGCTACTGTCCCCAGCCTTGCTCTGCACATCCTCTCTCCTCCCTGTTCAAGCTCTAACTCCTGCTAAATTCCTCCTCCTGGCCAGAGAGAGCAGCTCCCCTGAAGTCGGGTTTAGAGCTCCCCCTGCTGGCCTGGAGCAGGGACTGTGTTGTATGCTGGAACTACCTGATAAAGGGACTTCCTCTTTGCTTCCAGGCATGACATCACTCCCCCCTTGAGAGAGGCAAGCCATTGTGGCAACCCAACTCCTGGGGTGCCACATAACAGCTTTTAAAAAAAGGCTTGAGGATTTCTTCACTACACATAACATTGTGGGTTAAAGTTAGTTCAGTGACAAAATCTAAAAATTGTTGGAGAAAGGTTCAACCATTTTAGCTACTGTATACTATACTAAAATTCATATGAGGACTGAAATTATATGTTGTGAGGTTTTCTATTCATTGGAAAGCAACTTTAATTGCATTAAATGCTAACCAGAGAAAACAAAAATTGGTATAGTGTATGATTTAAAACATTTCACACAAAGAGTTACGAACTGTGACTTAAAGCTAAAAATGGGAAAAAAAAACCGTAATGTCAGAATGTAAATAAATTGTGATCCTTGTTACATGGCCTTATGTGCACATTATTTTTCTTCTCCAAAATTCATTTCAGAATTGTAATAGAGCATCCCAAAGTCACATCAGTGGAGGTCATGTCTATTTTACCTCCATACAGTTCCCACTCTCCTATCTTCAGACATAAAGGGAGAGCTGACCTGTGTCCTTGAAATCTGATGAGAAACTTGCTGCAGGACTGATATAAAACACAATTACTCCAACACATTTCCATCTTCTATCTTATCTCTTTCATACAGCCTCCCTTGAGCTCACATATCCCCCCCCAAATCATTGTTCAAAACTAAAAGCAATGCATAAAGGTAGATGTTATTTTGGGTGGGGGTGGGGGGGAGAGGTTTTGATATTCGTTGTTACCTGCTGATTTTACAAAACACTGAGCTGGCAAAATGTTACAATTCGTGAAGGTTGCCAACTACTATGTGTGCAATCTAAACCGTGAGCATCTGGCATTGCTTAAGTGCTTTGGTGCTCCAACAGTGTTGAGGTTATAAGGTGGGTATGGAACAATGAAAAGGAGGAGAATAGAGAAGACCAAGCAATTCTCTCCATCTTCATAAACTGATGCCATGCTGTGCAGTGCTACCCCGTGTGCTCCAAGCTGTCCTTATTAGCGGAGGTATACAGCTGTTGCATCGGAATTCTCTGATCCTGTCCTCTTTTGTCATTATGCACACAGATGTCTGAAACAGAAGAAGCAATCTGTTTCTTTTCTTCTTAAGGGCCAACAGGCAATTTACAGGTTACAGTAACTTACAAATTTAGTTTAGATTTGCTGTTATTTAAGATCAATAGAGAAGAGTATCCTGCTGTTACTTTTTTACTTTATGCACAGTGATCATTTATCATGTAAATTATTCTGAGATTAATATAAATTAGACATCGGAATTTGCATAAAATTTATTGCACAAATGATTAAGTCTCCTGGCCTGTGATGGGCTGTGTCGCTCTAATGGCCATTACATTATATTTTGTTAACTACTTGTCAATGCAGTGCTACAATTATTGCACTTTTTCTGGTACCTCAAGCAGCGTGGAACTGCAGATCTGGAGTTGCAGGATGGAACATAGCAGTGACGAACTGGGAAACTCTATATGCGTGGAACAACATAGGCATCTATATACAGGCACCACCCTTATACCGCAGAGTTGTGTGTGCCTACTGCACCTTAGAACTGCAGAGTCGAAAAGGTAGACAGGCACCTTGATGTAGCAAAGCCAAGAGCAGAGACACCACCTTGGAACAGCAGAGCCAAATTGGCAGATATGTTACTTGTCGTAGCAGAGCCTAGTAAGCATACAGCACCATGGAACAGATGAGCCAGTTCTGCAGAAAGCACTTTGGAGTATCAGAGTTAGTTCAGAAGCCAGGTACTTGATGAGTTGAATGTGCAGACAGCACCTTTGAACAGCAGTGCCAAGTTGGCAAACAGGAACCTTGATGAAGAAGAGCTGAGTGTTTGCAGTAACTGATTAGTCTGAAGACTAATATGGTGTCCGCACTAAATAGCAGTGTACAACTTGCTGAATACTCCGGATCCATACATTCCTAAACCAAGAATCTGCAAAAACCTTAGTCCATGCCCGCATCATCTCCTGCCTTCACTACTGCAACCTCCTGCTCTGTGGCCTCCCCTCTAACACTCTTACACCCCTCCAATCTATTCTAAACTCTGCTCCCCGACTAATACACCTGTGCCCCACTATTCCCCTTTGTCAATCCCTGCACTGGCTCCCCATTACTCAAAGACTCCAGTTCAAAATCCAAACTATGACATACAAAGCCATCCACAATCTGTGTCCTCCACACATCTGTGACCTCGTCTCCTTGCACTTACCTGTACGCAACACCTGATCCTCGCAAGATCTCATTCTACACTCCCCTCTTATCTCCTCTTCCCACAATCGCATACAAGATTTCTCCCGAGCATCCCCCCTACTCTGGAACTCTCTACTCCAACATATCAGACTCTCGCCTACCATGGAAACCTTCAAAAAGAACCTGAAGATCTACCTCTTCCGACAAGCCTACAACCTAGAGTAACCACCGATCAACCAAACCTCTGCACAACCAGCTCTACCCCCGCCTACTGTATCCTCACTCATCCCTTGTAGATTGTGAGCCCTCACGGGCAGGGTCCTCCTGTACCAGTCATGACTTGTATCGTTTAAGATTACTGTACTTGTTTTTATTATGTATACCCTCCCTAACAATAAAAGTGCCATGGAATAAATTGCGCTATAATAATAAATAATAATAATACTCAGGTAACATACAGCCACCTCATCTGGACTTAAAAGACCTAAGATTGTGAGCTAAAGTGTACCTACAATAAAAATTACAGACCTCTCTATTCTTTTCGGTGGGAAAATTTGCAAATTAGGCAATGTATCAAATATTTATTTTTCCCCACTGCACATATACTGTACTCTGAGTTATATATAATATATATATAGTCGGACAGTGAGGGAAACCAAATGCGAGGGCTGTTAGGTATCCTCAAGGATGTGCTTAGAAACATACTGAACCTCTGGAGTGCATTGTAATCACAGACACAGCTGTGGTTACCATGCAAAATAAAAGTAAGTGTGGACTGGGTCAAGTTATTTAACCCATTCAGTTTAGGAAAACCTATCCTGGGCTTTAAATTTTTGGAGAGATCTTCAGGATGGTAGTGAGACGGATCTCTCTCTCTATTTCAGGTTCGATTTTGTGACGTAGCAGCGATATTGCTAGCGATATCGCTATGTGTGATACTTACCTCCGACCGGCTCCCCCGCTGCTCATCGCTGGTCGCGCGAGAACGTCCTGGACCATTTCTCGTCGGGCGCTTCCTGCTGGACTTCCTGTGGCACCGACGAGCAACACGTGGACACGGGCGGAAGGACGTCAGGATCGCCGCGTCTGACATGTAAGTAGCGACCCCCAACCCCAGCGATGTCGCTGGTGAGATCTGCCTGTGTGGCAGCTCACTAGCGACCACTTAGCGATGTACCAGCGATCCATATCGTTGTCGGGATTGCTGGCGCATCGCTAAGTGTAACGGTACCCTTACAAGTGGCCCATGGCCATATTTTTCATTTAAACCTGCAGTAAAGGTTTGGGTGTGTCAGTTTTGTGCGTGGATTCACATGCAGCAGAGCTGAAGGTGCTGTGGTTGTGTGCCTGGCTGTGTGAAGATAACACAGGCTAGAGCCAGCAATATGGATGAACATGGTAGCACCTGGGAACCTTATGGGGCTGCAGGATTTTATTTTCGTATTCCCAGCTGCGATCTGGAGGTGAGTGATTGCATGTATGCAGTATTTGGAAAATAAAGGACATTTACTTAACTTGTGCAAAATAAGAGCAGATACAGAGCTCCACACTATATGCTGTAATATATACATAAAAATTATATACACAGCACCATACTGTACACACAGGTCAACACTATACACATATAGTATATACAGAGCAACAAAACCATCATCAGTCTTGGAATAAAACGCAGCTGTGAAAAGCAAGCCACAACCAGTTCAAGCTCATTCGGTGTTGTTCTTGCATACTTATTATATCTTTATTTTGCTATCATGCACAGTAATCTGGATTCTGAATAAATTGTCCAAAATACAGTCACCTTTTGTCTATTTAAATCTAGGGATATTTAGATGTTTTTATTGCCACCTAATTATCAATGCTTGCTCAATCCAACTGTAATGATGAATCTTAAAATGAATATTTATTTTCATCCTTTAATTCAATAACATTATGTAAATGGGACTTCAGTAAACAATCAAATATACTGTATGCTAAAAGTAGAAACAATTTACATTTTCTTGATAAGAATACAAATCAATAACAGCATATAGTGCCTGAATACAGTCACATAATGCCTAAATCTATTGTGACCAAATGATACTTATGTATAGTGTCCTATTAATTGGCAGCATAAATTGCCCTAAAAATAAAAATTGTCATAACGTCTTTTGTTTATTAGTTTATAGTGGCACTAATTTAGTTTTCTGTCTACTTAGTTCTCATTTCTTATACCCAATTCAGCTTAGGTTGGAAATTAGCATCTCTTAATCAACTAACATGTTGCGACTGTAACTTCAGGAAGTAATGAAATATATGCCACAAGTACAAACCTTCTCTACTTTCAAATGCAAAACAATTGTATAATTTATCACCCATATAATGTCATACAAAGTCAAGATAAAATTGCCACTCAATAGCAAACCTACTATAAATTGGAGAAAAAACACTGCTATGAAGTGGCCCAAAATTCCACCCTACAATGACACAATATTCGCCTCATGCCTCCCAAAGACTGACATTTTAATCCCAATTATACTTTTATTGAAATTAATTGCATAGAATTGAACACACTTTTTGATCAACTATAATAAGACTTCCGTCCTCTAATGAAACAGCCCTAACCAAAATCATAAATTACCTGCTAACTGACAAAGCCAATAGACAATACATGTCAAGCTCTGGCCCATGGGCAAATCTGGCATGCAGCGTAATTATATTTGGCACATGATGCTGGCATGGCCCCCCCAATGCCTCCACCAGGCATCTCAATTTCAACTGTATCAGCATCCGGGATGCCAATACAGTTGAAAGCAATGATAGAAGAGGGAAGCAGTCTGCGCCGTCCATTATATTATATGGAGGATTATGTGGAGCTTGTTATTCTGTATGGAAGACTATGTGAGGCCATTGTTCTATATGGAGGATTATGCGGGGCCCATTATAATGTATGGAGGACATTTGGGGCCCATTATTCTGTGTAAGGACTATGTGAGGCCATTAGTCTGTATGGACGAATATGTGGGGACCAGTATTCTGTATGGAGGACTATATGGGGCCCATTACACTGTATGAAGGACTATTTGGGGCTCATTATACCATGTGTAAGGCTATGTGGGGATCACAGTTGAGGAATCATACTGTGCTGGGGGTCACCATACTGAATATTAAGATTTTTTTGATGGGGGTCTCATTTAGAACTTCTGCTATAGGCCCCATGATTTTTATGTTTGCCCCAGCCACCCTAACCCTAACCAAATGCTCCGGTCATGTGATCTGACTCTTAGAACTATAAATTAAAATGTACTTTGTTCATGGAAAAACCCTTTTAAGTTTGTTTCTACATGAAAAGGCTCATTGATATATATGATAAGGAAAAACTTCCTCAGTTGTAGATATTTTTGTAAAAACTATCAAGGTTGGCTCGCAACTTTGTACAAGTTTTTAATTTTGGCCTACTGTTAGTTTGAGTTTTACAAATAGATAATTCTTTGGGCTCTTCTACGAGTATTTGTCCTCTGTTTTAAACACAGTCATCCATTCCCTACTACTACAAGCCCTCTCGTTTTTTAGTATCACAAACCAGACCCTTTTCTACATCTCTTACTACCTCAGTAATCGCATTAGGCTTGTATCACAAAAGCAAATAAAACCTACAAGAGAAAAAGTGAGCAAAAACCCTGCTGTAACTAAGTAAATAAAATGCAAAAAGTGCATTTAAATAACACAGTTTTTAGTAATACTTTTTTTTATCAAAAAATAGCATAAAAGCTATCCCACCACGACAAGGTAACTCTGATCGGGACAGTCCTACATTGTTGAATAAGGGCAGACAAAAGGACTGAGCCCAACCAGTGAAACACCAGTCTGGTGAAGCCTTATATAAAATTTCCATATGGTATTCCGTGTGTAATTCGAGTGCAATCCAATTATGTGATTATTTTATCGCATCCTATCCATAAGGCATCTGCATGACATTCATATGACATCTGTGCAAAACAATTTCAAACTTGTGTTTTCAATCAATCAAATCACTATTAAACTTAAGGACCCATTGGATTCTAACCCTATAAAACCACCCTTCACAATTCACTACATTGGGAGCACATCCATATATTGTTGGCAATAGTGATGGGCAAACCCTAGCAGTAAAGTTCAGGGTCCATACTGTAAACCTTGTCTCACTAAGTGTTTTAATTTTTTTTGTCTTTTACAGCTGGACATTGGCATTGATGGATTATTGGTGGAAAGGTGAGTATAGCTTTGCTTTTTCCTTTTCTGTGAATAAATGGGCAAAAGAGGGTGGGAGATTTTTATTTAAATTAAAGGAGTCTGTGTCTTTCTTTTAATTAAATTACTGGGGTTAGTAATTGGGGTGATTTATAGATGGCTCTTCATTGCTAACCTGTGGGCTTGATGTCACCTGACATTACAAAGCTGAAATCAACGCCACAACTATTACCCCACTTGCCACCACATGAGGGCAAATGGGAAGAGCTGGACAAAGTGCCAGAGTGCAAAGTTCACCTAATAGATGCACCTTTTCTGGGGCAGGTGTGGGCTGCTATTTTTAGGCTGGGGAGGGCCAATATCTATGGCTCCTGCCTAGTTTGAGAATTCCAGCCCACAGCTGTCTGCTTTAATTTGGCTGGTTGTCAAAAATGGTGGGAACCTCACACCATTTTTTTAATTATTTTTTTAAATAATTAAAAAATATGGTGTTGGGACCCTTCTATTTTTTGATAACCAGCCAATATAAAGCTGAAAGCTGAGGTTTATAGCCTGCAGATGTCAGCTTTACCTATTCTGGTTAATAAAAATAGAGGGGAGCTCAGATCTTTTTTTTTTTTTATTTTATTCATTGCACATGTGCCGGCGGATGAATACTCGCATCAGCCTCGCCTGCTCTCGCTGCTATCAGTGAGAGCAGGTGCAGGATGATGAGAGTAGTACTCTCATCAGCCTATTCCTGTGACTAGTGGTAACTTTAATAGCACTGGTCACAGCTGTTGGCTTGCCTGCTATCATCTGACAGCTTGGGATCTGCAGCCCTCTGACAGGCGATAACGATCTTACCATCGATCAGAGCCCAAGTTTTCCCCTCTGTCACACAGATGACAGTGTGGGAAACTATGGATGTACAGTCCCCCATTCATCTGAATAGGGTCTGGGTTTGGGTAGTGTTTCTTCTGTAAATCCTATTCTGCTAGAGCAGGCTTCTTCTTCGTGGCTAATAGGATGGTTCTCTATGCCCTTGAATAGACTATTGAGGTCTCAACAAAATTACTATTAATAACAAGTACCTTTTGCTTCTGATTTCTGAACTGTTTGACAGAATCTGTGAAACTAAGATCTTCTCTAAATTAGATTCCTGTGGGGCTTAAAAAACAATTTGTATCCACAAGGGCAATGAGCAGAAAATGGCCTGGTCACTACAAGTATCTTGTCATGTCTTTTAGGCTGTGTAATGAGCAAACCGTGTTTTAGGAGTTTGTTAATGATATCTTCCAGTATCTCTTCTATGTTTCTGTGGTTGTGTATTTGGACGATATCCTGATATTCTCCTCTGACCTCTCTTCCCACAGGCCGCACTTTTGTCAAGTTCTGCAGCGTCTCTAGGAGAATAATTTAGTTTCTAATTTGTCCAAATAGGTCTTTGAAAAAAACTCCTTGCCATTCCTCTGCTATATTGTTTCCAATCACGGTCTTGAAATGGATCTAGAGAAGGTTTCTTCACTTCTATCCTGGACCCATCCTCAGGGCCTGCGTGCCCTTATCTTGATCTTCACTGTTCCTGTTAGCTGCCATTTTTTAAATACATATTCATCTGAGGAAAGGGCAACTCTAAAACACTTTGCTATCTTCTAATAGCCTTCTCCTGCTTTGAGGGCCTTCACCATTTTCATTTTCTGAGTGCTAGGCAGCTGCTTAGTAGAACACATGGCTGCTGTTTTTTGGCACAAGGTTAGAGAAGTGTGGGTTTCTATACAGCTGGGAAATGTGCATCATCTGGCCTTTCCTAAAGATGATAGTGAACAAGCTATAGCTCTAACAGGCTAATTAAGGTCTGAAACATTGGTTAAACTTATCTGAGCACACAAATCTCCAAGTGTGCCAAAACTTTTGCATAGGTCCATTTTCCTTTTTTTTATCATTTTCAAAATGTAGAAAAATACAATTTTTTTGCCTAAAATACAAAGGAAATGTGTCATCTTTAACTTTAGGCCTTTTAGAGATCATTTCATCTTCAATTGCTTAACTGGTCACAATAACATTTATTTTGACCAGGGGTGTCCAAATGTTTACATGCCGCTGTATGGTAGAAAGTTATGATTATAAGAAAGTGTCCAGAGATGAATGCTAGAGTTGTTAATTGATCCAAAGTTGGAGAACATACCCTGATTCTGCCATTTTAGGGAAATATTATCATTAAGGCTACTTTCACACTTGCGTTTTTTTGCTGTGCGCTTTTTGGGCACACAAACGCATGAAAAAAACGCATCATGCATTTGTGTGCATTTTTTGTGGGTTTTGGTGCGTTTTTTTTAAAAAAAAGCATGCTTTTTTTGTGCATACGTGCGCATTACAATGTGCACGTATGCGCACCCATAGACTATAATGGGTGTTTTGCTGTAAAAAAAAAACGCATTGCGTGCGCATGCGTTTTTTTGGGGCAAGTCGGACGCACAAAAAATGCAACAGGATGCATTTTGTGCCCCCGAGAGCACACTACAAAAAAACGCATGCGCATACAAACGCGTACAAACGCATGTCTATGCGCACCTATGCGCACCCATGTTAAAGATTGGGGGAAACCGCATGCATTTTTTTGCGCTAAAAACAGCGCAAAAAAATGCAAGTGTGAAACCAGCCTAACATATATCTCACTAAATACTTTAGCACTAAAAATTTTTTCCGGTGTCGCTGATCACTGGTTGAATTTTTCCCTAGAAAGAAAGCAAAGAAAAAAAAATAGTTCTCATTGACTTAAAACAAGTAGAGATCTTGATACCCAACAGAAATTAAGAAAGACAGTTTATTGGAAAATACTATAACTTTTCAGTTTACATTGTCTAATTTTTATTTAGAAGATACTCATGAATCACATGGAAGCAAAATAAACTAGGTGTTGAAAAAAATTGAACCTCCATAACTACCTCCCACATCTTTCCTACAGTAACATATTTTTCCTATGCTTTGAGGGTGGAGTTTTGCTATATATATATATGAAAACAAAAGCTTGGAATTGTTGAAAGAAATCTAAGCATTAACACATTTTCTTGCTCTACAAGATTAGAATATAAATCATTTTGATATGACTTCTATATATATTTGCTCGGAATAAGCAGGTACAAAACAACAGATGTGAAAATGAGACAGAACACTGACTAATATCGTTATATGCTAAACAGAAAATAAAACAACGTTCCAACAAATGGGTTTCATTTACACTTCGTATGCCGTACAGTATGTTAAAGCGTAACACGATAAAAATGCACAACAAAAAACAAGACAATCTGACTTCAAGCTATTAACAAATGCTGCATTTTAATACAAAAGAGCTATTGAATTTTCTGTTCTTTGTGTCTGACCTACAGGATAACACTTTATTTTTTATAATTAAAAAGGTTTCGGAATACATTCCGTTTGATGCAGAACTGAAGTACAGATATACTGTATTTTAATTAGCTTAAGTAGGTGACACCCTAATAGTTTGACAGCAATGCAAGTCTCTTGGATGTCTCGACGTAGATACATATCGGTTTCTGCATATTGAGAACAGCAATGTCACAAGGTGGCAAAGCGAATATGGAGTAAAATATACAGATTCACTGTCAGAGCTCATTTGTTATCTTCAGCTAACAAATTGGAATTTAATCTTCCAAAGTCAGTCAAACACTTGGGAGAAAATGTGAGTCAATTTCCCATTGTGCATGTACGTTAAGTAGACCTATGGGTCACTTTTACACTTCAAAAGCGACTGATCTATGACTGGCATTCTCAATAGATGAAACTCGAAAGTCTTTAGTTACTGTACATCCTTACCTATTAAGCGGACTGTACTGTAGCAGCTTTTCATAGAGAAGCAACCACTGTTAATGTTGTGTCATGGCCTCCAATCCTTTACAGAAGCCGTGGGAATGTTCCAGAGGAGCATGATCCCTAACACAATTCCTGGAACCTCTTGTTTAGCACAAGAAAACAAAATAGTTTTTTGTTGTCTTGTGCATTATATTTTAGAAGAATTATCCAATCTCTATTTTTCTTTTAATATCCAGTTTAATACCATTTAACACAATTACCAATATGCCTGCTTTGCTGATGTCATCTTATTAAAACTTCACCCAAGGGCGTAACTATGATAGTTAATTATAACTATAAAACGGGGCTTGCAATCGCACCTGGGTCCTGAAGATTTTGGAGGAGGCAAAGGTTCTATTTGCAGGGGCTCTAATGGAGATTTTGCATTGTCACTCACAAGCTTCAAGTTGTGTCATTGGCCACACCCTTATAGTATGACACTTTGATCCAGTCTGTTATGTGATTGTTGGTACAAATGCATGTATCTAATATGTACAGCTCAATGTGGATGTGTGTGTATGTATGTATGTCCAGGATTGGCATCCGCACCGTCGCAGCTACAGCCACAAAATTTTGCACAGTCACACATCTGGACCCCAAGAGCATCATAGGCTATGTTGTGAGGCGAAATTTTAACCCCACGTGTTCCAATTCACCAAACAATTTTGCCCTTATCTACATAATGGGGAAAAAGTGTATGTATTGGCATCTGCACCGTCGTACCTACAGCCACAAAATTTTGCACAGTCACACATCTGGACCCCGAGAGCATCATAGGCTATGTTGTGAGACAAAATTTTAACCCCGCATGTTCCAATTCACCAAACAATTTTGCCCCTATCTACATAATGGGGAAAAAAGTGTGTGTATCGGCATCTGCACCGTTGTAGCTACAGCCACAACATTTTGCACAGTCACACATCTGGACCCCAAGAATGTCATAGGCTATGTTGTGAGGCAAAATTTTAACCCCGTGCATTCCAATTCACCAATTTTGCCCTTATCTACATAATGGGGAAAAAGTGAAAGGAAAAGTGTTGGAGGCAAATTGACAGCTGCCAGATGTGAACAAGGGGGACTTAATGAATGAGAGCGACGGCGCCAAACAGTATATATTGTACAGTTGCTAAGGTGGGGCCCTGACATGAGATACTCACCACATACGGGGATATGAACACACACACAAAATGCGCCACACACTACCATGTGCTTCAACACATATACCACTCTCAGCACACATTTCACCACACATACACCAACCTCGCCACATAAAAGTCAAAACACAAAAGTCGCCACTCAAAACTCACTACGCTGTCCCAGAGCTGTTTAAAAGATGAAAAATGAGCTGTGATTGGTTGCTATCAGCAACAGTTTTCTTTGTAGACAGTTGTGGTAACTGAGGCCTATTACTATTATCAGTTCTATGGTGTTATCGTCCTTCTGTAAAGCTGGAAATAACACAATTTATTACCGTGCCAACACAGACCACCCTCTGACACAGACTGCAGGGGCAGCCCAGTATCACAGGATAGGATTAGATACACGGCTCAGCAGTCAGTATCACACAGGATAGGATTAGATACACGGCTCAGCAGTCAGTATCACACAGGATAGGATTAGATACTCAGCTCAGCAGTCAGTTACACACAGGATAGGAATAGATACACGGCTCAGCAGACAGTATCACACAGGATAGGATTAGATACGCAGCTCAGCACACAGTATCACACAGAATAGTATTAGGTACACGGCTCAGCAGACAGTATCACACAGAATAGGATTAGATACATGGCTCAGCAGTCAGTATCACACAGGGTAGGATTAGATACACGGCTTTTATGTGCAAATATAATCATTATAATTTGCTATAACTAAACTCATTTGGTTGCTATGCCCAGGCAACGCCGGGCTCTTCAGCTAGCATTTGATAAAGATGCATGTGACCAGACTCAACCAACAGCACTCTCAGTCACACTCTGCACACTTGACTTAGCATAGTGGCTGTACAAAATTTTTGCATCTTTGACTGAAAAAAAGAGTGAAATGAGTAGGGTGCAACTGTGAGGGTGATGAGGATGGCATTTCACTCCAAACATCTCCCAACATTTTACATGTATTGTATTATACTGAATTCTGTTATACTTTTATGGATGCAGTTCCTGTTCAGTTGGATATGACAGGGTTAAATGTTGGTGTAGTGATCTAGTCCAGAGTGTGTCCATCCCTTTAAGTAATCCTGGATTGTGAGTAGCTTTGGTACACTACAGCTCACTCTCTAACTGCCCATCTACATTATTCCCTGCATTTTTGAGCTGTAATTCTCCATTTCTAGTCACCTCCTGTCATGGGGCAGTGGGAAAAAGCAGGAGATGTAGAATCTGGGCCACTGAACTGCCCCTCAGGCTAAGGAGGAGCCCTGACTTTCCTTAACTTGGGGGTACACTTGATGGTAGTGAGGCCCACGTCCCCAACCTGTCCCTATCTCCTGTTTAGCCCTGAGCTAAACCCACAACCTCCTCCCCAGGAGGTGAGACAAGGAATAAAGTGAACTGCACCAAATAACACACAAGGGAAAATAAAACAGACACCACAGGATTAAAGCAACAAAAAAAACAAACTTAGCTTTATCTGCTGCCAATGCTGAAAGCAGCAGAGAAAGGCACCCGATCAGCATCCAGCAGCAACTCCACTGCTCCAGATAAGCTGAACCACCTCTCCACCAGGTAGGTCCAGTCTTCACCAAGGTTGATTAGCAAATAACCAGTATTACTAGCAGAGAGCAGCAGCTGCTGATGACCTTTTGTAGGAAGGAGGGGGGAGGTCACCACCTGCTGACTAATTAAACATGTAGCAACACCAGTGGCCACCGGGGGCAAAAACCCAGCAGCCTACCAACTACAGTTGTAGAAACACCAGCGGTCACCGGGGGGAAAACTCCATATTAACCTCCGAGGCCAGAAAGGAAAAAGATTTATACAAGAAATTCCAGACTCTGACACAGATCCAAAAATGGATTGTGACACCTCCATTTTAGTTTAGAGGCAATGCATTTATCATTTGCTGTGTTCTGGCACCATCTAATGGTGAAAGTGTACAATGACTCATAATTATTGATTTATAAGGATCTGAGATGTGAATTCAGTGTCCTATTGGCCAGCTCCTAGTCACATGGTCAATAGGAGGAGCTGTTTTCCAGGCAAGTCTAGAATGTATGCTTGGAAAACAAAAACTGAAGGCAGTCAAAGAAAGTCCCATAAAAATACTCTGTTAAATACCAACAATAAAATTGCATCCACTATAATAATGGGGGCAGAAATATTGTACACAGCAAGTGGTCACACAAATTAGGCATGTAGGCCAGACCCTCCACAACAACATATGTTTACAAATAGCCACAAAGTTTGGTATAAGTAAATACTCAAAATAAAATGTAGTAGATATAGTAGAATAAGGTGCCACTACGCATGCGGCGCATGGGTGTTTAGATATGGCTATGCTACTAGTAATAATAACTAATAATTAAAGAGCCAATGCCCATATATCATAATAAAAGAATTACTTTGCATAAGATTGAGCTCTCATAAACCTCCCATGCCTTACTCACAGCCAATGACCAATATCATCTCAAGTAACATACAAAGCAAGTGCATAAAGCGCCATTACTAATATAGCGCACAATTAGTTAAATAGTATATGCTACAATAGCCAGAGCACATACTCAATGTCATAACACACAATTGCATATGGCACAATGGAGTATCTACAATATCCAGAGCGCTGTGGCACCAGGACGCTTACAAGTATGAATAGAACGCCATACACCAAACTCAGCATTACCTAAATAACAGAAGATGTTGAATAGGACCGGACCATCAGCCTTCCCCGACGCATGTTTCGGAGCGCGATGCTCCTTCCTCAGGGGGCATTGAGAGGGAGTAAATTCGCCGTGTCTAAGTACCGTCATGACCGGAAGTGTAAATATGCCGACGCGCCGCCCACTCTGAGTGATAGCGCCACACCTCCTCCTGACACTGGCACAGGAAACACGCAGGGCCCCTCGTGACCTGATGTCAGACGGCAGGAGGAGGGATGCCAAACCCAGCAGAAGAAAAGCGGCGCCTGCGCAATGTAAAAATGGTCACGCACAGACATAGTGATTGTGGGCAAAAGTAAGGGCAGCTGATAACCCACAAACCAAACAAGGGCCGAAAGACCAGAGCACTCAATCCTATACAAAACATATAACAATAAGGATGTACTTATATAGACATCCAAGGTGTAATATAATATATTTAAACTCCCATAATATGAGGCCCTCTATAGATAATACTAAATATATACACACAGCAAAATACTTCCGGGGCTTAGTTAACCGGCGCATGCGCAGTCAGGCTTTTCGGCTTTGCCCGCAATTGGGCAAAGCATACTGCGCGTGCGGTAGCCAAGAATGCTTAGCGCATGCACAACAAATGGCAGAGACCTACTCCTATTCCTCAAAAAACTGCAGACGGCGGCCAAGGATGGGGAGGCGGCACACATTGGGAACACCGTCCATCAGACCGGACCGACCTCATTTTCATCGCCCGCCAAAGTAGGTGACAGATTCCCTTTAAGCTGCAAAAACAGAAAAAACCCATCCGAGAAATTGCTACAACATTAGGAGTGGCAAAGTCTACAGTTTGGTACATCCTGAGAAAGAAAGAAAGCACTGGTGAACTCATCAATGCAAAAAGACCCTGGCGCCCACGGAAGACAACAGTGGTGGATGATCGCAGAATAATCTCCATGGTGAAGAGAAACCCCTTCACAACAGCCAACCAAATGAACAACACTCTCCAGGAGGTAGGCGTATCAATATCCAAATCTACCATAAAGAGAAGACTGCATGAAAGTAAATACAGAGGGTTCAATGCACGATGCAAGCCACTCATAAGCATCAAGAATAAAAAGGCTACACTGGACTTTGCTATAAAACATCTAAAAAAGCCAGCACAGTTCTTGAAGAACATTCTTTGGACAGATGAAACCAAGATCAACCTCTACCAGAATGATGGAAAGAGAAAAGTATAGCAAAGGCGTATGATGCTCATGATCCAAAGCATACCACATGATCTGTAAAACACGGCGGAGGCAGTGTGATGGCTTGGGCATGCATGGCTGCCAGTGGCACTGGGTCACTAGTGTTTATTGATGATGTGACACAGGACAGAAGCAGCCGAATTAATTCTGAGGTATTCAGAGCCATACTGTGTGCTCAGATCCAGCCAAATGCAACCAAACTGATTGGTCGTCGTTTCATACTACAGATGGAAAATGACACAAAACTTAAAGTCAAAGCAACCAAGGAGTTTATTAAAGCAAAGAAGTGGAATATTCTTGAATGGCCAAGTAAGTCACCGGATCTCAACCCAATTGAGCATGCATTTCACTTGTTAAAGACTAAACTTCAGACAGAAAGACCCACAAACTAACAGCAACTGAAAACCAGCAGTGAAGGCCTGGCAGAGCATAAAAAAGGAGGAAACACAGCGTCTGATGATGTCCATGAGTTCAAGACTTCAGGCAGTCATTGCCAACAAAGGGTTTTCAACCAAGTACTAGAAATGAACATTTTATTTACAATTATTTAATCTGTCCAATTACTTTTGGTCCCTTTAAAAACAGGGTGGCACATGTTAAGGAGCTGAAACTCCTAAACCCTTCAACTAATTTTAATGTGGATACCCTCAAATGAAAGCTGAAAGTCTGAACTTCAACTGCATCTGAATTGTTTTGTTTAAAATTCATTGTGGTAATGTCTAGAACCAAAATTAGAAAAATGTTGTCTCTGTCCAAATATATATGGACCTAACTGTACATCATTCTAAAGTCTTTCTGACTGGATTCACCAGTTTCTACATTCACCTATAAGTACATGTGCACGTGCCGTGACACACTGTGGAGTTAACCCCAAGTACAGGTCTGTAACCTCTAATTGCTGCATCTACCTCCTTCTATAAATTACCAAAAGACACTGTCCAGTGCTTTTAAAGCTCCAAACCCCAAGGTGATCTCATCAAATGGGTCCCTGACTAGTTCTTGATGTGCCATCAGTTTTCTGTTATTTGTATGCTAGCTTTCTGACTGAGCACTCCACCCTTTACTATGCTGTGGTGTTAATTACATCTAATCACATTTGGTTCTGACCTTCCTATAAATATAGGCTTTACCAAGTTATTAGCCAGAGGTAAGTGTTCACACTAGAAAGGTAGGTCAGGGACCCATTCGATGAGATCACCTTTACATAGGTCAATGGTCTTATATTTTTGGCCAAATTTAGTGCTAAGCATCTCATGTGTTTTTCCTAAATTTCAAAAGCCATTACGCTATTCAAACTTCATGTATTTCACATTGACATGCCTTAATGAAATTGATTGCAACCATTTCCTCATTTTGATCATACTAAGACAACACAGGGTAAGAGTAACACACTATGGTAATACTTTATTGGATCATCAACAGTCAGCAACATAAAGTACAGTCCCAGCAAATACAAGATGATACAAATGACAGTCTCACCATTCCATTGGCTCACCGGGGAGTATAACCTCTATGACTTCGGGTCATTCACAGCCCACAACCCCAATCAGTAGCACCACGCTTTTGGTGGGCACCCAGAAAAAGAAGGTAGCAGCAAACTTAGGAAGCTGAACGAGTACAGTGAGGTATTTTTCCAGGTGACCTGATTGTCCCAACCTGGGTTTCCCAAGCATCTTCATAGAATCAGTGATAGGCAGCAGAGTGGATCTGTATTCCATCACTTGGAGCCGTGGTCCTTTGGCCGATGCCCTGTACAGTCTTCCTGGAGAGAGAGAGACAGGCCTCCTTTAAAACCACAGCTCTCATACAGGGCATTCTCCCACAGGATTGGGGGAAAGTGGGGGAAGGTAATCCTTCATTGTTTGATTAACTTGGGTATTTATCCTCCAAGGTGTGTAGACTAGTTAAGGCTGATACAATATGTAATCAGCAGGCATTCTACAGATTAACATGCAACAAGAGTCACTATGCAGACTCATATGAAACAATGACTCATGTCTAGAGTTGAGTGAAACGGGACGGTCAAATTCAAAAGTCTCCGACTTTCCATAAAGTCGGGTTTCGCCGAGCGAAACACGACCATAGCATGAGGTTGGCCATGCTGTTGCTGACCCGAGTGCCAAAGTCGGATTTCCCAGAATGCTTGCACGTGACTTTTTTCAGCCACTGAGCAAGGACGTACACTGTGGGCAACGAGATGACATGTGCAGGTGTAATAACGTGCAGGAGGAGTATATGTCACCACGGAACAGACAGACCAACAGTAAAAGGGAGGTTTACATACAGGGAGTAAAACAGATAAAACATATGATATAACAGTGAAAATGCTGTAACAGATATTATCAGAGACTGAAGAGATAACAGAAGTGCACAACAATAGACAGTTATTCTCTTATGGGGTGGCAACTTAACAGTTCCTGGAGAACTTGATTGTAGAAATCACTCTTCTCCCACGTAGGCACCCAGGCACAAGGGGCGCTTGATGTCATCCGTCTCTGGGATAACCCTCCAACTGGCATATGAAGGGTTAACGTAGAGGCTCAAGGGGTATGATGATGGCAGTATCCCCCTGTATGCAGGATCCTTCCCTCTACTGCAGCAGCGGCGTTCTCTTACCAGGGTCAGGGGCTCTGCCTGTGCCAGTTTCTCTCGGCAGGTCAGTGTAACAGTACAGTCTGTTCCTTGGCCACAAGGAAGTGCCTCAGCCATTGAATACAGCCTGTCTGCAAGGAAGAGTCTTGCCACTATCACAGTCTCTCTGAGAAGATTCACAGTGTACCGCCCTTGCTCTGCACACACAGACTTCACAGGGGGATCAGGACACAACTTATCTGTCACTACAGACTCCAACTGCTAGTAGTCTCAGGATACAGTCTCTGCTTCTCTGCAGGGCTCAGTCTGTCCACGGGGTCAGGACGCAGCTCCACTGTTCCCACAGTATGCAGGCTCACGTACTCATGTTCTGCTGTCCCTTTGCAACGATACCCCGGACTCTCTCTGTGACTAGGAGCTCTGTGTCTTCTGCAGTCTCTATCAGCGTCCTTCCCCTTCAGCTCCTCACGCTGCACTAACTCAAAAGCCCGGGAGATTCCCGCTCTCTGCTCTCCTCTCCTGGCCCCCTGTGCTCAGCCCCTCCTCTGTCTCCTGGGGAACCTGCTGTCCTGTTTAACTGTTTGAGGCATGGAGCAGAGAGGGCAGCCCTCTCATGGCTCTTCTTGCACTTCACCCCCTTACATTCCCCCTCTCTTTTAGCTCGCCATTCCACGGGCGAGGGGTGTTTGTGCTTCTCATTACTCTGTTGCGAGTAAACAGATACCTTTGAACTTCGCATCTGCTTCAGTCTTTCTTCTGCCCAATACTCCCGAGCATACTGATCTATGAGTTGCTCATCGGTTAGGTTTGGATGCTCTTCCTCTACTTCATCGTCAGCCATAGAAGACAATTCCTCAGATGCCTTCTGTGTTATCAAACTAACTCTTCCGACGGCTTCTACTGACTTCTTCTTTTTCTTCTTCTTCTTGGCTTTGCTAACAGCCATTTCGCCCTTTACTTCATCATCAACGGGAAACGTAGGGACTTCTTGCCTGGGCTCCTCAGTTTGGGGACTTAGTCCTGGCAATGCTTCTCAACAGCTCCCCCCCTCTTTGACAGGAGTACTTTCGTCCAAACTAGAACTGGAGGGATCAGGGTCACTCAAGCGGGAATCTTCAACATCCACATCGGGCGTCACTTTCCAGGACTTTTCAGCCACACTCCCTGCTTCACACCGCTGTTCTATCTTATTTGCCCAGTTGAAATCTTGTGAGCTGGCAGACGGCACAGGCCCCACCTCAGGGGACAACACTAGTGGCTCTTTTTCCTCATGGACTGGAACCGCAGGTACGGATATTTCAGAAACTCTTGTCTCCATCTCTCCTTGGTCGGTAGCTTATGGCGGGTCTGATAGTAACTCATCTCGATGGACCATTCGGGCAATAGGTTCCTCCTCCTCTATGGGTCAAACTTTACCATCGGGGCCTCCAGACCCAGGTTGGGGTACTTCCAATCCTGCCTTCATGTGCCGGGGCAGTACAGACATATGTTCGTGGACAGTCGACATCCTCCCCGCCTCTTCATGACGTCTGACACCAGAACACTGTCTTGCTCGGTGTGGGGCTCTCCTTCTTCCGCCATACCTTTCCTTCCAGGGGCGACGCTCTCTCTCCAATTATCAGGACCCTCAGAGGGGTGAGCGGGACTCTGCCACCGTCGTTCTTGGGTAGGACAATTTCTGGACAGGTGTCCCACTCTTTGGCATGCCCAAAACTCATGGCTGCATCTATCTAGTGGGCGCTTTGGCCTGTATTGCTGACCTCGGTGAGAAGCGTCGCTCATTGGTGGTTGCTTTTCACTCCTGGACACATGATTATGCTCTGGAGCCGTTGCTGAAGTCTTCTTAATGCTCCGCACTTCTCCTCCTCTATCTTTCTCTGTGTGCTTCCACACATTCCCTCAGGACATGTCGCTGGTTCCCAAGACAGCAGTGAGGGCTTCTCCCAGACTCTCAATCTCCTTCCAGATTCTTCTTATCTTCAGCCGGGAATCCCGGATCCATGCCGTCTCTTCTTCATTAGGGCTGAGTACTCCACAGTTGCAGCATGTAGATGGTCTTCTTCGCTGAGCAGCACTAGTCTCACATTGGGGGGAAGTTTCTGTAGCAGGGTCCCTCTTATATTCGGCCATTTCCCCACGGATCTGCTTAATCTCTTCTTTCAGGATTTCTACCCATTGAGGGGCAGCTACCTCCCTGCTCCATACCTTCCCCACTGGTGCTAACACTCCCTGCTCCTGCTCACGCGTGCGCGCCTCACTCCCAACCTAAGAGAAAGTCATGTCTGGTTTCTCCCGCACGCGCTCTCGCAAGGCCTGCTTCATCAACACGTCTCCTAAGCCCGTCACCAGCTGGTCTCGCAGCACAACGTCAATGGACCCTACGCCTACACCGTCCTTCCGTGTAATAGCAGTGTGGAGCTCTTGTAGGGCGTTCATAAACTGAGTCATGGTCTCCCCCTCTCTTTGTACCCGGCAAAACAGTCGCATGCGCAGCTCCCCTACGTCAGTGGGGTCCCCATGCATCTTCTCAAGTATCCATAATACTTTGTTTAGGGTATCTCTCTCCCGGGGGGACCTATGCATGACAGAATCCCATGCCTCCCCCTCCAGGGCCATCAATGCTATCTCTGCCTCTAGGGCTGGTGTCATGGAGTGCATCCACATCATTCCCCGGATACGCTACGCCCAACCCCACTACATCACATTGCTCCCATTAAACCTTGGCATCTTATTCAACATGGCTCCCAGTGGAATGCTAGTCCTAGGGCCTTCCCTGACTGCTTGGTCCATCTCATCCGTGCCTGCATGTGACATCCTGCCGACTACGCCAAATGTAATAACGTGCAGGAGGAGTATATGTCACCACGGAACAGACAGACCAACAGTAAAAGGGAGATTTATTTACAGGGAGTAAAACAGATAAAACATATGATATAACAGTGAAAATGCAGTAACAGATATTATCAGAGACTGAAGAGATAACAGAAGTGCACAACAATAGACAGTTATTCTCTTATGGGGTGGCAACTTAACAGTTCCTGGAGAACTTGATTGTAGAAATCACTCTTCTCCCACGTAGGCACCCAGGCACAAGTTGCGCTTGATGTCATCCTTCTCTGGGATCCTAGGTATAGTCCAACTGACGTATGAGGGTTAACGTAGAGGCTCAAGGGGTATGATGATGGCAGTATCCCCCTGTATGCAGGATCCTTCCCTCTGCTGCAGCAGCGGCATTCTCTTACCAGGGTCAGGGGCTCTGCCTGTGCCAGTCTCTCTCAGCAGGTCAGTGTTACAGTACAGTCTGTTCCTTGGCCACAGGGAAGCATCTCAGCCACTGAATACAGCCTGTCTGCAAGTAAGAGTCTTGCCACTATCACAGTCTCTCTGAGAAGATTCACAGCATACAGCCCTTTGTTATGATTGAGTCACCGTAGGAGGCAAAAATAGAAATGCTAGCTAAGTCCAGAAAACCAGAGAAGTTGGCAGCTATCGGATTGCAGACCCCTGAGCCTACCAACACAACTAGCAGTAGCCGTGGGGGGCTCCTACGATGCCCTAGGCCCCTCGATCACAGCCGGAGGACTACATAGCCTAAAGACAGAAAGGGAAATCTAAACTGCCCCAGAGCAGATCCCAAAGCAAAAGGCAGCCCCCCAAATATAATGACGGTGAAGCAAGAAGAAAGAACAAAACACAGACAGAAAGATAGACTGAGCAAAGATGGGGCCCATGCTAGCTTAGATAGGAAAGGACAGGAAGGCTGCTGTCTGCAATCCGTGAAAAACCCTATGAAAATAAGAGCCAACAAACTGACAGTAAAAAAAGCCCTGAAGACGCTAGGCTTCAAAAAGCTATGTCAGTACTCAGGAATATTCTGAAGACAGAGCAACAGGCAAAAGGAGATTCAGCTCACCCCAGCAGGGAATGGCAGAATCCATAAAAGCAAGGAAAACAAAACACTAATGCAAAAAGGCAAAGCAGAAATCTTAGCTTTAGATGAGCAGAAATTAGACTGGTTTCCTAGAAGTCCACAGAGAAATCACCCGCAGGCCAGAAGGGCATCGGCAGCCTTATATCCAGTCATTAACTCCACTCAGCCAGTCATCATCATCAGCCCCAGGTGTTTCACAATCAGGCTCACTACCTTTCTTCACCAGAAGAGGGAGTTCCTCGGGCCTCAGTAGTGAAGGGGAAAATGAACTCACAACAGCCCTTGCTCTGCACACACAGACTTCACAGGGGGATCATGACACAACTTATCTGTCACTGCAGACTCCAACTGTTAGTAGTCACAGGATACAGTCTCTGCTTCTCTGCAGGGCTCAGTCTGTCCACGGGGTCAGGACGCAGCTCCACTGTCCCCACAGTACGCAGGCTTACGTACTCACGTTCTGCTGTACCATTGCAGCGATACCCCGGACTCTATCTTTGACTAGGAGCTCTGTCTCTTCTGCAGTCTCTATCAGCGTCCTTCCCCTTCAGCTCCTCACACTGCACTAACTCAAAAGCCCGGGAAGATTCCCGCTCTCTGCTCTCCTCTCCTGGTCCCCTGTGCTCAGCCCCTCCTCTGTCTCCCAGGGAACCTGCTGTCCTGTTTAACTGTTTGAGGCATGGAGCAGAGAGGGCAGCCCTCTCATGGTTCTTCTTGCACTTCACCCCCTTACACAGCATCCGGAGAGAGAGAGATTTCGCGCACTTTAACCCCTTCCTGACATCAGACGTACTATCCCGTCCATGGGACCCGGGCCCCTATGCCCATGGACGGGATAGTACGTCTACCGCGATCAGCGGCACCCACGTGGTGAGCGCCGCTGATCGCGGCCGGGTGTCAGCTGATTATCACAGCTGACACCCGGCACAATGTGTCAGGGGCGGTCACGGACCGCCCCTGACACGTTAACCCCTTGCACACCGCGATCAAACATGATCGCGGTGTACCGGGGGTTAAAGGGAAGCATCGGCAGGGAGGGGGCTCCCTCCGTGTTTCCCTGAGCCCCCCACGGCAGCGCAATGTGCAGCGCTGCTGCCGGGGGCTCCTTTCCTGCAGGCCCCCGAATCCAAGATGGCGACGGGGGCCTTCGGGGGCCTGCAGGAAGCTGGCTTCCTCAGTGCCTGCAAAGCGCAGGCATGAGGAAGCCTTGTGCACTGCCTGTGACAGATCGCTGATCTGTCACAGTGATCTGTGATGTGACAGATCAGCGATCTGTCACAGAACAGTGATGTCCCACCTTGGGACTATTTAATAAAGTAAAAAAAAAATTAAAAAAAGTGTTAAAATAATTTTTTTAAAAATCGCCAAATAAATTACAAAAAAAAAAAAATATTCCCCCAAATAAATCCATTTTTTGGAAATAAAAAAAAAACAATAAAAGTACACATATTAGGTATCG
Organism: Dendrobates tinctorius; assembly: GCF_039654945.1. Lineage (NCBI taxonomy): Eukaryota > Metazoa > Chordata > Amphibia > Anura > Dendrobatidae > Dendrobates > Dendrobates tinctorius. The sequence goes on from NW_027361683.1 coordinate 5,960,199, forward strand.
CCGCGTCCGTAAAGACCCGCCCTATAAAACTGTCCCATTAGTTAACCCCTTTAGCGAACCCCTTAAAAAATAAAAATAAAAAACGAAGCAAAAAATAATGATTTATTATCATACTGCCAAACAAAAAGTGTAATAACGCGCGATCAAAAAGACGCATATAAATATCCATGGTACCGCTGAAAACGTCATCTTGTCCCGCAAAAAACGAGCTGCCACACAGCATCATCAGCCAAAAAATAAAAAAGTTATAGCTCACAGAATAAAGCGATGCAAAAATAATTATTTTTTATATAAAATAGTTTTCATTGCATAAAACCGACAAAACATAAAAAAACGACCTAAATGAGGTATCGCTGTAACCGTACTGACCCGAAGAATAAAACCGCTTTATCAATTTTACCACACGCGGAACGGTGTAAACGCACCCCCCCAAAAGAAATTCATGAAACGCTGGTTTTTGTTCATTCTGCGTCCCAAAAATCGGAATAAAAAGCGATCAAAAAATGTCACGTGCCCGAAAATGGTACCAATAAAAATGTCAACTCGTCCTGCAAAAAATAAGACCTCACATGACTCCTTCCCTTCCAAGCTCTGACATGCGCCCAAACAGTGTTTTACCCCCACATGTAGGGTATCAGCCTACTCAGGACAAATTGCAAAACAATTTTTGGGGTCCAATTTCTCCTTTTACCCTTAGAAAAATAAAAAATTGAGGGCAAAAATATCATTTTTGTGGAAAAAAATGATTTTTTTATTTTCACGTCCGAGCGTTATAAACTTCTGTGAAGCACTTGGGGGTTCAAAGTGCTCACCACACATCTAGATAAGTTCCGTGGGGGGTCTAGTGTCCAAAATGGGCTCACTTGTGGGGAGTTTCAATAGTTTAGGTACATCATGGGCTCTCCAAACGCATATGACACCCGCAGACCATTCCATCAAAGTCTGCATTCCAAAACGTCACTGCTTCCCTTCCGAGCCCCGACGTGTCTCCATACAGTAGTTTTCTCCCACATATGGGGTGTCAGCGTACTCATGACAAATTGGACAACAACTTTTGGGGTCCAATGTCTCCTGTTACCCTTGGGAAAATGAAAAAATTGGGGACTAATTGATCATGTTTGTGGAAAAAATACGATTTTTTTATCTTCATGCCCGGGCATTATAAACTTCTGTGAAGCCCTTGGGGGTTCAAAGTGCTCACCACACATCTAGATAAGTTCCTTAGGGGGTGTCGTTTCCAAAATGGGGTCATTTGTGGGGGGTTTCCACTGTTTAGGTACATTAGGGGCTCTCCAAAGGCAACATGACACCCGCAGAACATTCCCTCAAAGTCTGCATTCCAAAACGTCACTACTTCCCTTCCGAGCCCCAACGTGTGTCCATACAGTAGTTTTCTCCCACATATGGGGTGTCAGCATACTCAGGACAAATTGGGCAACAACTTTAGCGGTTCAATTTCTCCTGTTACCCTTGGGAAAATAAAAAAATTGGGGACTAATTGATCATGTTTGTGGAAAAAATACGATCTTTTTATTTTCATGCCCGGGCATTATAAACTTCTGTGAAGCCCTTGGGGGTTCAAAGTGCTCATCTCACATCTAGATAAGTTCCTTAGGGGGTCTAGTTTTCAAAATGGGGTCATTTGTGGGGAGTTTCCACTGTTTAGGTACATTAGGGGCTCTCCAAAGGCAACATGACACCCGCAGACCATTCCATCAAAGTCTGCATTCCAAAACGTCACTACTTCCCTTCCGAGCCCCGACGTGTGCACATACAGTAGTTTTCTCCCACATATGGGGTATCAGCATACTCAGGACAAATTGGACAACAACTTTTGGGGTCCAATTTCTCCTGGTACCCTTGGGAAAATAAAACAATGGTGACTAAAAGATCATGTTTGCGGAAAAAATAAGAATTTTTTATTTTCACGCCCGGGCGTTATAAACTTCTGTGAAGCACTGGGGGGTTCAAAGTGCTCACCACACATCTAGATAAGTTCCTTGGGGGGTCTAGTTTACAAAATGGTGTCATTTGTGGGGGGTTTCCACTGTTTAGGTACATCAGGGGTTTTCCAATCGCGACAAGGTGTCCGATCTTAATTCCAGCCAAAAACATCAAATGGCACTGCTTCCCTTCCGAGCTCTGCCATGCGCCCAAATAGTGGTTTACCCCCACATGTGGGTCATCAGCGTACTCAGGACAAATTGCACAATAACTTTTAGGGTCCTGTTACCCTTGGAAAAATAAGAATTGAGGGTGAAAAGATCATTTTTGTGGAAAAAATATGATTTTTTAATTGTACGGCTTTATGTTATAAACTTCTGTGAAGCCCTTGGGGGTTCAAAGTTCTCACCACACATCTAGATAAGTTCCTTAGGGGGTCTAGTTTCCAAAATGGTGTCATTTGTGGGGGGTTTCCACTGTTTTGGTACATCAGGGGTTTTCCAATCGCGACATGATGTCCGATCTCAATTCCAGCCAAAAACGTCAAATGCGTTGCTTCCCTTCCGAACTCTGCCATGCGCCCAATTAGTTGTTTACCCCCACATGTGGGGTATCAGCGTACTCAGAATAAATTGCACAATAACTTTTAGGGTCCTGTTACCCTTGGGAAAATAAAATTTGGGGTGAAAAGATCATTTTTGTGGAAAAAATATGATTTTTTAATTGTACCGCTGTACGTTATAAACTTCTGTAAAGCCCTTGTGGGTTCAAAGTTCTCACCACATATCTAGATAAGTTCCTTGGGGGGTCTAGTTTCCAAAATGGGGTCACTTGTAGGGGGTTTCCACTATTTAGGTACATCAGGGACTCTCCAAACGTGACATGGCGTCCGATCTGAATTCCAGACAATTTTGCATTGAAAAAGTCAAACGGCGCTCCTTCCATTCTGAGCTCTACCATGCGCCGAAACAGTCGCTCCCCCCCCACATATCAGGTATCAGCGTACTCAGGACAAATTGCACAATAACTTTTGCAGTCCAATTTCTCCTGTTACCCTTGGTAAAATAAAAAAAATTGAACCTGAAGTACTTTTTTTGTGAAAAAAAGTTAGATGTTCATTTTTTTTTAAATATTCAAAAAAATTCCTGTGACGCACCTAAAGGGTTAATAAACTTCTTGAATGTGATTTTGAGCACCTTAAGGGGTGCAGTTTTTAGAATGGTGTCACTTTTGGGTATTTTCTATCATATAGACCCCTCAAAGTGGCTTCAAATGTGATGTGGTCCGTAAAAATAAAATGGTGTTGTGAAAATGAGAAATCACTGGTCAACTTTTAACCCTTATAACTTCCTAACAAAAAAAAAATTTGGTTCCAAAATTGTGCTGATGTAAAGTAAACATGTGGGAAATGTTAGTTATCAAGTTTTTTGTGTGCCATATCTCTGTGATTTAAGGGCATAAAAATTCAAAGTTGGAAAATTGCAAAATTTTCAAAATTTTCGCCAAATTTCCGTTTTCCTCACAAATAAACGCAAGTTATTTGAATGAAATTTTACCACTAACATGAAGTACAATATGTCACGAGAAAACAATGTCAGAATCACCGGGATCCATGAAAGCGTTCCAGAGTTATGACCTCATAAAAGTACAGTGGTCAGAATTGTAAAAATTGGCCCGTCATGAACGTGCAAACCACCCTTGGGGGTGAAGGGGTTAAAAAAGCGGTCCGGCATGTAGGTATGTTTACTGTCCTCCACTCCCTGCTTTGCTTCTCCATTGACTTCAACACACAAAGAGGATGCAGTGGAAGAGCAGTTTTTCACTTATCATTATAAACCAGATGGTCTACATTAACTAAAGCTCACCACAGACTATGTAATACTTCTAAAGGACAGTCATAAAAACTACACAGAGCATACCACAAAAGAAATTAATGACCATATATCCCATATAAAAATATATATCTTTAATTTGTTATACAATAAAAACAGGATTTATAATAAATATTATTGCAAAGCATCAATGTATGTATACAATTTAATATCCAATACAAAGAAAAGGGGGGCGGTACTAACCATTATGTAAAATCACACCCATAATGGGAAACATGCTGGAACAAACACACAAGTGCAGTGTATATTTATAAAAAATACATAGTGACAGGATAATAACACTACTAAAATTTTAGTGCAATTAATAAAATTAAGATCATGTGAAAAATATAATATAATAATCGTGCAAATACATACAGTATAAAGGATAAGTAGAAAATAACCAGTGAAAATCCAAATAAAAGTGCAAAGGCTATAGGCTGAACGCGCGTTGGGGAGGGGCGGCTATCCTAGGCGATCCTCCATAGCTGGCATAGGGGTTCCGGGTGGATCCTGACAGTGACGTCATGTACTTCCTGCAAAGGGCACACCAACATCCAATGTCGGCCCCTGATTGGTTGGTGGCCTTTATAGCTATTGTGGTGCAGGGAGCCAGTTACTCTCTGCGAAACAATGCGACAGTACATTTTAGCTGAATGTGCATCAGAGGTTGCACATTCGGTTAAAACCGTTGCTTTAGGTGGTAGGTCCCTGGCTTCAAAGGCCCTGACGAAAGCTATAGGCCGAAACACGCGTTGGGGAGGGGTGGCTATCCTAGGCGATCAGGAATCTTTATAGCCCGTAAGTTATAATTCTATATAAAACTGTCGGTTTTGTACTTTGTTATTTTTGAGTTCTATACTGCGGGCTTATGTACTTATCCTGTGCCAGGATATGTCTCATGTAGGCAGACATATAGACAGATATGGTATAGGTGTTTATACTGGTTTATTTTATATTACATACCTATATGGTGACACCTGCTGGCTGTTCAATATACTACACAATTTTTTGGCACTTTTATTTGGATTTTCGCTGGTTATTTTCTACTTATCCTTTATACTGTATGTATTTGCACGATTATTATATTATATTTTTCACATGCTCTTAATTTTATTAATTGCACTAATATTTTTAGTAGTGTTATTATCCTGTCACTATGTATTTTTTATAAATATACACTGCACTTGTGTGTTTGTTCCAGCATGTTTCCCATTATGGGTGTGATTTTACATACTGGTTAGTACCGCCCCCCTTTTGTTTGTATTGGATATTAAATTGTATACATACATTGATGCTTTGCAATAATATTTATTACAAATCCTGTTTTTATTGTATAACAAATTAAAGATATATATTTTTATATTGGACATATGGTCATTATTTTCTTTTGTTGTATTCCCCATTGACTTGCATTGGGTTTCGTGTTTCAGTCGGACCTTCGACTTTTCACAATAGTTGGCCGATTTCGTTCGACTCGACTTTTGAGAAAGTTGGGTTTCATGAAACCCGACTCGACCCTAAAAAAGGCAAAGTCGCTCATCTCTACTCATGTCCCTGGTCCTATTGAACAAAGGAATAATAATATGTCTGGCATAATTAAGAATTATTCACCTCCGTACCAGGGGCCAGGGTGACATTGTGTTGGTGCAATCATCTTTTCCCCCATATAATGTTATCAGCAGTACATGTCTTGTATACACAGTGAGATGTACTGCCAAGAAAAACGGCCTCAATCTATTAAGATTGACATAGCACATACACACATGTATATACACACATCATATACACACATATTTATATATACACAGTACATAAACACATATGTATACACTTAAAGCACAGGTTACACATATGTATACACACCATAAATACACACATAGACAACCCGCAGGGTAAAGGAACATAGTACACATCGTGGTCACATGATTGTGATGTCACCAAAGCTACTGCTGAACTTTTAACCAAAGAAACTGCACTTATAAAGCAAAACTAGTACTATTAGTGTAGTTTCTTCTTGTAATTGTTGGGGGCTATAATGCAGATAATTGCCCCGTTTCCCTTCCCCTAAATCCAGCCTCACCAAAGATAGACATCCAACTTAATCTGTCACTTTCTTTTTTCAGCAGCGCAGCGGTCACAGAGGGTACAATTGGGCCTTTGAAGCCAGGGACCTACCACCTAAAGCAACGGTTTTAGCTGAATGTGCAACCTCTGATGCACATTCAGCTAAAATGTACTGTCGTATTGTTTCGCAGAGAGTAACTGGCTCCCTGCACCACAATAGCTATAAAGGCCACCAACGAATCAGGGGCCGACATTGGATGTTGGTGTGCCCTTTGCAGGAAGTACATGACGTCACTGTCAGGCTCCACCCGGATCCCCTATGTCAGCTATGGAGGATGAAGATGATGCTTGCAATGGGGGCATGGACAGGAAAGAACAATAGTTTGTTTTTTCTATGTGTTGGGAAGGATAGGGGACAGAATTACAGGATGGGCGTAGGACAGGGAACATTATTACTGGATGAGAGGACAATATTACGTGATAGGGTCCAGAGTGAGCGATATTGTTACTGGCTGGGTGACATTATTACATGATTAGGGTCAAGACAGGGAACATTATTACTAGAGATGAGAGAATACTTCAATGTTCAGTTCAGATTACGATCGCCGTATTTGCAATATTCGCCGATTAATTCTTCAAATATTTGCTGAATATAACGCCATTCACCTCAATGGGAGGCAAAAACAAATGCATGCACAACATCTTATAATGACCCCAAATGCTGCCAAAACACATCAAATTAGGGACAGACACCTGGAAAGTGCCCTCAATTCACCCACAGTACAGATTTTAGCATGGAACTGCAGCAATCAATCAGGCATGAGGTATCGGGGTCTGGGACAGCATTTACAGCTTTCAATTGAACATCACAGTAAGGCGAGGTGGGTGAGGGATCTGTGTAGGACTCCTGTTCTGGGAGCCCTGATACCACATGCAACAGCTCAACCTGCTTTCATACTCAGCCACACTCAGGTGGCACAAATATCATATAAATTTCATAGACTACTATTGTCAGAAAATCTAAGGATAGTAACATGAAGTCAAGGAAATGGAGGCCTGATGGTCTTGGAGGCCTACTGCTGCAGGCAAGACGCATGAAGGAGACCCAACCAGGAGTCTACACATTTACAAAAATTAGTGGCAGACACCAACAAAGTGGCATCAATTGCAATAAAGTAGAATTAGTATAGCGGGGACCGAAACCTCTTCCACTACAGCCAACCCAGCAGATGGAGACTGTAATGGACACAGTGATGGAATCACTGTTCTGTATCCCTCTGAAAGCCTGGAAGGGGGGTAACTAGGTGGCTTACCAAATCCCTACTTGGACAAGTGGCAGCATGCAAAAAATGCAACCCAAGGAGGGACAAAGAGGTGGTACCAGGTGCTACTCCATGGGTGACCTACAGAAGGTGGCAGCTTACCTCCTACAGTGGGTAAGCTGCTGCAGCCCGAAGGAGGGATGAAAAATGCTGGCAGGCACTGTAGGGACTCTGGAACCACAATTGCAGATGGGACAAGTTGAACAGAATAGCACTGACAGATGCAGGCTGACCGGGTGTTAGACAGACAGGCCCTGGCAGGTGCGATCTGCACCAGCTGATGGCCAGAAAAGCACAGGTATGAGCAGATGGCCAGAGACAAGTAAGAGCAGATGAGTACAGGGTACACAAGCAGACAGGTGGACCTGGGGAACCTGACAACTAGCAAGCATGCAAGGCAAATAACGTAGCTCAGGTACCTCCATATTGGAGGAAAAACCTTAAATAGAAGGTGTCATCTAGCTACAGTATATGTTGGGAATACCTTGATGTGGGCAGTCCCTTTTAGAGGGAGGGAGCACGCACGTGCAACCTCTAAGCATAGTTCCCTGTCCTACAACTGAACCTTGTTGGGCAATGACACATAGGGGGTGAGATGAGGAAGTGGTGTGTGAGTGGGAAACACTGAATACCCTGTCTGTTAGGTACAAGGAGATGAAACAAAGGGTCAAGTCTGTAATGTCAACAGATCAGAAAGTCTGTAGTAAGAAGGAATGGTCCACTGTGTCACAGACAGATGCCAGTTCCAGTAAAAAGAGGAGGACAAACTCGAGTCGCTTTCATTTGGCGGTTAGTAGGTGATTGGTGACTTTAGTTAGGGCAGTTTCAGTGGAATTCTACAGTCTGAAACCTGATTGTAAGCGGTCAAAGAGGGAGATAGAGAAGAGGTGGGAGGACAGTTCAAAATGGATGTGTTGTTCCATTAGTTTGGAGACATAGGGGAGAAATGATATGAGGCGATAGCTAGACACAGTGGTTGGGTCAAGGGTGGGCTTTTTGAGGATGGGTATGATTGAGGTATGCTTCAATCAGGATGGAAGAGAAGACACCAGTTAGTGACAGGTTGAAGAGGTGGGTTAGGCTTGTGATGAAGACTGTGGTAAAGTTTGGAATGAGGTGGGACATTATTGTGTCAAGTTCACAGGTGGTGAGGCAAAGTATTCAGTTGATGAGAGGAGAGTGAGGGGGAGCTGGTGGACGCAGGAAAGAATTGAAAGTACGGAATAGCTGTTTAGGGTTGTGAGACAGGTATGATACAAAGTAGGAGGGATAAGAAGTCAGTTTGTTTTCCTGCAGTGAGAATTTGCGCAGCATTTTTACAACTTCTGTAACTGGACGGGCAACCGCTCCCTTTCTTTGGCAGCTGCACAACGATACGCTTTTTGCAGATGAGGGCCAGAAAGAACGTGTGCTCCAGTAGATGGCAAGCGCTGCATCAAGTGGCCTCTGCTCCTCCTCCTCCACCTTAACATCACACACTACAGCCCTCAGTGATAGCACCCCAATTATCCTTTTTTCCCCCACATCACAACTCTACAAGCGCCCAACTGAGTGTTGGGAACCACAGATGGCTGAGTCTGCACAGCTCTTCACACACTGTATGCCATGGGCATAGGATGTGTACTCTAAAGATTGACAGTCAAGAGGAGGAAATCATTTGCACCGATGGCAAAATTTTTTCTCACTTTGATCCATGGCCAGACGAAGTTTGGTCCGAGCAAAAGCCAAACCCTAGTCAACAGACGTTAACCGCGTTGAGTGAAGGTGATCCATTTGTAACGAGACTCAGATATTTGAGCTGCCCTCGGACTGTACTGTGCTGTCAAGGCTGGAAGAGGAGGAGGGTGACTCACAGGGTGAGGAGTGTGAGAACAGAAAAAATGACAATGAGGTAGTAGCTCACACTTGGTGTAAGCGGAGAGGCATGCAGCTGAGTAGCTCAGCAAAGGAGGAGGAGGAATTCAAGGAGTTTACATAGACAGAGTCATGCAACTGCAACAACCAATGCATCCTGATGCCCAACTCTGGCGGTGGACAGCACCATTAGCGGTTCTGCAGTTGCCTATCTTGAGTCTTTTTTCAGACCGGCAAAAATCTGAAAACTCATGTTATCTGTCAACAATTTTAAAAACAACCTAGTATAGTAAAAAAATGAAATAATTTCAGTACTACATGCATGACCTGGCACATGCGCGATCAACATGCGTTAAACTGGGAATGTCACTGTGCTAAAATGCAGACTAGCAGGTTTCGCCAGCCTCCATCCACCACATCAACCACATCTTCTGATTCTTCCTCCTCCCTCACTGTTTCAATTGTTGTCACACAGGTCTCCAGCTAAAGAACCTCCACTTGTTTACCCCTTACAGTTGGGGTGACTGAGAGCCTGTCAGCTGATACGGAATTGGACATGCCTGCTGTTTGTGACTGATCTTACATACCAAGTACACCCGATCTTACTCAATCCACCATAACATTTCCGCCTGCACCTCTCTCACAGTCCAACAGCTTGTCGTGTAAACCCTACTCCAACCTGTGTCAGCACAGCAGCAAACCCATGTTTGTGCAGTTGTGCTCACGTAAAAGATTCTTTACTCCTACGCATGGCAAAGTTAACAGCTTGAATTTCATCTTCAATCTACTACTAATAATAACCTTTATTTATATATCGCAAACACATTCCGTACAGCAGTACGAGTCAGCAGTTCAAAAAAAACAGTCAAGTTACCAAGTTTAAGATAATCAAACAATTAAAGCAAAAATAATGATAACTGTGCTCTTCAGAGCTTACAATCTACAATGAGGTGGGGGTGACACAAATTACAGGTGCTTGTTTACAATGATGGTACAACGATCTTGAGGAAATGGGGGTAGATAAAGGCTGAATGAGCCTTTTTGGTATGGTTGAGTTTCATGTTGAATTATGTTCAGTGAAGTAGAGAATAAGCTATATATATGAAAAGGACTTTGACTAGAGAACATGATAGGCCGCCCTAAACAGTTGAGTTTTTAGGGAGCAAAAAACTTTCTAAGCTGTGCTTATACTCCTAATTTCATGGGGGACAAAGGGTAAGAGGTGAGTCATCTAGGTAGGAGATTGAACTGAGCTGCACAAAGTCCAGATCAGGGTTGTTACCATCTTTGTATGTCTCAGAATTTGAAGTTGTGAGAGGCCACAAGAATTGGCTAGACATAGAAGCTAGGATGCAGTTGGGGAGGTGGACCTGTTGATGTCACCCAGGATAAGAGTTGTAAATTCTGTGGACATGAAGTGTGGCAGCAACGCATAAAAGTGGTTAATGAAGTGGGTGGGTGAGGCTGGGGCCGGTATATAACTGCTACTCTGATGGAGAGGGGATGGAACACCCTGATGGTGTGAACCTCAAAAGAAAAATGGCCAAATGGCCTGTATTTATTTATTGGATTAAAAACAGGATTGCAGTTGGCCCAGAGGGGTGTAGATTTATCGTGGAGTTAGCAGTGATCATACGGCGGGATATACACATATTCCATGTGTTAAAAACACATGTGACATGCACAAAAGTGAACAGGTCGGTTGGACAGTGTTCACACCACCCAAAGACTGAGACACAGAGAAAAAACACAGTATGACAAACGTGCAAAAATACTCTGTTGTAAAAAAAATATATAACAGTAGACAGCAAGTGCTAGTAAAAATATGATAGCAAAAACAGGGTATTTAGTTGATACGTTTTTTGCAAAAAATGTATGTAAGCCACTCCACCAATGTCACGGTATACCCATCTCGGAGCAGTCCTTTCTAATGTATTTAAAACATGATCATATGGGTCGCCTTCCCAGGGCTGTGGGGGTACTCGGTACCGGGCCTGATGAGCTTCAATGGGAGATGTCATGGCAGCTGGGACCCGGTCCGTGGCCCTGGGTGCCCATTGTAAAAGGGGAATGTTCAGTGTGCTTATGGTGATGAAAGCTTATGAGTGACTCGTGCAATGAAGATGTTAAGCCGACGCTGCATACAGATCCTCTGGGACAACTGGTGTGGTGCAGCAATAATGTTATAGCCCTCCACAGGCAGGGCTGTAGTCGCAGGGCAGAGTAGGTGAAGTGACACGTAGATGGTGTAGTGTCAGGCGCAGGGGATGTAGCAGTGCCGGGCAGGTTGACGCAGGAATAAGTGGAGGACACCAGGGCATGTATTTCCAAAGCTTTACTCACAGTCTGTTGTGGTACAGGGGCCCACATCCGCACCGTGTCCTCCAGGTCAGGAGCTCAGCCAACATCCAGGAAAGATGAAGTACTCCTTCCCAACACTCCGCCAACATATGTGCCTTTTCTGAACGTCTCCCTCTTAGTGCCTTTAGTGAAGTACTCACAGTACTGAGTTACACTGGAGTTCCTCCTGTCAGATGTTCCTATGAACTCTACTTGTACGGCAGACAGCTGTAGCCTGCTTCGGGGACTCCTTACTACCTAGTCCCGGCTCACTCACGTTGCTGTTGTGCCCCCAAGTCTTGTGTGGGAATAAAGTGGTGACAACTTCTATTCCTCCCCTGTCTGCTGCAGGACCATTAGTATCCATACAACCTCGGAGACCAGACCCCGGCCTTGCGCTTAGAACTGGGAAGGCTTCTGCTTTAACCCTAGTCCTTAGTTCTCTTCTTCTCCTTATGTTCCATTCTAATCTTTCTTTATTATGGAGAATTAGGCTTTCTGAATATCTCTTTCCTGTGCCAGCAGACCCAGGTCACTGGAGACTGCTGCAGCACTTCCTTCATCCATCCCACTCAGGAGATCTTCTTTCACAGACTGACCTCGTCAGACTCCTGTGACTAACTACCCAAATCCTACACTCTTCCTGCTCTTTGAGTGCAAACTAAACTCCACCTGCCTCCCAGCATGCTTCGTGTTCCAAGCAGGGAGCCACCAAAGGGTGCTTTGCTACACTACTATGTTGTGTGGGATGCAGGTTTTGAAGTGTGGTCAGGTGTCTCCACCTTACCTGGATGGTGGGGTACCACACCTCAGGAGGAGGTGCAGTACCTCTGTGGCAACTGAACCCTCAGGGGCGCCACATACCCCACCGTTAAACACAGCACGTCTGCGGGCTGAAAAAAAAAAGAAGCAAAGATGGACAAATACAGGAACATACAAAATTTTTGTAATGCTAAATAAACAGTTCTTATCTAAACTTCCCAATGTGGGAGGCACTCATTCTTGAACGCTGCAAACAATTTTAACTAACTATCTATGTCTTAATACTGTACCTAATTCAAAAATGCTATTGGCAGTAACTGACTACCACTTCAGGTATTATCATCAACACATTTCTTCATCATCTCTTCTTTAACATTTTCTACTTTCTACTATTATTATTAACCTTAAGTGACAACCGCTGATGCCTGGTTCGTCACCTGCAAATTTCTAAATCTTTATTCAGATATCAAAGCATTAGTCTAACTTCTATAAAACATTCACTATTCACTTCTTCTATAAAAAAAGCTAGACATTATCAATAAGTGAAGATAAACATTGATCCAGCCAAGATGTCTGGAAATGTCCTTATTTTTAGTGAGGTAGTCCTTATTCTTAAAAGACTTATGTAAAACCAAGAAAGGGCACCTAAAGAGGTGCAACTATTTACATTACAGTTCTGGATCATTCAGTGTCCATGATCTCCACTGTTCAATAATAAAGACTCTGCCAATAAAAACTGGGCAACAAAACTGGAAACATCATGATAACAAAAATTGAAAAACAGGCACAATGGTGCAAATACCCTCCTGAGTAATAGAGTTAGTTAGTTATCTTTAGTGTTGGTGGTCCCCTCCTGGGGTACTGGAAGCGGATCGCTTGGGTTGCTTCCAGGGGAGAACTTCTGGAAATCCTCTTCCTGTTTACTGGCCACAAATTGCAGGGACTCCTTTTCTCCTGGAGTGAGGTTAGCATCTGCTTGTGTAGATGGAAGGGCAGTGGGAGTAACTGCTGCCTGTGAGGGTAACATATGAACTGCTGCTGGTGGTATCTCGGCTGCCTGTGCTTCTGCAGGAGTTGTAGCTGGTACTAAGGGATGTTGTTCCTCAGCTTCAGGCGGTACTGCAGATAGCGGCACTACTATCTGTTGCTGCCGGTAAAGCGCCATTTGGGTGCTGTCGCTTGATGCCTGAGCAATCACTGGACCATTTCTGTCTACAGGCGCCATCCCTAGCACCAGTATCATAGTCGGAGCAGTGACCGTACCTGGTGCTTCTTGATGGAGCTCCGGTTCCTGCGCGGGTACAGGGGGGCGAACGATGGCAGCCATAACCCCAGAGGCTGCCCGGTAGACGGACAGCAGCGGGTCTGTACTGGTGCAGGGTTGGCTCCTGCCAAGGCCTCCGGGGTGGACATGCGTGGCTGCTCCAGGTTTGGGTAGGGCCTCAGCCCCTGCTCTACCACTTGCTCTGGGACTCTCATGTGTCTCCTCCGGGCAGGCCGCATCCAGTGGTGGCACCAGTTTGGAGGTGGAGGTGGGCGCTGTAGATGGTATCGCAGCAGTCGTATGCCCCGCAGTGGCTGCCTGGGAGCAAATGGTTTTTCCCCATCGCGTTCTTCTGGCCTCCACCCGTCCTCCATCATGGCACTCTCTCTTCCTTCTTCTTCCTGTCAGGACTCTTTTCCCGCCACCGGCTCTCGCTCCTCCTTCTGGGGGTGGCATCTTCTTCCTACTCCTCCATACCAAGCCAGTATACAAACCCCTTGGGGGGTGGGCCATGCTGCGGTTGCATAGAAGTTCAGGCAGGCTAGGCCCAGGACAGTTTGCGGTCTTTTCTTAGGACCACCCATGTTGTCACGCCCTTCTCACCGCACCGGTGGCCATTTTTAGCGTTCATTTTACAGTCTATCAAATTGGGTCTTTTGCACATTTCCACAAGTTTATAAGTCCAATAAATCGTAGGCACACAGAACCCGGTGGCACCGGGCTTCGTCATCCTGTTCGTGATGCCAAGTTGGGTCGTACCCCCTGTGGGGGTACTCGGTACCGGGCCCGATGAGCTTCAATGAGAGATGTCACGGCAGCTGGGACCCGGCTCGTAGCCCTGGGCACCCATTGTAAAAGTGGAATGTTCAGTGTGCTTATGGTGATGAAAGTTTATGAGTGATTTGTGACGCCACCTGTGGTGTTCGGCAATGAAGATGTTAAGCCGACGCTGCAGACAGATCCTCTGGGACAGATGGTGTGGTGCAGCATAGATGTTATAGCCCTCCACAGGCAGGGCTGTAGTCCCAGGGCAGAGTAGGTGAAGTGACACGTAGATGGTGTAGTGTCAGGCGCAGGGGATGTAGCAGTGCTGGGCAGGTTGACGCAGAAATAAGTGGAGGACACCAGGGCATGTAGTTTTAAAGCTTTGCTCACAGTCTTTTGTGGTACAGGGGCCCGCATCCGCACCGTGTCCTCCAGGTCAGGAGCTCAGCCAACTTCAAGGCAAGATGAAGTACTCCTGCCCAACACTCCGCCAACAAATGTGCCTTTTCTGAACATCTCCCTCTTAGCGCCTTTAGTGAAGTACTCACAGTACTGAGTTACACTGGAGTTCCTCCTGTCAGATGTTCCTATGAACTCTACTTGTACGGCAGACAGCTGTAGCCTGCTTCGGGAACTCCTTACTACCTAGTCCCGGCTCACTCACATTGCTGTTGTGCCCCCAAGTCTTGTGTGGGAATAAAGTGGTGACAACTTCTATTCCTCCCCTGTCTGCTGCAGGACCATTAGTATCCATACAACCTCGGAGACCAGACCCCGGCCTTGCGCTTAGAACTGGGAAGGGTTCTGCTCTAACCCTAGTCCTTAGTTCTCTTCTTCTCCTTACGTTCTGTTCTAATCTTTCTTTCTTATGGAGAATTAGGCTTTCTGAATATCTCTTTCCTGTGCCAGGAGAACCAGGTCACTGGAGACTGCTGCAGCACTTCCTTCATCCATCCCACTCAGGAGATCTTCTTTCACAGACTGACCTCGTCAGACTCCTGTGACTAACTACCCAAATCCTACACTCTTCCTGCTCTTTGAGTGCAAACTAAACTCCACCTGCCTCCCAGCATGCTTCGTGTTCCAAGCAGGGAGCCACCAAAGGGTGCTTTGCTACACTACTATGTTGTGTGGGATGCAGGTTTTGGAGGGAGGTCAGGTGTCTCCACCTTACCTGGATGGTGGGGTACCACACCTCAGGAGGAGGTGCAGTACCTCTGTGGCGACTGAACCCTCAGGGGTGCTACATACCTATATGAGCAGGATTCAGAAAGACGCTTCCTGATGTGGGCACGCTATGTAAGATGGCTCTTTATGTGCATGTCACACAAGAGAGGGGCAGGAATCTCCCAAACCTTGCTAAGCAACGTTTTGCATGTTTGTCATACTATATTCCATGTGTTGTAATCTGGACGTGGATAAGCCATACGCTCACTATTACTTTTCTGAGAACTAATTATTGGGAACAGCTTGAGGCCTCCTCGGATGATTTGTGACCCAGTCATGTCTTTGTCTGGACGATAGGGGCCAGCTGAGAGCTATTCACTGCAAAGATTACAGCGCATGATTCTGTATGACTCATGGCCTGTGATCTCTGTGATTATTGCATGGCCACTGCAATCTGTTGGCCACGGAAATGCATCCTTTCCTCCTTATGGATACAGATGGTTTCCAAAAGCTGATAGCCGTCTCATTCCCACCAGTACCAGTTGCCCAGTCACCATTACTTCTCTAAGAAAGATGTGCCTGCACTACAGCAACAAGTCGCAGACAGCATCTCCCATTCCCATAAAAATTCTATGTCTTGCCAGGGTGCATTTCAACAATGACACCTGGGCAAGCAAACATGGACAGGGAAGTTTCATCTGGATGACTAGGCACTGGGTGACTCTGGTGGCTGTAGGAGCAGTTGTGGAAGGGGTTGCTCCTCAAGTCTTGCAATCCCCAAGGCTTGCAGGATGCTTGGGGATCAAGAAATAAGCCACTAGACACCATAAGATGGATAACTAAGCTAATAGACAACAGGGGTTGACAAACTAAACTACTAAACAGCTATGATTGCAGATCTAAAATTAACACCAGAACATGGAGAACTAAACTAACAAACAGTGATTGGAGAACTAAACTACTAAACAGCTTGGGTTGGAGAACTAAAACAGTCACACCAGGAGATGGAGATCTAAAGTTGTAGACACCAAGGTGTCACTAGACACCAAGTCTTGGAATCCCCAGGGCTTGCGGGACAAACTTCTGTATGTAACAGTTCCTGCAGTGTTTCTGCCTCCTCCACTTCCTCTAGAGCCTCCGTCTGTGCCCTCAACCTCTGCAGAGAGAATCCCCCACCCACCTCGTACTGCACAGAAAGGGCTCACCGCAATCAGGCAGTGTTTACAATAATATGCCTCGGAGATCGCAGTCATACAGATTAACAGTTGTGGACAGCTATCCATGCCGAGTTTGAGCAATGGCTGTCGACACTCAACCTGGAGCCAGCGAAGGCCTTGTGCGATATCAGTGCAAACCTGGTGACAGCCTTATGCTGGGACAACCTTACACACATGTCTTGCATGGCCCACATCCTCAACCTGTTGGTATAGCAATTCCTCCGTCACTGTCACAGCCTGGATGCACTGCTGCAGAAACCACTGTCATGCTGACTTCCACCATTCCACTTGAGTTGGGATAGAGATCTTTCGGACTACCGGTTAACCGGTTGATATGCGATATGACCACACCGTGGAATTAAACTCTGCACATGTTGGAGCGACTGTAGCAGCAGCACCGAAACCTGGTGCAGAATGAAAATTTTTATAGCTTGAAACAGCAAAGGACATGGTGCAATTCACACTTACGTACTGGACACAGATGATGGACCTTTGCACCCTTCTGTGTGTTTTCTTAATGGCTACTAAGATGGTTAGGAAGCAGAGGAGGATACCTTTAGGGTTAACAAAATCTATAAGTTCAGGTCTGTCATCTCACAGACGTTTGCCATGGGAGCAACAAATGGAGAAGGACCATGAAAAGGATGAGAAGGAAGAGGTGATGGACACGCAACAGTTAGGATATGAAGACAATAATGATTCTCTCTACGTTGTCTGTGGTTGTAAGGAGGGAATGGAGTAAGAGAGCTTGAGTGTTATACCACCACCAACACACTGTGGTGTTGGACCTCATAATAGAGACCGACCCATGAGCGCTTTCTTGCAGCATTATCTGCAACATGATTGTTACCCTTATAGTTATGATTCCAAATAGTGCTGACTACTAGGTTGCCAGTGTGTTCTATCCACTATATAAAATAAATTTTGCCTGTTGCTTTCCTCCCTAGAAAGGGAAGTGACCATTCTGAAGTATCAAAACATGCTGGAAGACAATCTTGAAATTGATTTTCCCAAATACAGCAGTGAGGCACACAGTTTGAATCGTAGTGATAGCCTTCTAAGGGTGTGTGCACACGCTACGGATTCTGCTGCAGATTCATCCGCATGGATTTTGCAAAATCCACAGGTAAATCCACAGGTCAAAGGACCTGCGGTTTATCTGCGGATTAGCCTGTGGTTTTGCCCTGCTGTTTATCACCTCTACAATGCAGGAGATGGTAAACCGCAGTGGAATCCGCAGAAAGAATTGACATGTCAATTCTTTCTGTGGATTAGAAACCGCAGCAAATACGCACCGTCTGCACTGCGGTTTCCATTTCCCATAGGATATTATGGTACTGTACACCACACCAGAAACTGCTGCGGATCTGCAGGACCAAAACCACTGTGGATCCGCAGCAGAATCCACAGCGTGTGCACACACCCTAACTTTCGTTGTCAACGCAAAAACATTAGCAGTCTTGCAACGCTGTAGTTCTGTGTTACAACCTTACCAAGAACAACATCTGCAGAGAGTTTGTATGTTCTACCCGTGTTTGCGAAGGTTTACTCCCAGTAATTATTTTTCTACCCACACTACAAATACATAAAGAATAGTACATTTAGATTGTGAGTCCCAATGATGACAGTGCCAGTAATCTCTGCAAAGTGAAGTTTGAATTATTGGCACTATATAAGTGATAAAAGACCCCAAAAAACTGAAAGTGATGCTCAGCTCCACTTAGGTGGCGCACATATCAGTTTTGTAGATTTCAATTGTCAGAAAAATGTAAGGAAAGTAACACGGGTAGTTGAGTCAAATATAGTGGAGGACTGCCATATTGGAGACCTACTGCTACATGCAGCACATATGAAGGAGACCCAAAGTGGAATCTGCACATTTGCAAAAATTAGTGTCAGACACTGACAAAGTGGCATCAATTTTACCACAGTAGAAATAGTGTAATAGGGACAGACAGGTCTTCTACTACCCCCAACCCAGCAGATGGCCACCCAAGCAGGACTGTTCACATTTCCACAAATTAGTGTTAGAAACTCCAGCAGCAGCAACAGCTGCCCCACTAAAAATATCAGAGACTGCAATTACACAAGAACAATGCAGCACACTAAAAATTACAACGCCACATTAGTGGTTCACTAGTGCTTTCAGAAACGTTATCACCTACCCCACATACACCTCGAACACCAAGCCTAATTCCCCTTCCTCCACGACCTTGCTTTTTCCTCATGTTGCTCAGATAGTGTGCTAGGAGCACACTATTAGCAACTAAAAATAGATTTTTTACTTTGTACAACCTCTGCACACAGCTTATTAGCAGTGGCACCAAATTAGAAGGTGAAACATGGCACGATGAATCACATTACTCACAGCAGAAAGAATTGTTTCAGTGTTGATGATGCCTGTATGAAAAGAGGATCTGCTCCAAAGAAATTCAAAGTGAGATGTCCCCTACTGTATGACATTAATAAGAGATTTTTATGTTTTTTTGGTGTGGATGAGGCCTGTATAACATTGATTAGATGCTACAATTTCAAAGTGAGATGCCCTCTACTATATGACATTAGTAGCAGAAGAATTTTTTGGGCCTGTTGTTAAGACCTGTATGACATTGACTAGATGCTCCAAAAAATTTAAAAGTGAGATGTCTCCTACTGTGACATTAATAATAGATGTTTTTGTTGATAATTTTTTGTTGTAGATGAGGCCTGTATAACATTGACTAGATGCTACAAACAATTTCAAAGTGAGATTTCCCCTACTGTATGACGTTAGTGACAGAAAATTTTTTGGGGAGGGCCTGTCGATAAGGCCTGTGTAACACTGGCTAGATGCTCCAAATAATTTCAAAGTGAGATGTCCCCTACTGTATGAAGTTAATAACAGAAAAAAAATTTGGGGGCCCGTTGATAAGGCCTGCATAACATTGACTAGATGCTACAAACAATTTCAAAGTGAGATGTCCCCTACTATATGACATCAGTAACAGAATAAATTTTTTGGGCCTGTCGATAAGGCCTGCATAACATTGACTAGATGCTAACAATTTCAAAGTCACAAGTCCCCTACAGTATTACATTAGTAGCAGAAAAATTTTGGGGGGCCTGTTGATAAGGCCTGTATAACATTGACTAGATGCTACAAACAGTTTCAAAGTGAGATATTCCCTACTGTACGACATTAGTAACAGAAGAATTATTTTTGGGCCTGTCGATGAGGCCTGTATAACATTGACTAGATGCTTAAAACAATTTCAAACTGAGATCTCCCCTTCTGTATTCGGTTAGTAGCATAAAATATTTTTTTTAGTGTGGATGAGGCCTGTATAATCTAGAAGATTGTCCAGCCTACAACGATTACTCATTTACCTAACACCAATTACCAGAGAGCGTTTGATGCTCGTCAGAAGATAGCTGTAACAGATGTGCGTCTCAAGCTGGATATAAAAGATGCCAGTGAGAAACTGGATGCCAAAGATGCACATAATCTAGAAGATTATAGGGGTCGGTTCCACCTGGTCAGCTCACCCGGGATTGGTCGGTGCCGCAATCCAGTGGGTCCACAACAGGATTCATAACAACTGGTGCATGGAGCACAATAGAAGCAGTACGCAACACACTTGAAGGACATGTGCCCTGCTGGCTTTGTCTGTGGACCTAATTAATGGCAAAAAAAAGGTGCTGGAAGGTAAACATAACAGCAGCACTGGACACTAGCTAGCAATACTTTCTGACTGATAAACAACTGCCTAACTAACTAGCTAAATCTTGTTGTTAACAGTGCCAGCGTCAGGAGCAGCCTCACTGTGCTGTGTCAAAATGGCGCCAAAACAAGACATCCGCGATTTACATGGAGAGGGACATGTGATTTCAGCAACCAATGACACAACCCGTTATGTCAGGACATTGTGGGTGTTTCCTGTGCACTGATTGGCTAGGCACAATGTGCTCACATAAAGTTAGGGGGAAAAAATGACTGTTTACAAGAACGCCGCACCTCTGAGCTCTGCAAATCCCCTCTCCTCATCAAATACGTGCCAAACGCTCACAATACACCATCGTTATCATTGCTAAAGTGCTGAAAATAGTTATAGAATCATAGAATCGTAGAGTTGGAAGGGACCTCCTGGGCCATCTGGTCCAACCCCCTGCTCAAAGCAGGATTCGCTAAATCATCCCAGTCAGATGTCTGTCCAGCCTCTGTTTGAAGACTTCCATTGAAGGAGAACTCACCACTTCTCGTGGCAGCCTGTTCCACTCATTGATCACTCTAACTGTCAAAAAGTTTTTTCTAATATCTAATCTGTGTCTCCTCCCATTCAGTTTCATCCCATTGCTTCTAGTTGTGGCAACGCAAATATTTTCCCGCACTTTTACCGAATGTTACTGATTTTTCACTATTTTATAAAATTTTGCTCCTGTTTCTGATCACAAATCCTAATGTGCCATATTCATGCCGAATTTATGTTTGGCAATTGTTTTCCAAACAAATTCGCTCATCACTAATTACTACTGGATGGGGGGGTCAGAACGTGGGATATTATGACAGGATGAGTGACATTATTACAGGATAAAGGACACTATTACAGGATAGAGGCCAGGATAGGGGACATTATTACAGAATGGCAGCCAGAATGGGGGACATTATTACAGGATGGTTGAACACTATTACACAATAGATGCCAGGACCGGGGGCATTATTACTGGATGGGAGTCAGGACAAGGGACATTATTACAGGAAGGGGAAC
The DNA here is from genome assembly GCF_039654945.1 of Dendrobates tinctorius. Classification (NCBI taxonomy): domain Eukaryota; kingdom Metazoa; phylum Chordata; class Amphibia; order Anura; family Dendrobatidae; genus Dendrobates; species Dendrobates tinctorius. The sequence continues at coordinate 5,981,517 of NW_027361683.1, forward strand.
ATAATTACAGGCTTGAGGATGTTATTACAAGATGGTAGCCAAGACAGAGGGCATTATTACACATAGGAGGACATTAGTATAGGATGGAAGACCTTATAAAAGAAAGGAGCCAGTATGTGGGACATTATTACTGAGTGAGTAACATTATTACAGGATGGGAGCCAGGATGAGGGACATTACTACTGGATGGAGCCAGAATAGGGGAAATTATTACAGGACTCAACACATTATTACAGGAAAGGGGTCAAGATGGAGAACATTATTACAGGGGTCAGCACATCTGAAGAACAGGTTGAAGTCCCGGCTCCAATTTCTACACTGGGGTCCCCCAGGGCTCTAGTTACGCCACTGACTTTTCTGTCACTTGATTAAAGGCCATTTTTTTATAAATCCTAATCAATCGCAAACAGATAAAATGGAAAACTTTTAGTAAAGGCATAGCTAATGTTTTTTAAGGCCCTATCATATTGGCAAGTGCCTCACTGTCATTTTTTCTCTTGGATCTAAACGGCTATCCTTTCATGTTTTCTTAATCATATTAGCAATACTAAAACAATCTCATCATATTATAAGGCATAGAGTAAATCACTGGAATAGTTTAGTGCATGATTGTGTTAATTCATCTCATTATCACATAAGCTTCCAACATCTGTACTTTGGCACTAAGGAGAAAACTTCTCTTTGACCTTGATAAAGTCATACAAGTTCTTGATGCCATCATCAATACTAAGTAAATGTTCAGGCATAAGTTCATTGTGTTTTTATAGTTCCATGTGATACAGTGAGGCACACAATGACACAAAATAATTTCCCAGCAGACACAGTCAAATATCTACATTATGAAAAGAAAGAACCTTGGGAGAGAAAATTGGATGCTAATAGCACCAGTTAATTACTGATTGTTTTGAGTCAGGATCATTGGAAGAAATGGCTTATTTTCACAAATAACATTCCTCTCTGTATTTAGTTCATCCATATGGCACTTACCATCTGCTCCATCAGATTTTCTTTTTTTCTCTTACCCTTGTTTTATGTTTCCGCTAAAACATTTCTTTGCAGATCTGGAATCTTGCTGATATCTACTAATCTGAATAGCCTTGTGTTTAAGAGTCCAAATAATATCACAGCAGTCAGGTTCAGGTAGGTTAATCTTATTAAAGCAATAGCACCTGCTTACTGGGCTAGAAAGCATAATGCTATACACTTTTATGACTATATTTCAACTGGCATATTGCTATGCAAGTTTTGGATATGTATAAGGTATATTAGGAATAGAACTCTGAATGACAGTACATAACTTAGTCAGGGCCGGCCCGAGAGATTACGGCGCCCTAGGCGAAACTATTTCGTTGCGCCCCTACTATTCTTGGCAGTAGATGAAAACTTGGGATATAAATTTAGGAGCAAAATAAACCACAACAACAATGATTAATTAACTCTCTCCTAACTCTTTAATCTTCTGAGAAGTTGTATAGGACATATATATTCAAAGTAATCAATAACACAAAACAAAAACGACCATAGGTAATTAAAATTTTTGTTTCCTTGCCTTTTTTTTGGAAAAGGATGACACTAAGTCACCGAGATTAATTTGTTTAGCAACTTCAGATTCTATCGTAAATTGTTGCCAACCCAACCAACCTCTCTTGCGTCATATTTGCCCTTAAATATGTACACTTTTCTTTCCATCCCTAACACTTTTTGCTTTTTGAAAAGATTTTTTATAATTTTTTCAATTTTTTCTCTGGCGCCCCCTTTGGGTCGGCGCCCTAGGCGGCCGCCTAGCTCGCCTATACGTTCGGGCCGGCCCTGAACTTAACCCTTTCGCGCCTGAGCCTGTTTTTGCCTTCATGACATATTGTACTTCAGGATAGTGGTAAAATTTCTTAGATATGAACTGCGCTTATATGTTAAACAAATCGAAATTTGGCAAAAATTTTGAAAATTTTGCAATTTTCAAACTTTTAATTTTTATGCCCTTAAATCAGAGAGTGATATCGCACAAAATAGTTAATAAATAACATTTCCCACATGTCTACTTTACATCTGCACAATTTTGGAAACATAATTTTTTTTTTTTTTTGAAGTTATAAGGGTTAAAAGTTGACCAGCGATTTCTCATTTTTACAACAAAATTTACAACACCATTTTTTTTTAGGGACCACCTCACATTTGAAGTGAGTTTGGGGGGTCAATATGACAGAAAATACCCAAAAGTGACACCATTCTAAAAACTGCACCTCTCAATGTACTCAAAACCACATTCAAGAAGTTTATTAACCCTTCAGGTGCTTCACATGAATGAATGGAATGTGGAAGGAAAAAATAAACATTTAACTTTTTTTCACAAACATTTTACTTCAGAACCATTTTTTTTATTTTCACAAGTGTAAAAACAGAAAATGAACCACAAAATTTTTTGTGCAATTTCTCCCAAATACGCCGATACCCCGTATGTGGGGCTAAACCACTGTTTGAGCACACGGCAGAGCTCAGAAAGGAAGGAGTGCCGTTTGACTTTTTCAATGCAGAATTGGCTGGAATTGAGATAGGACGCCATGTCGCATTTGGAGAGCCCCTAATGTGCCTAAACAGTGGAAACCCCCACAAGTGACCCCATTTTGGAAACTAGACCCCTTAAAGAACTTATCTAGATGTGTCGTGAGCACTTTGAACCCCCAAGTGCTTCACAGAAGTTTATAACGTAGAGCCATGAAAATAAAAAATCATTTTTGTTCCACAAACATGATCTTTTAGCCCCCAATTTTTTATTTTCACAAGGGTAACAGGAGAAATTGGACCCCAAAAGTTGTTGTCCAATTTGTCCTGAGTACACTGGTACCCCATATGTGGAAGAAAACTACTGTTTGGGCACACGGTTGGGATCGGAAGGGAAGTAGTGACGTTTTGGAATGCAGACTTTGATGGAATGGTCTGCGGGTGTCATGTCGCGTTTGCAGAGCCCCTGATGTGCCTAAACAGTGGAAATCCTCCACAAGTGACCCCTTTAAGGAAACTAGACCCCCCAAGGAACTTATCTAGATGTGTGGTGAGCACTTTGAACCCCCAAGTGTTTCACTAAAGTTTATAATGTAGAGCCGTGAAAATAAAAAAATCATTTTTTTTCCACAAAAATGATCTTTTAGCTCCCAATTTTTATTTTCACAAGGGTAACAGGAGAAATTGGACCCTAAGAGTTGTTGTCCAATTTGTCCTGAGTACGCTGGTACCCCACATGTGGGGGGGGACCACTGTTTGGGCACACGGTGGGGCTCGGAAGGGAAGTAGTGACGTTCTGGAATGCAGACTTTGATGGAATGGTCTGCGGGCGTCATATTGCATTTACAGAGCCCCTGATGTACCTAAACAGTGGAAACCCCCAATTCGAATTCCAACCCTAACCCCAACACACCCCTACCTCTAGCCCTAACCCTAGCCCTAACCCTAGCCCTAACCCTAGCCCTAACCCTAGCCCTAACCCTAACCCTAACCCTAGCCCTAACCCTAGCCCTAACCCTAGCCCTAACCCTAGCCCTAACCCTAACCCTAACCCTAGCCCTAACCCTAGCCCTAACCCTAACCCTAACCCTAACCCTAGCCCTAACCCTAGCCCTAACCCTAGACATAGCCCTAGCCTGCCTACCTGCTTTTTTTTTCTTTACTTTTTTTTTATTTTTGTGTTTTTTATTTTTTGTATTTTTGACTCATAGTAATGCCACTTCTCCTCTGATCTCACACTGGCAGATGATCAGAGGAGAAGCAGCGTTACTATGTGACAAGATCGCTGCCCGTCACATAGTAACGCCACTTCTCCTCTGATCTCACACTGACAGATGATCAGAGGAGAAGCAGCGTTACTGTGTGACAAGATCGCTGCCTGACACAGCTGTGCCAGGCAGCGATCAGCTGTGCCAGGCAGCGATCTAGTCACACTGTAACGCTGCTTCACCTCTGCTCATCTGTCAGCATGAGCTCAGAGGAGAAGTCGCGTTATAATGAGGGAGATCGCCGGGAAACAAGCAGCTTTCCCAGCGAGCTCTCTCATTGGCTGCTGTGACGCGACGTCATCAGGACCTGAACCAATCAGGTCTCGATGACGTTGGGGGTCCCAGCATGCATTGTGCACCGGGATCCCCGCGTTATAAGGTATGAGGGGGTCCCGGGGGGCACAAAACCGCCGACAGTAGATAAACGTCGGCGCTGCACAAAGCCCAGCAAGCGCCAACGTTTATCTACTGTGGGCGGTCGCGAAGAGGTTAATATATGAACATTATTTATACTGTAATTAACTGGGGTACTACCATAAAGTACTTTTATTACCAATTTATCGGATAAGTGCAAAAGGGATGATTATCGGGGCTCCAGTGCTAGAAACTCAAATGATTACTAGAATGGGTGGTCCCGAGCTGCCGATTCCTCCTTACTAAAGTTTAAGAAAGACTTCAATGGACTGATGGCCATGTCTATGCCATCCATGTGCTGTCACTTTTTAATATTGTAATACATAGGAGAAGCTGTGCAATTTTCTTTTTTTTACACAAGAAAATCAATGATGAAATATTGATGTTAAAGACTGACACAATGACCAAGATCTGATGAAAATCTGGTCCTAAACATTGAGGAAAAGTGGTCCATTTTCTTGATGAACAAGATAAAAATGAGTGTCTGAATGAGGCCTAAAATCTAGACATCAAAAACTAAGGCTTTGTTCCCATGATGAGTATTGGGTGTGTTTTTGATTTCCAGCAGAATGTATGCATCTACTATTACGTAAATTATGTTACTCACGTCTTTGAGGGATTTTTATTGGGGGGTTTTTTAACTCTTTTTGGTATGTCATGTTTTAATTAAAGCTGCAATGCTTAAGGATTTATGAATGAACCTTAAGTCAACAGGAAAATAATAATCGAACTGCATTTAGTGAATTTTTTTGGCACTTTCCATATTTTTTGCGCGATATTGGCTTTTTTTATATTGCAACATGTTTTCATACATTTTCCCATAAGCTTCGCTATAGGGTTGAAAAAATGTCTGAATAGAAAAAAATTCCACCTAAACTCTTCTGCAAAATGCACATTCAATTTTTATGTTGTATTTGCCTAAACAGCCACATGCTACACCACATGCTGGTGGACTTTTGTTTCTGTTTAAGAGACTTTGACATGGTGACTGTGAAGGGTTGCAAGAGCGTACAAAGTGACAAGACCATATACTGCAGGATATTGTTGCCACTGAGAGGTGGCCATCACCAAAAATGTTAGCTACACTGGTAAGATAGTGACCCAGAAACATAAAGTGGGAATACTGCAAAAGAAAACCATGCATTCTGTTTTATAAAGAGTCAACCCCTTACTGCTTTTTATATCCTTACAATGTTACATCAGAGTGATGTTAGGTTGGGATCACATATGTTCAATGCTAGGTTGTCACTTCCATCCTGTATTCAACAAAAATGCCCTTTGTCCCAAACATCAGTTATTGCAACAGACAGGTATAGGCGCCATTCCAGTGGGTTGATCATAACATTTCATGTGACATCGTGATCCAGCCCCAAACCTGTGCCGGGCCAGAAGTAGTTAAAAGGCCTAATGACAAGTAATATGTCTTTGCAGCATTTTTGCCATCAGTTCTGATCAGTTGCATTGAACCAAGCTTAAAAAACTGATGCAACGGAAATACAGTATGTGAACCCATGAGAGAAGAGAGAGCGCGAGTCCGACCATAAAGAGTCCCATTGCATAAGAAATAGTGAACCAAAATTATACTTTAGTTAGATCAGGTGATAATCAATGGGATAACAGAACAGTGTGTAAAAATATAAAAAAATATGCTAAAAATACACCCAGAAAGGTGGTAACGGATGTCCAAATGATGGAATGGAAGTCAGATACAATACAAAATAAGCAGGATAAAGTCCATGAAGATTGGCATATTAAGATAGTATCTTTATCTTGTGAGGCAGCGACAGGTGTTACATGCGATGGTCGATATGTATCCCACAGGATGCTCACAGAAGTGTACTGAGGCCGCTGGAGTGCATTGCAGTCACAGATATAGCTGTGATTGCAGTGCAAAGTAAAAGTAAGCTATTTGCCCAAGGCAGATTTATTTTTGGAGCGAATTACAGGCCGTGTCTCACAAGTGGCCCATGGCCACAGATCTCATTTAAAAAACCCTGCAGCAAAGGGTTTGGTGTGTCAGTCTTGGTTTGCAAGCGTCCAGAGTAGGTGGCTCTTCAAAGCTCAGCCTGTGTGAAGTAACATGGAGCCAAGCGAAGCCAAAAAGCCTGGCACCCCTCAGCGTAGCATGGTAGAGTAGTCGCCCATGGCAACCGGTCTCAGATACAGACTGTCTTGATCCCCGGCTGCGATTCGGAGGATACCATTTGTTTTCCGGTTGTGAGTACGTTGAACATTAAAGAGACATTGTTTTTGAACTTTCCTGTGGTCACTTCCTATCTGTCATACTGCACCATCCCCACTGAACTACAATCTATATATTGTTCGTATCAGATATCAACCAGCAGGATAAGTGACAAAGTCAATAAGTAAAGTGCTAATGCAAAAAAGGTTATATTACCTTATTCTGTGTGGTATATAGTAGATGATAATACAAGATTAATTAATATGGTCTGACAAAGGCAGTAACCGAAGCACGCGTAGGGGTGGATGCCACTCAGATGAAGGAGTCTGACATTGTAGGTCCCCTTATATTATGTTTCTCCAAACACTCATACTCCTGTGATGGCATACACCATAGGTGACAGATATTGTTCCATATAGGATCAACATGCTGCAGGAAAATTGGTCTTTTTCTCTGCTATATGTTTGAGATTGCTACTGTTTCTTTGCATTGGCACTTTACATGTATGTGGATCCCGTATTAACTTATTATTTACTCTTTATGCTCAGACTCACTTTCTCTCCTCTCTTGTGGTTATTTACCGACTGTCCTGTTGTTTGACACATATGGTCCGGTCTCTTGGGTTGTGGCTTGATCAGTGTGGATATTGTAATTATTATTGATATTATTAACTATATGTGTGCCCGATGCTATCGCATTGGGAGGGCAGTAACATCATGATGGGGGCAGCTTTGTGGCGCTGGGGGTGGCGGCCCACCCACTTCCATGCAGTTACAACCGGCAGGAAAGACGGTGTTTTGCGATCTGTGCTGGAGATGGTGTGCGACGCCACCAGAGGGTGGCCGCACCCAATCTCCAGCACAGGCCTCAAGCCGCGGTCTTTCCTGCCGGCTGTGATTGCACAGAGGTGGGTGGGCAGGCATCGGCGGGATTCGGTGCGTGTAGTCAGGCAGTGGGTCCTGGTGGGGGTCTGGCGGCAGCATCCCTCTCATTACACCCTCTCATTATACCCCCTTTATTACACCCCTCTCGTTATACCCCCTCGTTACACCCCTTTCACAGCCTCATGATCGCAGCAGCGGCCTGCATCCGAGCGGCGGGTGGGATCCAAGCAGTTGCCAGGATCTCAGCGGCGGTCGGGATCGCAGCGCCGGTCGGGTTCGCAGAGGCAGCCTAGATCCGAGTGGCAGCTGGGATCCCAGGGGTGGTTGGGATCGCAGCGGTGGCCTGGATCCGAGCGGCAGCTGGGATCCTAGTGGCGGTTGGGATTGCAGTTGCGTCCTGGATCTGGGCGGCATCACTTGGGTGTACCAAAAAGGCAGTCGGTGTACTTCCGGTGTGGCGCAGTGGATTGTGGGATTCGGGGACATCCAGATGGAAGTGGATGACAGACAATTTAAGGCAATTATATATATAGATTATTGATGTTATCAACACTATAAGTTCATCACACAACAGGACTTATTCGGTTCCCTTTTTTTTATTTTCTCAGTATGTGAACCCAGCCTTACCCACATTAACCTGGCAGGATTTTTTCTCACAATGCCTTCATAGGTCTTTTTGTGGTTGTTACAGCAGCGACTGGTATAGCATTGTTTCTGATGACTTATTTATAGATCCGCTTCATTATTATTGTGTGCATTTAAAACTTCAAGAGTTGTACAGGAAATTCATTAAGTCGATAGAACTGCTAGTGTTGGCTTCCTTGCATGCAAACATGTCCTGTTGTCAAGAGAAGCAAAGAAAGTGGTGAATATTTATGACTAGCAGTCTCATATAATGATAATATTGTCAGTAACAAGGACTATAGCGATTTGTTCTACATAGAAAAATAGATCAGAATAATTCCATTCTTCAAACCCGCATTAAGCTTGTACTGGGTTTCCCTGTCTTTTCCTTTTACAGTAGATAATTGGATCCCGACGAGGTAAAATATGAGATTTTGTACAGATATGTCTTCTGATAAATGATGATCTCTGGAATTGAGACAGCATTACCCTGTATAGACCAGTCTCTGGAGTCCTGGCAGAGGTATTTGAGTCATTGATTAGGAAGCGAGAACCTTCAAATGCATTTGTGTATTATTAAACACAAGCACTAATGTCCTGGGAATGCTGTCTTTGAGCCAGTACGATATGAGAAGACTCATCATTCAGCACACACACAACGTCAAACTTATTCCCAAGTTGCCAAATTGTGATTTATTTTTAAACTGCTCATATGTGGAAAAAATAATTTACTGGCTTTTGAAAATCCACAAGTATGAAACTGGTATTTTAAAGTGCAAAGCAGGCAAATCATTCTAAAGATTTAACCAAGGATATAACCTTGAATAATATTAAGGGGTGGTTTAACCACCTGTCAAGGATGGGTCTTAACTATCTGATGAGTCATGCAAATTAGTGCACTTGCAGACAGTTCAGTTGGAAGATATATTTTGCTGACTTTTGCAGTGTTATTGATTGTGCTATTTTAGAGTTTCTATGTTCATGTATATAGTGCCAACATATTTTGCAGCTCTGTACAGAGATTGTCATCACTTGCATTTATCTATGCACAAATTGGAATTAATAATTTAATTCTGCCATAACTTGATTTTGATTCAAACCCAGAACCTCAAAGGTAACAGAACTGTCAGGAACACCGCACTGAACTTGCTCACTGAGCCAGTGCGCGTGTCCTGAGTAAAGCGAACTGTGCTCAAAGATACGTGTGGAGCGGGCAGCAGCCGAGTAGATGCGTACTTCAGAGCCGCAGGACCTGAAGCACGTGACTGCTAGAGGCGTGGCCTAAACTCCAGAGAGCTAGTAGCTGCAAGAGAACTCCTAGCAGGGTAACTGCGAGACAAAGTTACCAAGGGGCATAGACAGGGAGGATAGTCAGGATGTAGCCAATGAGTCATACACAGAGATAGCTGCAAGATACAAGAGGGGTGAGCAGAGAGTAGTCAGATCACAGGCAATGAGTCATACACAGAGAGGTTAGCGCAGTACAGAATCAACAGGCAACTCACAACGGGGAACAGAACCAGGTCAGAACCATATAAACAAGCTATAACAATGAACAGGCACAGGCACACAGAGGTCACCACACTCGGCCAAAGGCAAAAGCATAACTGACAGGGATTGGAGCTTCCCAGGGGTTTAAGAAGCTCTCCCAGAACCAAAGAGAGGTCACAATCATTAACCCCAGGTGTGTAGGTCAAAACCTGCACTGAGATCCAGACATTAACCCCTGACGTGCAGCTCAAAAACCTGCACTGGGACCATGACAGTACCCCCCTCTCAACGGGGGGCCTCTGGACCCCCAGGCTTCCCCAGGTACTTGGCATGGATAGCCCGAACCAGGCGATCTGCATGTACAGAGCGAGCAGGGACCCATGAGCGCTCCTCTGGTCCATATCCCTTCCAGTGGACCGGGTACTGCAAAGAGCGGTGCACCCGCCGAGAGTCCACAATATGTCCGACCTCATACTCCAATTGACCCTCCACCTGCACTGGAGGAGCAACAGGCTCGGAGTCCTCTTTGACAGACCCTATGGATTTCAACAGAGATTTATGGAACACATTGGATATTTTTTAAGGAGGCGGGGAGACACAACCTATATGCCACTGGGTTGAATATCTCCATAATCTCGTACAGACCAATGAACTTTGGTCCCAACTTTGCTGATGGTACCTTTAAGTTGATATTACGTGTGGAAAGCCAAACCTCTCCCACCTGAAACATGTCTCCCGGGGCTCTCTTTTTGTCAGCAAAATATTTGTACCTCCCCTAGGCCCGAGAGATATTACGCTGGACTTCAGCCCAGAGGTTTTTTAACCGTTGAACGGACCCCTCTTCCCCTAGACAACCGGAATCCACCCGTGAAATCTCCCCAAAATGCGGATTAAACCCATAGTTAAAAAGGAATGGGGACATGTTGGTGGACTGACTCACCCGGTTGTAAAAAGTGAATTCCGCCAACGGTAATGCATCACACCAATCCTCCTGTCTGGCGGAGGTCAGACACCGGAGAATTTGTTCCAGGGATTGATTGGTGCATTCTGTCTGACCATTACTCTCCGGGTGATATGCTGACGAGAAGGAGAGCGAGATGCCCAATTTCATACAGAACACCCTCCAAAATTTGGCCACAAACTGCACACCTCTGTCAGACACAACATTCAGGGGTACCCTATGCAATTGGACCACATGCTGCATAAACAACCTTGACAATGTTTCTGCTGAGGGTAATAATGCCAAGGGAATGAAATAGGCCTGTTTAGAAAGCCTATCCACCACCACCCAGATCACGGTATTGCCCCTCAAAGGTGGAGGCCGGTAATAAAATCCATGGAAAGATGAGTCCAAGGCCTATCAGGAACCGGTAAAGGTATGAGTTCCCCAGCCAGCCGGTTACGCGAGCTTTTGGAACGGGCACACACGCCACAAGCAGAAACAAATTTCTTGACAACGGACCTTGGTGAAGGCCACCAAAAACCCCTGGCTACTGCCTCTCTAGTGGCCGTGATACCTGGATGAGCACTCAGCCTAGACTCATGAAACTCCTGCAGAAGTCTAGGCCGCAATAAATCTGGAACAAACAATTTATCCCCTGGCCTGGTTGCCGGAGCTAGGGCCTGAGCCTTTAGAATTTCTTGTTCCAATTCAGATGAGACCCCGCCACTACCACCCCTGGGGGAAGAATGGAGGACGGCGGCTCAGGGGGAAACACTGGGTCAAAACTTCTGGACAGGGCATCCGCTTTAAGATTTTTGGACCCCGGTCGAAAAGTAATGGAGAACTGAAATTGTGAAAAAAAAGTGACCATCGGGCTTGTCTAGGAGTAAGCCTCTTAGCAGATTCAAGGTATGCCAAATTTTTGTGATCTGTAACAACCGTGTTATGGTGAACCGCCCCTTCCAAAAAGTGCCTCCATTCCTCAAGCGCCAGCTTGACCGCAAGAAGTTCTCTATTGCCTACATCATAGTTTCTCTCGGCCAAAGAGAACTTCTTGGAGAAGAAGGCACAGGGTTTGAGATTGGTAAGGGTGGCTGGACCCTGGGACAGCACAGCCCCCACCCCCACTTCAGAAGCATCCACCTCCACAATGAATGGTTTGGACAGGTCTGGTTGTACCAACACCGGGGCAGACATGAGACATATCTTAATAGCTGAGAAGGACTCCTTAGCGAGTACAGACCAATTTTTTACATCAGCACCCTTCTGGGTAAGATCCGCGAGTGGTTTATCCACTTGTGAGAAACCTTTAATGAATCTTCGATAATAGTTCGCAAATCCTAAGAAGTGCTGGAGCCCCTTGAGATCTCGAGGCTGAACCCAGTCAGCGATCGCCAGCACCTTCTTAGGATCCATATGAAAACCCTAACAGGACACAGTCAACCCCAAAAAAGACAGTTCCTGTACAAAAAACAAAAATGTTTCCAATTTAGCGAACAATTGGTTCTCCCTGAGTCTCTGGAGAACTTGTCTGTAGATGTTGCAAGTGAGATTGGCTGTCCAGGGATGTATTCTAAGGGTTCCAATGGATTGTGATGAATAAGAAAATGCTCACACAAGAATCGAATTTACTAAATTGATTTACTTAATAAATGATAAGATCAAATAATAAACAGTATAAAACTATAAATACATATGCATTAATCAGAAACAAGCATTATTCATACGTTACATTATTCAGAAAGACGTCGACCAGTCATCCTCCAGGAGCCAAAAGAGACCAAGCACATGTGTCCTAGTTCTTTTAAATGTCCAGCTAAAAGGTGTGTCCAGCCCCACCATGTGGGGAATGATGTCATAAGTCTATTGTCCATTGGCTATAAACACATCCCCTCAATACCTGTTTTAACCAGTATGAAATACAGGAAGCTAGAGGAGGGGGCCTCCTGTGTGCCACATGGCAGAAATACAGCAAGCTGGAGGAGGGGCTTCGGAGCACAAGATAACATCCTTGGGAATGTTTAAACACCCAATCTAATTAGGGTAGTTGTCTTGAAATATCAATGGTCCTTTGTTGATGGATAAACAAATTACCAGTAATTTACATTCCTTTATCTTAAGTAAGTTTCAGTGACCTTTTGCTTACCTCATCTCAGTGTATATTATATTAAACTGATTGAAACCATATAAAAATAACTCATAGTATACATTCCAACCCTGGGTTTCAATCACTTTAATTAATTAACCTGCCACTAAACTATACCATTTATCATTATTTGCATTGCTCCTATATAAATTTTTTTATTTGCTACCAATAGAAAACCGCTTTGGTAAAAAAACGGAAAAAATCAAAACAAAAACAACATTGGACCAGCGGGTACTGAAATATCAAATGTCTGTAGAAATCTTCTTTCTTCGGATCTTCTTGACCGCAATTTTTAAATGGGTCTGTTGCAGGGACGCACGGGGAGTATTATGCCCTCATCACTTGGCCTTAGTGACTTCACTACGTTCCCTGGTTAGCAAAAGAACAGACTCTAAAGAGCAATCTGTCCCTGCCCTTCATGACATTAACCCCTCGGTGCAGGTGTCCAATGGCTGAGCATAAGAGTACCTTTATCTTCTATTGCTGCCACTGTTCAGGGCCTTATTCACCCTGGTGACGGTTTAGCAGCATCTGGGCTCAGTCTCATCGCTCAATTGGACATCTTCAGTCTACACACAAGACACAACCTGCACTGTGGGAAAGTGAAATTCACAATCATACTTGAAAGTTCCAAAGTCTTGGCAGAGCTAACTCAGTCCAAAGCAACAGTCCAAAATAACTCAGTCCATGATATATTCACAGTCCAAGATAGAATAACTTGTTCAATATAACTCAGTCCTGGTGGCTTGTTTTCCACCCCTTGATCAAATGAATCAAACAAAATTACCGTAGGTTTGTTGGTCCAAATTAATTGTGCCCAGAATGACCTTTGAAATTTTCTACTGTAGCAAATATTTCTACTCTAGATAATAACTACTACATAAAATATATCACATGTGTATGGACTTATACACTGAAATAAATCATAATATCAAAATATCAGACACCAGTTATCAAACACATCAAATTCATGTCAATCACATTTGCATAATATCGATGATCATAATTACCAGTACAATCATGTTCATGGAGATCACAAAATAATGTTACTAGTAGTCAGAATCAGTACAATTTCATGTTAAGGAAAACAGAACCCAAACCAATTTGCTATTTACCCAATTCTAGCAAATTATTATTTTTACATAATAATATACACATTACATCAACACACACTCTGGCTTTACCTAATGCATTCATTCAGTAAGCAGGAGAGATTCTCATTTACGTATAGACAAACACACACTTTGGGTACCCACTAGAGGTGAGCGAATTTTGGTTTTTTAGGGTCGCGTTTCGTTTCGTGAAACCCGACTTTTCCAAAAGTCGGGTCGAGCAAGATCGTCCGATTATAGGGAAAAGTCGGGGTCGTCCTGAAACACGAAACCCAATGTAAGTCAATGGGGAATAAAAGTCGGCAGTGAGAGGAGGACAGGAAACACACCTACAGTGCCCATTTGAATGCCAAAAGCATCAATTCTTCTTACTTAAGCTTGTCAACCTTAATTAACTTCATAATACAAGTTACGCACTGAAAAATGGGGGTTATTTGGCTAAATTTGTGGGGGGGGAGGGCTGGCTGCAGGTTTTCATGTGTCATGGGCGAAAGAGCGCCCCTTTAACACATACCACAACTCATCATGCTCCGATACGGCAGAGAAATAGCGGTATAGTACAATGAAAAATACCTCACTTTTTACATCTCATGACGAGGCCCATCTATTTCTCCATACAAAATCATTGGTCCCATATAATGTTTGAAACAGTATATGATGAGCTCCACATAATGCTACAGTATATGTTGGTCCCCATGGATGAAGCTCCACTGTCTTATGGGCCCAAATAATGCTCCAAACATAATGGGCCCCATTTCTAACGCTCTAGTGTATAATGGGCCCTGTAAATGCTGCTCCAGTGTCTGATGTCCACCTTTGGAATGTTCCAGTGTATGGTGGGCCCCATCTATCATTCTCCAGAGTATAGTGCTCCCCAAAAATTGCTGTCCCAACATTGAAAACAATCAAATAAGTCTCCTCGCTAGGGAATCCCTGTACTTGTCTGGACAGGTGCTGTAGCTTGCTTAACAGCTCGCCAGCCGTTCTCACGCCCAGTATGGATTGCACGTGATTGCACAAAGGTTAGAAAGGGTACCGTATCCCTGGATAACATGTATGGATAGCGTACACATTCAAAATATATGTCTATACAGCATGAGGCAGGCTCAGACGGTGTTAGGCCCAGTATGGATTGCACGTCATTGCACAAAGGTTAGAAAGGGTACCGTATCCCCGGATAACATGTATGGATAGCGTACACATTCAAAATATATGTCTATACAGCATGAGGCAGGCTCAGACGGTGTTAGGCCCAGTATGGATTGCACGTCATTGCACAAAGGTTTAGAAGGGGTACCGTATCCCCGGATAACATGTATGGATAGCGTACACATTCAAAATATATGTCTATACAGCATGAGGCAGGCTCAGACGGTGTTAGGCCCAGTATGGATTGCACGTCATTGCACAAAGGTTAGAAGGGGTACCGTATCCCCGGATAACATGTATGGATAGCGTACACATTCAAAATATATGTCTATACAGCATGAGGCAGGCTCAGACGGTGTTAGGCCGAGTATGGATTGCACGTCATTGCACAAAGGTTAGAAAGGGTACCGTATCCCCGGATAACATGTATGGATAGCGTACACATTCAAAATACATGTCTATACAGCATGAGGCAGGCTCAGACAGTGTTAGGCCCAGTATGGATTGCACGTCATTGCACAAAGGTTATAAGGGGTACCGTATCCCCGGATAACATGTATGGATAGCGTACACATTCAAAATATATGTCTATACAGCATGAGGCAGGCTCAGACGGTGTTAGGCCGAGTATGGATTGCACGTCATTGCACAAAGGTTAGAAAGGGTACCGTATCCCCGGATAACATGTATGGATAGCGTACACATTCAAAATATATGTCTATACAGCATGAGGCAGGCTCAGACGGTGTTAGGCCCAGTATGGATTGCACGTCATTGCACAAAGGTTAGAAAGGGTACCGTATCCACGGATAACATGTATGGATAGCGTACACATTCAAAATATATGTCTATACAGCATGAGGCAGGCTCAGAGGGTGTTAGGCCCAGTATGGATTGCACGTCATTGCACAAAGGTTAGAAGGGGTACCGTATCCCCGGATAGCATGTATGGATAGCGTACACATTCAAAATATATGTCTATACAGCATGAGGCAGGCTCAGACGGTGTTAGGCCCAGTATGGATTGCACGTCATTGCACAAAGGTTAGAAGGGGTACCGTATCCCTGGATAACATGTATGGATAGCGTACACATTCAAAATATATGTCTATACAGCATGAGGCAGGCTCAGATGGTGTTAGGCCCAGTATGGATTGCACGTCATTGCACAAAGGTTAGAAAGGGTACCGTATCCCCGGATAACATGTATGGATAGCGTACACATTCAAAATATATGTCTATACAGCATGAGGCAGGCTCAGACGATGTTAGGCCCAGTATGGATTGCACGTCATTGCACAAAGGTTAGAAAGGGTACCGTATCCCCGGATAACATGTATGGATAGCGTACACATTCAAAATATATGTCTATACAGCATGAGGCAGGCTCAGACGGTGTTAGGCCCAGTATGGATTGCACGTCATTGCACAAAGGTTAGAAAGGGTACCGTATCACCGGATAACATGTATGGATAGCGTACACATTCAAAATATATGTCTATACAGCATGAGGCAGGCTCAGACGGTGTTAGGCCCAGTATGGATTGCACGTCATTGCACAAAGGTTAGAAAGGGTACCGTATCCCCGGATAACATGTATGGATAGCATACACATTCAAAATATATGTCTATACAGCATGAGGCAGGCTCAGACGGTGTTAGGCCCAGTATGGATTGCACGTCATTGCACAAAGGTTAGAAAGGGTACCGTATCCCTGGATAACATGTATGGATAGCGTACACATTCAAAATATATGTCTCAGGAGGCAGGCTCAGACGGTGTCAGGCACATTATGGATTTGACGGCCCAGATTACACAGCGGAGGAGCAGGGAGAGGTAAAGATTGCAAATGCTGGGGCCCTGGCCAAGCAAGGGGGGCCCACTCATGGGCGTCGGTACTGGCACTGGGCCCCTCATAGTACAGCGGTGTGTCTGACGGCGGGTGTGCACCACCACCGTCAGAGACACTTGATTGCACTATGAGGGACCCTGTGCCAGTGCCCGCGCCCAAGAGTCGGCCTACCCACCTGTCCAGGGCAACGGCACTCGCACGGTGTCGTGCGGTAGGTGGTGACCCCGGCCATGGGGGGGGAGGCAGCACAGTTATGGAGTTTTAGAAAGTGGCATATGTTGATGTTGGACATTCAGCTGATGCAAAAGGCGAAATAGGTGAAGTACCAGGAAGAGGTGGACCAAAGCAAGCCATTTTTCTGTCACCCTATGTGTCATCAGGGGAAGGTGGGACAAAATCCTTGGAAACCCATGCGTGGTTCATTTTAATGAAGGTTAGATCATCCACATTTTGGGTTGACAGACGGGTCCTTTTTTCTGTCAGGATTGATCCAGCTGCACTGAAGACTCTTTCCGATAGCACACTTGCAGCAAGCTCCTGTAAGGCATATTGGGCCAATTCAGGCCAGGTGTCCAGTTTAGCGGCCCAATAGTCAAAGGGGAATGACCTGTGTGGGAGAACATCGATATGGGAGGAAAAGTAGTTTGTAACCATAGTTGACAACTGCTGTCTCCTGTCACTTTCCATCGATGCAGTATTACCAGTTGTGTGAGCGGTATTTGAAAAATCAGTCCACAACATTGTCATGAAACCCCTGTCTCCAACGCCACTTCTGCTGTGTGCACCACGAACACCTCTGCCAAGCTGCCCCCGGCCCGTACGGCTCTTGTGAGAACCATCACCGCTGCTGTGTGCTGGGAATGCCTCAAGCAACCGATTTACCAGAGTTGCTTGTTTATTAGCCAATATTAGGTCAAGGTTCTCCTGTGGCATGATGTTTTGTAATTTGCCTTTATAGCGTGGATCCAGGATGCTGGCCAACCAGTAGTCGTCATCGTTCATCATTTTGGCAATGCGGGGGTCCCTTTTTAGGATCCGCAAGGCATAATCTGACATGTGGGCCAATGTTCCCGGTGTCAATGATGCACTGCGAGTGCTGGGTGGAGGAGCACTTTCTGGCAAATCCACATCCCTCCAGTCACGCACAAACCCTGTACCAGACCTTGCCACGCCAACATTTTCACTTGCCCCACGAGATGCATCCTCCTCCCCTTAGTAATCATCCCCATCATCCTCCTCCTCCTCCTCCTCTTCTTCCTCCACCTCGTCCAGGAGAGGTCCCTGAGCAGACAATGGCTGAATGTCATCAAGGATTCCCTCCTCCTCTTCCTCCTCATCAACATTGGCTGCAGACGCCTGCTCCTTAAGGTGCGTCAAAGTTTGCATGAGCAGATGCATAAGTGGGATGCTCATGCTTAGGATGGCGTCGTCTGCGCTTACCAGCCGTGTGCATTCCTCAAAACACTGAAGGACTTTACAAAGGTCTTTCAGCTTCGACCACTGCACGCCTGTCAACTCCATGTCTGCTCTCAAAGTGCCTGGCCGTGTATCCTCCCACAAATGCATTATGGCCTGCCTCTGCTCGCACAGCCGCTCCACCATGTGCAGGGTGGAGTTCCACCTTGTTGCAATGTCGATAATGAGGCGGTGGTTGGGAAGGTGGAGCAATCGCTGCAGCTTCTGCATAAGAACGGAGTGTACAGGCGACCGGCGGATGTGCGCGCACAGTCTTCGCACCTTCTGGAGCAGGGCTGTTAACTCCGGATAATTTTTGAGGAAGCACTGCACCACCAGGTTCAAGGTGTGAGCCAAGCAAGGTATGTGGCTGAGTTTTGAAAAGGCTATGGCTGCCACAAAATTACGGCCGTTATCACTAACTACCTTGCCTGCCTCAAGATGTACACTGCCCAGCCATGACTCAGTTTGTCGCTTCAAGTACTCGGCCAGCACCTCGGCGGTGTGTCTGTCGCCCAAACACATCATCTGCAACACAGCCTGCTGACGCTTTCCACTAGCTGCTCGATAGGGGGACACATCGTGTGCAACAGTGGCAGCTGCAGATGGAGTGCTCGTACGACTGCGCTCTGTGGACGAGCTTTCGCTTCTGGAGGAGGAGGAGGAGGGTCGAACGCCTACAGCCAACTGTTTCCTATACCGTGGGCTAGGCAGCACTGTCCCACCACCGATGTCCCCTGTGGACCCTGCATCCACCACATTAACCCAGTGCGCAGTGATGGACACGTAACGGCCCTGGCCATGCCGACTGGACCATGCATCAGTTGTGAGGTGCACCTTTCCGCTCACTGACTGCTTGAGTGCATGGACAATGCGGTCTTTCACATGATGGTGGAGGGCTGGGATGGCTTTGCGAGAGAAGAAGTGGTGACTGGGTAGGTCATAGCGTGGTACTGCATAGGCCATGAGTTCGCTGAAAGCTGTGCTTTCCACCAACCGAAAGGGCATCATCTCAAACGAGATTAGTTTGGCAATGTGGGCGTTCAAACCCAGTGTACGCGGATGAGAGACTGAGTACATTCTTGACCTACTCATAGTGTCTGGGAGGGTGAGCTGGACTTGAGAGCTGCATATGGTGGAAGTAGCGGTGGACAGGGCGGACTGAGAGAGGGTTGATGATGGTGATGGAGTTGGTGTTCTTTCTGATGGCCTAGAATCAGTCTTTCGTTGATATAACAGTGGGATTCCCTGACTGCTGTGGCCTTGCAACGACACCTCAACATTTGCTGCTGTGCTAACCGGTGGGCTTACAGTGGGGGAAACAATGTAGCGTTGCTGACTACCTTCGTTGTGATCAGTTGCACATGTGGCACTTGAGGTTTGGTGTTGTGTCCACGCTTGCAAGTGCATGCTGGTTAAATGTCTAAGCATGCAACTGGTATTCAAATTTTTCAGATTTTTCCCTCGGCTAAAGGTCTTTGCGCACTTCTTACAGATAACCTTGGCCTGATCATGAGGATTTTGTTCAAAAAAGTGCCACACTGCACTCTTCCTACTTTGGCAGACATTTTGCGGCCTAGCACGCTGTGATCTTTTGACCCTCTGGACAAGCTGTCCAGCAACTCTTTTGATGTTTGGAACCTGTCTTTGGAGTGCTCCGGGCCTGCCAGATAACAGCTGTTGCGATGTCGATGTCTGCTGTGGATGCTCCTCATCTGAGCTATTGGAAGCAGCACCCTCTTCCCCCAATGGATGCCAATCTGGGTCAACAACTGGGTCATCCATCACCTCCTCTTCTATGTCATGTGCACCTTCCTCTGTGTCACCGTGTATGGTGGTATAGTGTGCGGGAAGAGGCACCTGAGTCTCATCAGGGTCAGAATCTGGCTCTGTACACTGCGAGGACAATGTAGTGCTCTGAGTGAATGTACCAGCAGAATCATCCATCAGCGGCTGTGCATCAGTGCACTCCATGTCAGATTCATCTTGGCCTGGGTAATTCACCATTTGACTTGATAATCCAGGCATGGTATGTGAAAACAGCTCCATGGAGTAATCAGTAGTATGGCCTGCGTCATCCTTCAATCTTGGTTGGGGTGAAGGACACAAGGAAAGGTGTGGTTCATGAACATGAGCCTCCAATGACGACTCAGTGCTTTTACTTTTTACAACTGAAGAAGAGGAGGCGATAGAGCTGGAGGCTGAGTCAGCAATGTAAGACAAAACTTTTTCCTGATGCTCTGCCTTTAAAAGCGGTTTGCCAACTCCTAGAAAACTAAGCGTTCGAGGCCTTATGAAGCCAGACGATGACGCAGGGTCAGCACCTCCTGCATTCGGTCCTATTTTGCTCTTGCCACTACCATCAGATCCACCACCAACACCATCATTACCAGCTGCCAACCCCCGCCCAATTCCACGGCCTCTTCCACCAGCCTTCCTCATTTTTGGTAGAAATGTAGACAAAATCCAACAAACTATATAGTAATGTAAAACAAGGTACAAGGTGTCTATAGGACAGGGGAGTTTTAGAATTTCTGCACACACTTGTGGACAGTGGACACTTGTGGATTGTGTGAGGCCCACTGATATCTGAGCGCTATGTGACACGCTCGATGGCACAGCTGCCTGTGACCAAAGTGACGAGAGGATAATGGAGATTTTGAATCTCTGCGTACACTTTTGGACACTGGACACTTGTGGATGGTGTGAGGCCCACTGATATCTGAGCGCTATGTGACACGCTCGATGGCACAGCTGCCTGTGACCAAAGTGACGAGAGGATAATGGAGATTTTGAATCTCTGCGTACACTTTTGGACACTGGACACTTGTGGATTGTGTGAGGCCCACTGATATCTGAGCGCTATGTGACACGCTCGATGGCACAGCTGCCTGTGACCAAAGTGACGAGAGGATAATGGAGATTTTGAATCTCTGCGTACACTTTTGGACACTGGACACTTATGGATGGTGTGAGGCCCACTGATATCTGAGCGCTATGTGACACGCTCGATGGCACAGCTGCCTGTGACCAAAGTGACGAGAGGATAATGGAGATTTTGAATCTCTGCGTACACTTTTGGACACTGGACACTTGTGGATGGTGTGAGGCCCACTGATATCTGAGCGCTATGTGACACGCTCGATGGCACAGCTGCCTGTGACCAAAGTGACGAGAGGATAATGGAGATTTTGAATCTCTGCGTACACTTTTGGACACTGGACACTTGTGGATGGTGTGAGGCCCACTGATATCTGAGCGCTATGTGACACGCTCGATGGCACAGCTGCCTGTGACCAAAGTGACGAGAGGATAATGGAGATTTTGAATCTCTGCGTACACTTTTGGACACTGGACACTTGTGGATGGTGTGAGGCCCACTGATATCTGAGCGCTATGTGACACGCTCGATGGCACAGCTGCCTGTGACCAAAGTGACGAGAGGATAATGGAGATTTTGAATCTCTGCGTACACTTTTGGACACTGGACACTTGTGGATGGTGTGAGGCCCACTGATATCTGAGCGCTATGTGACACGCTCGATGGCACAGCTGCCTGTGACCAAAGTGACGAGAGGATAATGGAGATTTTGAATCTCTGCGTACACTTTTGGACACTGGACACTTGTGGATGGTGTGAGGCCCACTGATATCTGAGCGCTATGTGACACGCTCGATGGCACAGCTGCCTGTGACCAAAGTGACGAGAGGATAATGGAGATTTTGAATCTCTGCGTACACTTTTGGACACTGGACACTTGTGGATGGTGTGAGGCCCACTGATATCTGAGCGCTATGTGACACGCTCGATGGCACAGCTGCCTGTGACCAAAGTGACGAGAGGATAATGGAGATTTTGAATCTCTGCGTACACTTTTGGACACTGGACACTTGTGGATGGTGTGAGGCCCACTGATATCTGAGCGCTATGTGACACGCTCGATGGCACAGCTGCCTGTGACCAAAGTGACGAGAGGATAATGGAGATTTTGAATCTCTGCGTACACTTTTGGACACTGGACACTTGTGGATGGTGTGAGGCCCACTGATATCTGAGCGCTATGTGACATGCTCGATGGCACAGCTGCCTGTGACCAAAGTGACGAGAGGATAATGGAGATTTTGAATCTCTGCGTACACTTTTGGACACTGGACACTTGTGGATGGTGTGAGGCCCACTGATATCTGAGCGCTATGTGACACGCTCGATGGCACAGCTGCCTGTGACCAAAGTGACGAGAGGATAATGGAGATTTTGAATCTCTGCGTACACTTTTGGACACTGGACACTTGTGGATGGTATGAGGCCCACTGATATCTGAGCGCTATGTGACACGCTCGATGGCACAGCTGCCTGTGACCAAAGTGACGAGAGGATAATGGAGATTTTGAATCTCTGCGTACACTTTTGGACACTGGACACTTGTGGATGGTGTGAGGCCCACTGATATCTGAGCGCTATGTGACACGCTCGATGGCACAGCTGCCTGTGACCAAAGTGACGAGAGGATAATGGAGATTTTGAATCTCTGCGTACACTTTTGGACACTGGACACTTGTGGATGGTGTGAGGCCCACTGATATCTGAGCGCTATGTGACACGCTCGATGGCACAGCTGCCTGTGACCAAAGTGACGAGAGGATAATGGAGATTTTAAATCTCTGCGTACACTTTTGGACACGGGACACTTGTGGATGGTGTGAGGCCCACTGATATCTGAGCGCTATGTGACACGCTCGATGGCACAGCTGCCTGTGACCAAAGTGACGAGAGGATAATGGAGATTTTGAATCTCTGCGTACACTTTTGGACACTGGACACTTGTGGATGGTGTGAGGCCCACTGATATCTGAGCGCTATGTGACATGCTCGATGGCACAGCTGCCTGTGACCAAAGTGACGAGAGGATAATGGAGATTTTGAATCTCTGCGTACACTTTTGGACACTGGACACTTGTGGATGGTGTGAGGCCCACTGATATCTGAGCGCTATGTGACACGCTCGATGGCACAGCTGCCTGTGACCAAAGTGACGAGAGGATAATGGAGATTTTGAATCTCTGCGTACACTTTTGGACACTGGACACTTGTGGATGGTGTGAGGCCCACTGATATCTGAGCGCTATGTGACACGCTCGATGGCACAGCTGCCTGTGACCAAAGTGACGAGAGGATAATGGAGATTTTGAATCTCTGCGTACACTTTTGGACACTGGACACTTGTGGATGGTATGAGGCCCACTGATATCTGAGCGCTATGTGACACGCTCGATGGCACAGCTGCCTGTGACCAAAGTGACGAGAGGATAATGGAGATTTTGAATCTCTGCGTACACTTTTGGACACTGGACACTTGTGGATGGTGTGAGGCCCACTGATATCTGAGCGCTATGTGACACGCTCGATGGCACAGCTGCCTGTGACCAAAGTGACGAGAGGATAATGGAGATTTTGAATCTCTGCGTACACTTTTGGACACTGGACACTTGTGGATGGTGTGAGGCCCACTGATATCTGAGCGCTATGTGACACGCTCGATGGCACAGCTGCCTGTGACCAAAGTGACGAGAGGATAAGGGAGATTGGATTGCTTTTAAAAAAGCAGTTTGCGGAGCAGTGGGTAAACAGCAATGCCAGCGTGTCAGGAAGCCTTAAAAGGCAGCCCAACAACCAACACCACTGATACACCACAATATAGCCTCCCCTTGCACTGCACACACAGTGACTTGTGTGTTGTGCAGGCCAAATCGCTAGCAGCAGAAGCAGTTTTTTTGTCTTCTTCCCTGCCTAACGCTCTCCCTACAGAATCAGCAGCAACCTCTCCCTATACTAAGATCGGCAGAAGTAAGATGGCGGTCGGCGTGCACGCCCTTTTATACCCCCTGTGACGCCCACCAAAGCAAGCCAATCACTTGCATGCCCTTCTGAAAGATGGTGGTGACCCGTGCCTATGTCATCACGTTGCCCACAGTGTCCGTGGATCCTGATTGGCTGAAAAAGAGCGCAAAACAAACTTTTGAAACGCGACATTGGCGCGTAAGTCGCCGACCTCGTGGCAGACCTCTTCCTAGGGTCGGGTTTCGTTTCATGAAACCCGACTTTGCCAAAAGTCGGCGACTTTTGAATTTTTTCGACCCGTTTCGCTCAACTCTAGTACCCACACATTTGCATTGCTTGACTCAGGTGTAGGTGAACAAAGCTATCTCGAGAACAAAAGACTGACATTAACAAACTAGCATTCATTGAAAACATTTAACATATATGTTCTTCAAAACCCAATTTGCACGGGAGCTCCCAAAAATAAAAAATGTTAAAACTCAAAAAAAAGTCATAAAATATCACCTTATATTAGGTAGATGGACTCCTTTTCCACTACTGCAGAAATGAACTATTTACTGTGCACTGTATTTACATGTTAATTAAATGGCCAAGGTTTCTTCTTTTATTCCTGTAAACAAAAGGTTAATTACACCCCCCACCCCCCAATCCAACATGTAGTGGACTGAAAAGAGAAAAAAAAACAATTCCTTTAAAAACCAAGAATGCTAAACACAGTACCATTAAAATTAAAAAATGAGCTCATAAAAATATACCAAATAAAAAGTAAAACTAAAAATACCACGTGGATTTTTTCTTTGGCTGTAACAAGGGATATCCATGACAAATACACAAAGCACATACTGTGACAAAAACACTTAGTACAAATAAGTCATCTATTATCTTGTCAACCCCCCAGTATATTATCAGTCATCTAACTTTAGGTCAGTCTTAAATTCATTGTCTGTAATGTCACTCCCTCTATTCCTTGTAGGTTTCTCTCACATGGCTCCCACATACAGAATCATCTTATATCTGTTGTGGTCTTTTGCCTTTTACAACATCAAGGTCTGTTACAAACCCTCAAATGCGAAATGCACATTTATGCATCACCAAGACCAAACACAATTCATCATATATCAGCCAGCGCATACGTCACAGTATGCTCACAGGAGCATTTCTCTTCATATATATGAGCCAGCGCATACTTCATAGTATGCTCACAGGAGTATTTCTCTTCATATATCAGCCAGCGCATACTTCATAATATGCTCACAGGAATTTTTCTCTAAGAAACTCTAGAACGAAAACAAACATCATTAGACATCAAAAAATGTCAAAACTGTTCAAACAACAATTTTCAGGGATGTTCCACAACTTTTTATCTAAAATCTGCATTTAAAATTAGTCCATGAGGGAATCTTGGCAGGGTGTGTAGTATGTCATGGTATTGGAAGAGTGCAAGGGGCGGTTACAGTGGGGGCTTTGCATGCCTCCATCAGGTGTCCCACCTCTATCTTTCCAACACCCTATTTCATTTGTCGCCACCCTCTTGGGTCTGGCGAGTTGCAATTTACGTTTTCTCCTCAGACGTTGCCATCTCCTCAACAGGTCACTTGTAGAGAACCCATCTAACTCCTGGAATGGAACCCAACTAGCTATCAGGTCACAAAACAACTCCGTCCTGCTCTTCCTAATTTGGGTATCATCCTCTTTTCTCCTTTCTTGATCTACTCTCTTTACTGTACTATTTTTTGATACTTTTGCTCTCTCTAGAGCAGATAGCTGGGAGATTAAATTGCATGCTGTGTAGACATTAGTGGAATTTCCCATAAGTGCACTGAACATAGTGAACAATGGGGCTATGTAAGCAGCTGGGGCACCTTCTATGAAATTATTCTTCATTAATACTGTCAATATTGCAGCATCTGGTCCATTCCAATCCTCAACAATAGCAAAATGATCATTCAGATCTGGCAAAGGATTGCGAGTTATGCCACCTATGCATGCGATTTCTCTCAATCGCTGAACTCCATCTGCAAGAGACTCCTGTTATGATGAGTCACCGAAGGAGGAAAAAACAAAATACTAGCTAAGTCCAGAAAAACTAGAGAGGTTGGCAGCTATCGGATTGCAGACCCCTGAACCTATCCACAACAACTAGCAGTAGCCGTGGGGGGTTCCCACGGTGCCCTAGACCCCTAGATCACAGCCGGAGAACTACATAGCCTAAAGACAGAAAGGGGAAAAACTAAACTGCCCCAGAGCAGACCCCAAAGCAATAGGCAGTCCCCAACATATAATGACGGTGAAGCAAGATGAAAACACTAACACAGATAGAAAGATAGGTTGAGCAAATGATGGGGCCCAAGCTAACTAAATAGGACAGGATAGGAAAGCTGCTGTCTGCCATCTGCAAAAACCCTATCCAAAATGAGCCAACCAACTGATAGGAAAAACAGGCCCTGAAGTCGCTAGGCTTCAAAAGACTATATCAGCACTCAGGTATATTCTGAAGACAGAGCAAAAGATCAACAGATCAGAGACAAAAATGGAATTCAGCTCACCCCCGGCCGGGGATGGCAGAACTCCCAAAAAACAAGGCAAAACAAAAATAAGACTGAAGAGTACAAAGCAGAGCAGAAAAACTTAGCTTTGAGACGCAGGAATCAGACTGGTCTCCAAGAATCCAGCAGGATCACCAGCAAGGCAGAAGGGCGTCGGCTGCCTTATATCCAGTCCTCAATTCCAGCCACCCAGTCATCATCTAGCTGCCAAGGTGTTTGGTAATCAGCCTCACTACCTTCCTTCACCAGAGGAGGGAGTTCATCAGACCTCAATGGTGAAGGGAAAAATGAACTCACAACAGTACCTCCCCCTTGAGGAGGGGTCACCGAACCCTCATCCATGCCACCAGGGCGATCCGGGTGAGCCCAATGAAAGGCACGAACCAATCTTTTGGCATGAATATCAGAGGCAGAGACCCAGGAATTATCCTCCTGACCATAACCCTTCCACTTAACCAAATACTGGAGTCTCCGTCTAGCCAGACGGGAATCCAGTATCTTCTCTACCTCATATTCCATGTTACCTTCAACCAATATAGGGCCAGGAGGTGCCACCACAGGAACTACGGGTTCAACAAACCTCTTCAACAAGGACTTATGAAACACATTATGAATTTTAAATGTGACAGGAAGAGCCAACCGAAAAAAGACCGGATTAATAATCTCCAAAATCTTGTAAGGTCCAATAAATCTAGGCTTAAACTTAGGAGAAGCCACCTTCATAGCGATATTTTTTGATGACAACCAAACCATATCACCCACCTTAAACTGGGGACCAACGGTCCTACGCCGGTTGGAAAACCGCTGGGCCTTTTCCTGGGAGAGAGACAACTTATCCACTACTTGGTCCCAGATCTGGTGTATTCTCTCCACCACAGTGTCAACACCTGGGCAGGTAGAAGGCTCCACCTGCCCTGAAGAAAATCGAGGGTGAAACCCAAAGTTACAAAAAAAGGTGACATCAAAGTGGCAGAACTAGCTCTATTATTTAAAGCAAATTTGGCCAAGGGCAAAAATGAAACCCAATTGTCCTGATCGGCAGAAATAAAACATCTCAAATACGACTCCAAAGTCTGGTTTGTTCTCTCCGTCTTCCCATTGGTCTGAGGGTGAAACGCAGAGGAGAAGGACAACTGAATTCCCTGCTTGGAACAGAAAGTCCTCCAAAATCTAGACACAAACTGAACTCCTCTGTCAGATACAATGTTCTCAGGAATCCTGTGCAAGTGAACCACCTGTTGCAAACACAAGGGCACCAACTCAGAGGAAGATGACAACTTAGGGAGTGGTACAAGATGTACCATCTTAGAGAATCTATCACAAATCACCCAAATAACAGTCATTCTCTGAGAGACAGGCATATCAGAGATAAAATCCATTGAAATATGGGTCCATGGCCTCCTGGGCACCGGCAAACTACCCCCTCGCCTAAGATGGTAGCAAGCTTAGTCACAACAGGAGAATCAGCAAGGAAACTCCTAGAGAGGGAGTCTGCCTTGACATTCTTAGTGCCCGGAAGAAAAGAGACCACAAAATCAAAACGTGTGAAAAACAAGGCCCACCTAGCCTGTCTAGGATTCAAGCGTTTTGCCGACTCCAGGTAAATCAAAGTCTTGTGGTTAGTAAGGACCACGACTTGGTGTTTGGCTCCCTCCAACCAATGTCTCCACTCCTCAAATGCCCATTTCATTGCCAACAGTTCCCGATTCCCCACATCATAGTTACGTTCGGATGGGGAGAACTTTCGGGAAAAGAAAGCACAAGGATTCATTTTAGATGTCACATGATCTTTTTGGGAGAACACCGCTCCTGCACCAATCTCAGAAGCGTCCACCTGAAACGGGAGTGAGACATCAGGTTGCCGCAAAACCGGAGCAGAAGTGAATCTTCGCTTCTGCTCCTGAAAGGAAGAAACAGCCTCCGGAGACCAATTCAGCACATCAGCACCCTTCCTAGTCAAATCCGTCAATGGCTTGGCAATACCAGAAAAATTAGCTATAAATTTCTGATAAAAATTAGCAAGACCCAAAAACTTCTGGAGGGCCTTCAAAGAAGTGGGCTGAACCCAATCATAAATCGCCTGTACCTTGGCCGGGTCCATTTCAATAGTTGACGGAGACAAAATAAATCCCAAAAATGAAATCCTCTGTACCCCAAAAAGGCATTTAGATCCCTTGACATACAGGGAATTCTCCCTCAAAATCCGGAACACAGTCCGAACATGTTCCACATGAGAGTCCCAATTCTTGGAGAAGATCAAAATATCATCCAGATAGAAAATCAAAAATTTATCCACAAAGTCTCGGAATATATCGTTCATGAAGCACTGGAAGACAGAAGGGGCATTAGTGAGCCCAAAAGGCATCACCAGGTACTCAAAATGTCCCTCCAGAGTATTAAACGCCGTCTTCCATTCATCCCCATGCTTAATGCGAATAAGATTATATGCCCCCCTGAGGTCAAGCTTGGTAAACCAGCAAGCACCTTTAACTCTGGAGAATAGATCAGAAATCAGGGGTAACGTATACTGATATTTTACAGTAATTTTGTTGAGGGCACGATAGTCAATACAAGGCCTTAATGAACCATCCTTTTTAGCCATGAAGAAAAACCCAGCACCTAAGGGTGAATAGGATGGTCTAATATGACCCTTCTCCAATGACTTCTTAATATAGGATCGCATAGCCTCGTGCTCGGGTATAGATAAATTGAAAAGCCGACCCTTGGGGAATTTACACCCCGGGTTCAGCTCAATTGCACAGTCATAACTCCTATGAGGAGGCAAAGACGCAGACTCATTCTCACTAAATATATCATAAAAGTCAGCCAAATAGTCAGGAACATCATGCGACTGGGGAGAGGTGGAGAAAACAGGAGCATCACTAAGGGCACACCGACAACCCCAACTCACCACAGAAAAAGATTTCCAATCCAGAACTGGATTATGGATTTGCAACCAGGGAAACCCCAGAACAATGGTATCATGCAAAGTATGCAACACCAAAAATCTGCAATTTTCTTGATGGTCTAGGGCGACCCGCATTACCACCTGGGTTCAAAACTGAGGTTTATTCTTCGCCAAAGGAGTAGCATCAATACCCCTCAAAGGGATAGGCGTCTGCAGAGGTGTCATAGGAAATCCACAACGTTTAGCAAAATCCAAGTCCATCAGGTTCAGAGCTGCTCCCGAATCCACAAAAGCCTTGGTGGAAAATGTGGACAGGGAGCAGATCAGAGTAATTGCCAGAAGAAACTTAGGTTGAACACCACCCACAGAAAACGTGTGTGCACAACGTTTCTCTCGTTTAGGGCAGACAGAAATAATATGCGAGGCATCTCCATAAAAAAAACACAGCTTATTACGCCTTCTGAACTCCTGACATTGCGCCCTAGACAAAACTCTATCACATTGCATTGGTTCAGACATTTGTTCAACAGGTGGCAACATCTCTCGTGTAGTTTTGCGTTCACGTAAACGCCGATCCACCTGAATGGCTAATGACATAGAATCGTCAAGACCAGAGGGAACAGGAAATCCCACCATAGTATCTTTTACAGTTTCTGACAAACCCTTCTGAAAGAGGGCTGCCAAGGCACCATCATTCCAGGTAGTAAGGACCGCCCACTTTCGGAATTTTTGACAGTACAACTCTGCCGAATCCCGACCCTGGCTTAATGCCAACAGGGTCTTTTCAGCCTGATCAATAGCATTAGGTTCATCATACAACAACCCCAAGGCTTGAAAAAATGCATTCACATTATTCAGAATAGGATCATCAGGATTCAAAGAAAACGCCCAATCCTGGGGATCGCCGCGCAGCAAAGAGATGACAATCTTAACCTGCTGCGCGGAGTTCCCCGACGAGTTAGGCTTCAAGGCAAAAAATAATTTACAATTATTCTTGAAATTCAAGAATTTAGACCGATCCCCAAAAGACACATCAGGAGTAGGAATCTTTGGTTCAGCAGCATGTGAATGAGCAAGATAGGCGGAAATTCCCCGCACTTCAGCAGCGAGCTGCTCCACACGATCAGACAATTGCTTCATCTCCATTGAGAGAAAAATTCCCCCCCTAGATATAGAGGAAAAAATATGCACAAAAAAAAAATTCTGACACTTTTTTTTTTTTTTTTTTTTTACAATTCTCTCCTGCTATTGAGTACCCTAGGATCTGCGGTATGGCTGGTGATTCTGTTATGATGAGTCACCGAAGGAGGAAAAAACAAAATACTAGCTAAGTCCAGAAAAACCAGAGAGGTTGGCAGCTATCGGATTGCAGACCCCTGAACCTATCCACAACAACTAGCAGTAGCCGTGGGAGGTTCCCACGGTGCCCTAGACCCCTAGATCACAGCCGGAGAACTACATAGCCTAAAGACAGAAAGGGGAAAAACTAAACTGCCCCAGAGCAGACCCCAAAGCAATAGGCAGCCCCCAACATATAATGACGGTGAAGCAAGATGAAAAGAAAACACTAACACAGATAGAAAGATAGGTTGAGCAAATGATGGGGCCCAAGCTAACTAAATAGGACAGGATAAGAAAGCTGCTGTCTGCCATCCGCAAAAACCCTATCCAAAATGAGCCAACCGACTGATAGGAAAAACAGGCCCTGAAGTCGCTAGGCTTCAAAAGACTATATCAGCACTCAGGTATATTCTGAAAACAGAGCAAAAGATCAACAGATCAGAGACAAAAATGGAATTCAGCTCACCCCCGGCCGGGGATGGCAGAACTCCCAAAAAACAAGGCAAAACAAAACTGAAGAGTACAAAGCAGAGCAGAAAAACTTAGCTTTGCGATGCAGGAATCAGCCTGGTCTCCAAGAATCCAGCAGGATCACCAGCAAGGAAGAAGGGCGTCGGCTGCCTTATATCTAGTCCTCAATTCCAGCCACCCAGTCATCATCTAGCTGTCCAGGTGTTTGGTAATCAGCCTCACTACCTTCCTTTGCCAGAGGAGGGAGTTCATCAGACCTCAATGGTGAAGGGAAAAATGAACTCACAACAGACTCCCATCGTGTCTGTGGTATTAATTCCATGGGAGAGTCATACACTTGTGCCATAGAATCCCTCACCAAATGCAACAAAGAGAAATTCTCTGCAGTGTCCCTTGCATGTCTCATTTTTAGACGCACCATAGGATCAATACAAATACTACAAAGTCCTACTGCCTCAAGACAGTTCAAGATTACAGTATCGGCTCCCTGATCCCATAATCTGAGAATCCATGCTAACAAAGGTTCTCCTGCTTGCTGCCTGTACCTGGTAGCTAATTCTGTTAATTCTCCGGCTGTATAATTCCTAGTTTCCGCGGTCATTGAAGCTTCTGCTCCTGTAGCTGCGTTTCCTGCATCCATCCTATCTCCACTACGCTGTGTGACTTCTCTCCTAGTTTTAGTAGTCACAATTGGTCTGGCTTGCTTTTCTTCCTCATCTGTCTCACTGTTACAGCCATCCCATTCTAGCAAATCTGACCATTTCTCACGTGCAATCATGGTGCTAATCTGTGCAGTACAAATATCTGACACTGGCTGCTGTCTCCTCCTGCGCCTATTCTTATTAACATTTTTCATTACATAAGCTTCAAAATTCCTTTGCATATTGTCATACTGTTTCATTTGGTCTCTCAAGGCTGATTGCAAGCTAATCCTTTGCTCTATGGTTGTATGCAACTCTAAACGCAAATTATCTATCTCCTCCTGTAAGCTTTGAGACACTTGCACACAGATCCATCCAACGGCTGCTGCACCTTTCTGCTCTTTTGCATCATACCTTGAGAGATCAAATTTTCCTGCCACATCATGAGGATTTGATGAGCGCTGTCCCTCCATATATTTGTTACATTCCTGTGCCATTGGGGTGCACTTTCCTGGTAACACCCATTCTGGCAAAGATCTGACACTACTCTCAACTGCTTTCCTACTCTTAACAAACTTATTCAATTTTGCAAACATTTTTATTCAAAACAACCCACTTCTGACACCAATTTGTATTGTAAGGGTTCCAATGGATTGTGATGAATAAGAAAATGCTTACACAAGAATTGAATTTACTAAATTGATTTGCTTAATAAATGATAAGATCAAATAATAAACAGTATAAAACTATAAATACATATGCATTAATCAGAAACAAGCATTATTCATACGTTACATTATTCAGACAGATGTCGACCAGTCATCCTCCAGGAGCCAAAAGAGACCGAGCACATGTGTCCTAGTTCTTTTAAATGTCCAGCTAAAAGGTGTGTCCAGCCCCACCATGTGGGGAATGATGTCACAAGTCTATTGTCCATTGGCTATAAACACATCCCCTCAATACCTGTGTTTTAACCAGTATATAATACAGGAAGCTAGAGGAGGGGGCCTCCCGTGTGCCACATGGCAGAAATACAGCAAACTGGAGGAGGGGCTTCAGAGCACAAGATAACATCCTTGGGAATGTTTAAACACCCAATCTATTTAGGGTAGTTGCCTTGAAATATCAATGGTCCTTTGTTGATGGATAAACAAATTACCAGTAATTTACATTCCTTTATCTTAAGTAAGTTTCAGTGACCTTTTGCTTACCTCATCTCAGTGTATATTATATTAAACTGATTGAAACCATATAAAAATAACTCATAGTATACAGGGGAATACACCAAAATGTCATCCAAATAAATAATAACAAAACGGCCTAACAGGTCAGAAAACACATTGATGAAATTCTGGAAAATAGCGGGTGCATAAGTTAACCCAAACAGCATTACCAGGTTTTCAAAGAGTCCTTCTGATTTGAGGAACGCAGTTTTCCACTCGTTCCCTTCCCAAACCCTTATCAGATTGTAGGCCCCTGGAGATCTAACTTGGAGAACCATTGGTCCCAAGTTAACTGGTTACATAAGTCTGGGATGAGGGGAAGCAGGTAAGTGTTCCTAACCATTATCTTGTTCTGTTCCCGAAAGTCGAGGCACGGCCACAAACCACCATCTTTCTTCTTCACAAAGAAGAATCCTGCTGCCACAGGTGGCACAGAAGGCCTGATATGCCCTTTGCGGAGACTCTCAGCTATGTACTCCTTCATGGCTTGGCGCTCAGGCCCAGACAAATTGAACAATCGAGCCTTAGGTAACTTGGCTCCGGGTACTAAATCAATGGCACAATCGTAGGGTCTATGTGGTGGCAGCGCCTCAGCCTCACTTTCGGAAAAAACGTCATCGAAATCCTTCAGGTACTCCGGAATACCTTCCAGACCGACAGACGACACAGATACGGATTTGACAGCGTTAACAAGATGTCCCAGGTTGCCACATTTATCCTTGCATCCCCATTGAGTGAACTCCCCTGTAACCCAATCAATGGTAGGATTATGGCGTTGAAGCCAAGGCATCCCCAGTACCAGTCCTGCAGGCAAGTTATCTAGCACAAGACAACTTAGTTTTTCCACATGAGTGGAACCCACTTTTAGAGAAAAAAGTTCAGACCTGCAACAGATACCGTCCTGGGTAAGAGGGGACATGTCAATTGCCACAAGTTTAACAGGATCCTGAAGCCTGACTGTCCCTATCTTATTAAGAGTCATAATTTTGGTATCAATCAGGTTCACAGCAGAACCACAGTCAACAAAAGCAGTAGTCTGAACCGGACCATTACCAAGTTCCAGTTCCACCTGCAGCACCATTTTTGCACGTGAGGAAAATTGTACCTGAAGGTCTTGGAAGCTTCCTCGACTACTTCCCAGACCTAGTCGCTTCCCACCACCTTGGAGGATGACGGACAGGAGGGGCAGTCCTTCTTCCAGTGTCCAGATTCCCCACAATAGAAGCACAACTGCTTCTCCCGGGGGTGTCTTCTTTCCTTTTCCTCACCGGTGACAGCGCTCACCTCCATAGCCACAGGAAGAGTCCGGGTCTCATCCCCACTGAAGAATAATGGTGTTTCCAGTTGCATAATTCCTCTATCCCGCAGTCTGTGATCCATGCGAACCGCTTGGGTCTTGGCGTCCTCCAGGGAGTTAGGTGGAGGATGGAGTGCCAAAGCATCCTTCAGACGTTCACACAGGTCTCTACGGAACAGCCCCCGAAGGGCGGCATCACTCCAAGAAATCTCGGCTGCCCAACGTCTGAATTCAGTACTGAACCACTCGGCCGAGTGCTCCCCCTGACAGACACTCATCACCTTGTCCTCAGCCAAACGCACTCTATCAGGCTCATCATAAATAAGCCCTAAGGCTTCAAAAAACGCATCCACAGAGATTCTCTCAGGGACAGAAGAGGAAAGCAAAAATGCCCAGGCTTGTGGGGACCCCCTAAGCAGGGACATAACCACCCCCACCCTCTGTTTCTCATCCCCAGAGGAGCAGGGTCTCAAAGAGAAAAAGAGCTTACAGCCCTCCTTAAATGCTCTGAATTCATCTTTGTTACCAGAAAACATATCTGGCAATTTAACCGGGGATTCGGGTGGGACTTAAATGACATCTCTATTCCCCACCTGCTGAAAGCCTGTGGAAAATACCCCCTGAACTGAATCCTCAACCTGCCGTTGGGACTGGGCAAGAGCTTGGTGTTCCAAACTAAGCTTCTGTAGTGACAGAGTCAAGCATTTCACCTGCTCAGATAAAGCACACATTGGGTCCATGCTGCAGAAGTGAGGAGAGAAAAAAAATTCAGGGCCAGTTATAATGTCAGGAACCCAGCACTGAACTTGCTCACTGAGCCAGTGCGCGTGTCCTGAGTAAAGCGAACTGTGCTCAAAGATACCTGTGGAGCAGGCAGCAGCTGAGTAGATGCGTACTTCAGAACAGCAGGACCTGAAGCACGTGACTGCTAGGGGCGTGGCCTAAACTCTAGAGAGCTAGGAGCTGCAAGAGAACTCCTAGCAGGGTAACTGCGAGACAAAGTTACCAAGGGGCATAGACAGGGAGGATAGTCAGGACATAGCCAATGAGTCATACACAGAGATAGCTGCAAGATACAAGAGGGGCGAGCAGAGAGTAGTCAGATCACAGGCAATGAGTCATACACAGAGAGGTTAGTGCAGTACAGAATCAACAGGCAAACTCACAACGGGGAACAAAACCGGGTCAGAACCATATAAACAAGCTATAACAACGAACAGGCACAAGCACACAGAGGTCACCACACTCGGCCAAAGGCAAAAGTATAACTGGCAGGGATTGGAGCTTCCCAGGGGTTTAAGAAGCTCTCCCAGAACCAAAGAGAGGCCACAATCATTAACCCCAGGTGTGCAGGTCAAAACCTGCACTGAGCTCCAGACATTAACCCCTGATGTGCAGCTCAAAAACCTTCACTGGGATCATGACAATAACTAACCACTGAACCATTCACAGTAACAGTGCTAACCACTGAGCCAATGAAATATTTAATAGGAAATATTGTACACTTTTGCTGCGGTCAAAAGTTGATGAATCTTGACATCCCAATGCTTTGACTTAAAAGGATGTGCCCAAAACTGCAAGCAACTCATGCTGGTCTAAATTATCTTTGCTTGTCTTGGTAGCTAGCACATCCCAAAGAGCCATATAAAAATATTATAACATCCCAAATACGCAACATATTAGTGTGGTAACTAAACATGTTCAACAACAGGGTTGAACACCGCAAAAAATGGGTCCTTGTGAAGAACTTGTGTCTGGAAACCCCTCCATAATGCCCCCCATTTATGCCTATGGAGATTAACATAAACATTTCCATTAGGCGCATGTATCTAAAATAGGCACATCTTAACCTATTACATAGTCAAAACAAGTTAGATTTAACAAAAATGGTGCCATACATCATCTTCCTGCATACTATATGAGGAAATAAAATACTGATCTGAAAATATGAGATGCAGGCAGGGTTAACAATTCCATCTAGTAACATAGTAACATAGTGACATAGTTAGCAAGGCCAAAAAAAGACATTTGTCCATCCAGTTCAGCCCATATTCCGTCAGAATAAATCCCCAGATCTACATCCTTCTAAGCAACCTAATAACTGTAAGGTACAATAGTGTTATGCTCCAGGAAGACATCCAGGCCTCTCCTGAACCCCTCGACTGAGTTCGCCATCACCACCTCCTCAGGCAAGGTGTTCTGTTATTTGTTTCCTGTCATGGATCAAACTCCTTTCATATCTCCAGGCTTTTTATTACATGAGCCTTGTGAAGCATTGCTCCATTACAAGATGTCTACTAACAACAACTAAACCAACAAGTTCTTAAACTCTATAGTGCACACTTCAACATAGTGAGACCCCTAGAGGCCACATCACATATAACATATTGCTGCATCCTTTCTCTTTTAACTGTAAGAGCAATAAAAATTAATAAAACAATGGATACCAAGACCAAGTTAGAGCTATAAAATAATAAGTCCAGTTAGATATAATCCTTGAGGTGCGCCGGCTTTCTGATAATTCTGCCAGCTCTAGTAACATAAGATATGTCACTGTCTACATCTGGTAGTTCTTCTGATCCTGGTAACATGCCTTCTGATATTGCCTGTCTCTGGCCAGAATCCTCACCCTGATGGTCAGCTGTCACTGTTGGTACTTGACTTGTACTTGCCGCCACGTTGTCTTGGGTGTCAGGATACTGCTCAAAAGGCCATGAAAATGAATTATCTCTTTCTTGTGATTTCCTCAGATGTCTCCGATTTCTCCTTAGTCTTCTTCCTTCTTCTGTTAGAATTTCGTAGGACCGAGGTCCTAATTTCTGGACAACTTTTGCCTTTTGCAAGTGTTTGTCAAACATGCTGCTTGGCTGCAGCCGAATGTTGTCATTTCTCTGGAGCTCAGGCAGATCCTTTGCAGATTTATTGTAATCGAAAGCTTGCCTATCTTGATTCTTCTGTAATTTAGCTTTGATCTTTCCCAGCAACTTTGGCTTTAGCAGATGACTAGCAGTTGGTAGGAGTGTCGTACGCCAACTCATGAGCCTCTGTGCCGGACTGCTGTCTAGGCCTTGGGTGGATGTGTTTCTATGATCCAGTATAGACAGATATACATCAGTACCTGCTTGTTTTGCTTTCTGCATGAGTCTTTTGGCTGTTTTTACTGCTGACTCTGCTTTCCCATTACTCTGAGGATATCTGGGAGAAGACGTCTGGTGTTCAAATTCCCATTTCTTGCTGAAGGTTTTGAACTCTTCCGAAGTAAACTGCGCCGCATTGGCGAATTTCTATCACACACGTGACCCTGGATACACCGCCTCCAGCAGGGCGAATTTAAATAATATAACGTGCAGCCGGATACACAGCCTCCAGCAGGCGAATTTCAGAATTACATGTGAACCTGGATACACCACCTCCAGCAGGGAGAATTTAAATAATAAGGGGAAACACCAGGGAAACCGATACAATGGAGGGCCCTGCGATAGGGAACGGGGACGTGGAGACCTCCTATACTCCCCTGAGCCAGTCTCTACACTCCTAACAGTCCCTATACAGGCTCCGCACCTGTCGCCGAGCTGGAACCTAAGAACCCTAGCTCACCCTGCACCTAGCCCTCTCTAGTGAAATGGACGGTGCAGAAACTAATCCCACCACTGCACTGCAACACCTGACACTCTTTTATAGCAGAGCCAGAGCAATAACACCTGCTTTATAATCACGTGCACTAAAGAATCCAGAGTGCAATGACCCTAACGGCCACCGGGGCAAAACTAGAACTGACGCCACCACAGTGCAATGAACCTAATGGCCACCGGGGGCGAAACCAACCCCAAGCACACAGCTTAAGGAAAAAAAAGGTTACTTGTGCATTTATCTGTCATAATCCAACCTGGATCATGACAGTAGCCTCCCTTAATGAGGGGCCTCTGGACCCTCAAAACCGCTCCTCATCAGGGAACCACCTACAGCGGGGATGCCCAGATCCAGAGTTCACACCTGCAGCTACCTGCAATTCAGGTTTATGACAAACGAGCACCGCTGGTATTGGCAATGTATGTTCTGGAGGCACCACACATCTCCAAAATGCCGACCTGGGGAACGAGTTGTGTATGTGCATGTTTGTGGGTAACTCCAGCTGGTAAGTCTCCGGGCCCTGGATAGCCGACACCAGATACGGCCCGATCACCTGAGAATTCCAGACACTCACAACACACTTCAACTGGATGTTTTTGGTGGCCACCCATACATGCTCGTTCACACACAGGTCCGGACCTGAATGTTTATTGTCACACATTCATTTGTCAAAATAGGGTGAACTCTTTCTGGAATTGACAACAGAGGTGTCCCCTCTGTCACCACACTCACACTCCTGCAATTCACCAAGGGAAACACCACCCTCCAACCCCTCCTACTACGAGGTCTGCGCCTCTCAGGGTTGGCTAATGGCGAGGGTTGAGCCTTGTCCCTACTCTCCTGCAGCCTCTCCGCTGCTCTCATTGGAAGGGGACGATTGTAGAGAGACCGCAGGGACAGTAGCCCCGAGGCAGCAGCCCTCACATGACTGCTCCCAGCTGACTAGTTCCCTAGTCTGCCAATCTAAGACCGGGTTGTATTTTTTAGACCAAGGGGGGTCCACAACTATAGGTGCTGGATTTCCCTCCAAAACGTAGTATGACTGGGACTCATCATGATGTTCACTATACAGCACAATGTCTTCTACGACTTGGTTTAACCCCCCCCGGCTCAGTGGGACAGAGTTAATGGCCTGGACGCTTATGAGTTTGTCCAGTGTCTTACACCTCAGACTATGACTCTGGACAACCTGAGCATCCACCAGACTGACTTCTGCTCCACTGTCCACAAGCACCGGTATGCCCTCAGGTACCTCGCCAACCATCACCTCTGCTGACATAGTACCTTCTGAGGGCGAGGAGGAAATATACACTCCAAGGTCGTCTTCCTCCACACGACCAGGGAGGCACAGCTTCTCAGACAGTACAGAATTTTCGGCATCAGTGCCAAGGACTAAATCATTAGTCTGCTCACTACAGGGATGAACCCCTTCACCTTGGGGGAACACTAGGCAGCACCATGGGGACACCGACTCGACCCACCTGCCTGGGTATGTCCACCTGTATAAGCAAGTCCTGCTCCCCAGCAGGGACTCCATGGCACATCCTCGCCAAAGCCATATATGGACACTCTAGTTGAGGCAGAGGATAAGCCTCAGACCCATAATTCCACTGCAGGTGCTGCTGAAACACATCATGCAGCTCCTCACTCATCTCAGTGAGGGGCAGCAGCAACTGCTCACTGGTCTGAACTTGGCCCATTGCTCACCAGAGAAAAATGCATGGTTGGTGATAATGTGATGGTCAATGTGTGACTGGACACACCACCTCCAACAGGGCGAATTTCTATCACACACGTGACCCTGGATACACCGCCTCCAGCAGGGCGAATTTAAATAATATAAGGGGAAACACCAGGAAACCGATACAATGGAGGGCCCTGCAATAGGGAACGGGGATGTGGAGACCTCCTATACTCCCCTGAGCCAGTCTCTACACTCCTAACAGTCCCTATACAGGCTCCGCACCTGTCGCTGAGCTGGAACCTAAGAACCCTAGCTCGCCCTGCACCTAGCCCTCTCTAGTGAAATGGACGGTGCAGAAACTAATCCCACCACTGCACTGAAACACACATAAGGGAAGTCACAAACAGGGAAACACCACTTAGCTTTGCTCTGTTGCTCTTGCTCACAGCAACAGAGTCCACCACCAGAATGCAGCTTTCCTCCTGAATAGCTGCCACCAAGCTTTGTCAGAGCTGCAAGGAAATTCCCTCTGTGACTCCTTCCACACCAGGACTCTGACTGTGCAGCAAGGAACTCTCTCTAGCTCCTTCCTCCACCAAGGATGGTTGGAAATGACCACTATCACCAACAGTGATTGCAACACCTGACACTCTTTAATAGCAGAGCCAGAGCATTTAGTAGTGGTTTCTTTGTAATGCTCTCCAAAGGTTTGTGATCCGACTGTACTCTTACCCGTCGACCATAGGTGTATTGGTGAAACTTCTCCAACCCAAATACCACAGCCAGTAGTTCCTTCTCAATCTGAGCATATCCCTGCTCTGTTGTTGTACGGGCTCTGCTTGCAAATGTGAGTGGCTGTTTGTTCTGCATTAATGTAGCTCCAAGGCCTTTTTCTGAAGCATCACATTGTACCACTACATCTTGATCTGGATCAAAATACTTTAGGGTTGCTGCATCTGCAATAGCTTTCTTTAGATTGGAAAGCAGTCTCCTGCCTTTCCGTCCATTCCCTGAGCACATCTTTGTGGGTTAACTGTCTCGGTGGCTCACACATGTCTGACAGATGACTGCAAAATTTGGAGAGATAATTTACCATGCCCAAAAATCATTGTAATCCACAAACATCAGTAGAGGTAGGCAAATCTTGTATTGCTCTCACCTTTTCAGGATCCACTTTTACACCGTTTGAAGTCAGATGATGTCCAATATAGGCCACTTCTGTCATTTTCAGTTTGAATTTGTCCAGGTTCAGCTTTATGTGTTTTGCTCTGCATCTGTCCAAAAATTGTATCATCTTCTGATCGTGATCCTTGATTGCATATTCCATATCTTCACCTTCTCCCACTATTAGTATATCATCTGAAATTGTCTTCACTCCAGGAAGTCTTTCCAAAGCCTGCATTAATGTCTGCTGGAACACCTCTGGAGCAGCTTTTAGTCCCATGGGCATTCTCAGCCATTTAAAACGTCCAAATGGTGAAGAAAATGTTGTCCATAAACTTGATTCTTCAGTCAGTGCCACATGCCAAAATCCATTTTTCACATCACATACAGAAAATATTTTAGCTTTTGATAGATCTGGTAGAACATCATCTAATGTTGACATGGGGCAATGATTTTTCAGCGCCTTGTTGAGTGACTTAGGATCAATGCACATTGTTAACTTGCCAGATGGTTTCTGCACTATGACCAAACTGCTGATCCAATCTATGCTCTTATGGACTGGTGCTGTCATGCCTCTTCTCTGTAAATATTGCAGTTCTACTTTCAGTGGTTGCATTAAAGCTACAGGCACTCTCCTTGTAGGTAATCTGGTAGGCTGCACGGTGTTGTCAATTTCTATCCTATATTTACCTTCAAAGCACCAATCACCTTCAAATAAATCAGCATACTTTGCTTTTATTTTCTGAAGATCCAAGTTGTGCTCTGCGTTTAGTTTGGGATTTGGTATATCCTGGGAAACGTCAACAGACATAATATTCTGAGACTGTACTTTTATTAAGTCCATTGCCTGAACAGCTTTTACTCCCAATAATGGTACATGGTTACCACCACGCAACATGGTAAATTCAACTCTATAACTCTTTCTGTTACATGGGTTCCGCATTTTGAGCTTACATGTCCCCATCGGTTTCAGAACACTTTTGTTGTACATCACCATTACCTTGTCAGTTGGCTCAATAGAAACCTGTTTGTTCAGCAGAGCAGATGGAATTACATTGCAGTTTGCTCCACAATCCAGCTGAAATCTAATGGGCTTCTCATCCAACAAGAATGTTGCATAAAGCTGCTTGGCATCCTTGCCTACTGACTGCCTGACTACATTGACTTTCTCTGCTGCAGGCTGCAGTTGTAGCCATGAAATGTCCTCTGCACTGTCAGTGTCTGGTGTCACAGTGTGGAGCTGTCTGTACCGTTTGCCTGTTCCTTGCCTGCAGACAGCTGAGAAATGATTCTTCTTCCCACATGAGCTGCAGGTTTCACCATATGCTGAACATTTGGTTTTGCCTCTCTCATGTCTTTTCCCACAATACTTGCAGTGGACAGTGCTTATAGGGGAGCTTGGTCTCGTCTTTCCTTTCATAGATACTGCATGTACCTTATCATCATCATTATCACTGGTGCCTGCCATCATCTTCAGGCTGTGTTTTGACAGCTCAGCAGCCCTCCAGATTTGCATGCATTTCTCTAAAGTCATGTCTTCCTCTCTCAGTAATCTTTCTTTGAGATGACTGTCTCTTATGCCACACACCATTCTGTCTTTGATTAGACTGTCCCTGATCTCTCCAAAACCACATGTTGTTGCCAGCCACCTCAGCTCTGTCAGATATCTGTCCACATTTTCACCATCCTCCTGATGTCTTGTGAAAAAGTTATGTCTTTCCACTGTCTCATTCTTGTTTGGGTCACAGTGTTTATCAAATGCCTGCACAATATCTGCTAGAAGGAGGTTGTCTGTATGTGGGAGTAAGGTGTGGGCTAATTCTCTGCCATGTTCCCCAATAAGGTAATAAAACAGCTTTACTTTTCGTTTGTCATCAGTGGGCGCCACTGTGAGATCAACATACAGTGTAAACTCTTCCTTCCAATGTCTCCAAGTCTGGGACAGATTACATCAAGTCACATCCAGTCCCTGAGGGGGCTTCAGACCAGTCTCCATTTTGCTGCAATGTCAGGGAATCTGTACTTACAAGTGATGTGATCCTCTGAACAGTCTCAGTCTCACACAAGCTCTGAGGATTTGCAGGTTCTGTGCCCAGCTGCCACCATGTTTCTTTACTTGTTTCCTGTCATGGATCAAACTCCTTTGATATCTCCAGGCTTTTTATTACATGAGCCTTGTGAAGCATTGCTCCATTACAAGATGTCTGCTAACAACAACTAAACCAACAAGTTCTTAAACTCTATAGTACACACATCAATGTAGTGAGACCCCTAGAGGCCACATCACATATAACATATTGCCCTAACAGTAAAGAATCCTCTTCTATACTAGTGGAAAAACCTTCTCTCCTCCAGATGCAAATAATGCCCCTTTGTGACTGTCATATTCCTTGGTATAAACAGATCCTCGGAGAGATATTTGCATTGTCCCCTTATATACTTATACATGGTTATTAGATCTCCCCTCAGTCGTCTTTTTTCTAGACTAATTTCTCTAGGTATTATTGGTCCCCAATCCCCTTTATTAATTTTGCTGCCCTCCTTTGTACTCGCTCTAGTTCCATTATATCCTTCCTGAGCACCGGTGCCCAAAACTGAACACAGTACTCCATGTGCAGTCTAACCAGGGATTTGTACAGAGGCAGTATAATGCTCTCATCATGTGTAGCCAGACCTCTTTTAATGCACCCCATGATCCTGTTTGCCTTGGCAGCCACTGCCTGGCACTAGCTGCTCCAGGTAAGTTTATCATTAACTAGGATCCCCAAGTCTTTCTCCATCTCAGATTTCCCGTTCAGTGTGTAATGGTGATATTGATTCCTTCTTCCCATGTGTATAATTTTAATAATTTTACATTTATCATTGTTAAACCGCATCTAGTGACTCAAGGCTGACTAGAGTTATTGTCTTTGTTTTTCTTCTCCATCTTGTGAGTACTATCATTCTGACTACTAACCTGGATTAGACTGAGTTTGACATTTCATTGACTCCTTGGTTTTTTAGCATGCTATGCACCCTAAACAACAATCACTCATTCTAAGGGACGAGTCAGATGGCTCTCCCAACTCAAGTGTAACATCATGTATTTCTTTGCAGCTGTCACACTCGAGTCAGGAGAGCCAACGGCAACTCTGAGCATTGCGTCTGACTCTTCCCTAAGGCTGTGCTCACACAAAGCATAAATGTTGGATTTTATCTGCTTGTTGTCTGCATGTCTCTGCTTGAAAGTATTGACTATAGAGTAACAATTTCTCTTGTTATTGCATTCTTGCTGTATTTTTTGGCTGTGTTTTTATTTGATCCATTTTTTGATGCAGGGTTTAAGTAGAATTTTTCATGCGTGTTTTTACAGTACAAAAAACTCTGATTCTGCATTTAAAAGCTTGCC
Source organism: Dendrobates tinctorius (assembly GCF_039654945.1). Lineage (NCBI taxonomy): Eukaryota > Metazoa > Chordata > Amphibia > Anura > Dendrobatidae > Dendrobates > Dendrobates tinctorius. The sequence goes on from NW_027361683.1 coordinate 6,025,669, forward strand.
TGCTTTCTTCATTTTTTACATGTGAAGGTGTTGTCAATGAGTTTGGCTTCACCTCTCACTGAATTGAATGGTGTTCGGTGAACATCAGGAAGTTCGGCGAACATAGCCGAGCCGGTTCGCTCATCTCTAGTTAAGATGACCATACAATAGGTGCAAGCATCCTCATAATTTCTGAGAATTACTGAACACAGATGAGTCAAAGATGGCAAGGGGCTGCACAGAGTGGCAACGCTGGCTGCATGTTCTGCACCTCTGGTTTAGAGGAACTGGACACAGTTCACACATTGACATCTGCTTGCAGGTTATGCTATCCCTTCAACATTATCCTCTCGACCACTGCAACCAATTGCTGGCATTAATATTTTTATGAATATTACTGCTGAAGCCAGTGATTTGATGCAGGAGGCAAGGGACAAATATATAAGACATAATTACGTACCAGTGGGAACCATGACACCAACTGGTCTAGAATGGCTAAGGATTCAGGTAATGCTCATTTTTTATTTTACATTTTGTCCTGGTCCTGTGAAAATTGGGAAAAATCCTGGAAAAAATGCGGGCCTTATTTATGCGTTCCACCGAACGACCATATTTCCATGCTAAATGAGGCACAATATCGAACCAAACAATGACCATTCCCAAGTGAGCAGCTATGAGCTGCAAGCAGTCAAGATTAATGTCCCAAACCAAATCCCTGGAAGTGCGGACCCCCAAATCATTAACCCCCACGTGAATCAATAAAACATCCAGGGGTCCATCCAAACCCACATGAAAATAAAATTCTGGAACCAACCTGAACCATAGCATTCCACTAATCCCCGTCGACCTGACTGTCACCTCATACTGTCTTAATTCAAGTTACCAGCCGGATGGTCTGATGTCAGCATGTAAAGCTTCTCACACCACGACACCATGTACGAGTGTCCTAACGCCCACATCAACAGTGGACCATCTGCAAAAGAAAACAACCAAAATTGTAACTTGCAACCCCACAGGCAAACCCCATTTTCCACTGTTAAATATCCAGAATTCCTGTACAGACATATGGCATGAAACGTAACGACTCCCATCTCCCAATCTTGAGCACCACCGTTGCACTAAGGCCCCACCTGGCCGCTTCTGTTGCTGCCCCTATACGAAACGAATGGGACCCAAATTTTGAATCATCCATGCCAATCGAACCTAAGCACCTCCTGAATATGGCTATAAGCTGGAATTTAGACAAAGCCAAACCTTCCTGATGAATCAGCTAAGAACCCCCGACACCGCCCCTTACCAACAAAAATTGAGACGTTGTATATACCGGGCACTCCATTAATCCTTCCACCACCCACAGTTTCACCATGCAACCCTTGCTATAGATATCTGTCTTCGACCTCAAAAGTAAACAAAGGATAATCCCGGGTTCACATACCACATCATGAAATTGAAAACCCCCTTGATGACTACAATCCTTACTTACTAATTCGCTTATTTGAAACGCACCAAAGAAAGCTAAGCTAAAAGCCATCTGAAATAATAATGTCTCATATTTAAACCGACACACATTCTCCAATGCTGCTAACAATCTACCCAACATATGAAATGAGATTGAATGCCTCCAGTCCTGAACCGCCCTTCCTTTCCTGTACCCCTTCAATGCTTGTCATATCACAAAATCCTTGGTAACGTCTTCCACGCCAGATAATTTGAACAAAAAGGCCAATGCTGCCATTCGACCGTTCAACACAGACACCCCATCCTCACATGACCTGCCGATCATGTATAACAACAGATCCACTCTATCTTCTTCTGACTGACAACTCCCTGTACTCAACTCCAACCTATACCAATAGCCCCACACCGAGTTATATCGATGCCACGTCCCAGGAGCCACCAATGCCGCAATCAAGCTTATTGCTGATCCGATACCAGATTCCATAAGCTCGCCGGCCATTGTGTTCCGTGTTGCTCCGGAGCCAGCTTCCGAAACAAACCCCACTGAAGTGAGAAATTGCATCAGCAATGGAATTTTTGACTTCTGGGACATGTTTAGCCATCAACCATACATTCAAATGCAAGCATCGAAGTACCAAATGACGCATCAAATTCACAACAGGAGGAGAATGAGCAGACAAGCGATTAATACTCTGCACCACGCTCATGTTATCACACAAAAACCTCACCTTCTTGTTATGCAAAGCCTCCCCCAACACTTCCACGCCTACCACAATGGGGAATAGCTCTAAGACCACTAATTTCTTTGTCAGCCCGTTCACTCTCCACTCGTCTGGCCACTTCCCGGCCAACCATTTGCCTTGAAAATAGCCTCCAAATCCCAATGATCCTGCTGCATCTGTAACCAACTCCAAGTCAACATTGTCAACCATCTCGTCCATCCACACCGATCATACGTTATAACTGCCCCAAAACTGCTCCCACATGTGTAAATCTGCTTTCTTCCCTGCATTCCACGGGATAAAATGTCGTGGGTGAGTTGCACCCGCCATTGTTACAGCCAACCTCCTGGTAAATATTCTACCCATGGGTAAAACCTGCAGGCAAAATTCAATTTATCCAGTAAAAATTGCAACTGGTGCAACCGAATCTTGCGGGCTCTCAACACCTCGTATTTCAAATCCTCCAGCTTCTCAACTGGCAAACGACATTCTATCAACACCGCATCTATCTCAATGCCCAGAAAACAGCGTGGTGGTTGGACCCACAGACTTCTCTGCGGCCAAAGAAATCCCAAACCTGTACGCTACTTGTTCCATCGTTCGCAATAATATTGCGCACACTGGAGACCCAGCTGGTCCAATACAGAAAAAATCATCAAGATAGTGAATAATAGAATCTGCGCCTGCCTCCGTGCGAACCACCCATTCCAAAAGGGAACTAAACTTCTCAAAATACGCACATGAGATAGAACAACCCATGAGCAAGCAACAATCAACATAATAATGTCCTTCCCAAAACCAGCCCAACAAGTGAAAACTGTCAGGATGAACCAGCAACAATCAAAAAGCTGCCTCTATGTCCATCTTGGCAAACAATGCATCATGACAACACCGCCATACCCACGCCACCGCCTTATCGAATGACATGTAAGACACCGAGACCAACTCTGGATCAATGCCATCATTGACGGACTCCCCCTCTTGGTACGATAAATCGTGTATCAACCGATATATATTTGGTTCCTTCTTTGGGACCAAACCCAACAGAGAAATCTTTAAATGCGGTAATGGTAATTCCCGAAACAGACCAGCCATCCTGCCCAACTTCACTTATTTACCCAATTTTTGACCAACTAACTCCGGTTGCTCCATAGCAGACTCCAAATTCCAAACCAACCAAAACCGATACTTCCTTCACATCTGAAGAGATCTTGAAACCAAAACAAAAACCCTCCTTCAACAAACATGCTCCCTCCCTATCAGGATAATTATCTAAATACTGCTCCATCCGCTCTACCCTCACCGACGTCATCCCTCTTACCCGCAGCTTCCCCAGGCTTTCCCTTTCCTCTCTTAGGCTACTTTCACACTTGCGATTTTTTGCGCTGCGCACCATGCACAGTGCAAACGCACATAAAAAAACGTATCTTGCGTTTGTGTGCATTTTTTGGCTGTTTTGAGCATAGTATTTTTAAAAAAACACATGCTTTTTTTGCGCTGACGTGCACATTACCATGCGCACATCAGCGCACCCATAGACTTTAATGGGTGTTTGGGTGAGAAAAATGCATTGCGTGCGCATGCTTTTTTTGGGACAAGTCGGACGCACAAAAAATGCAACAGGATGCATTTTGTGCGCCCGAGCGCACTCTACAAAAAAACACATGCGCATACAAACGCGTACAAATGCATGTGTATGCACACCCATGTAAAGTATAGGAAAAAAACGCATGCTTTTTTTGCGCAAAAAAACAGCGCAAAAAAACGCAAGTGTGAAACCAGCCTTAAAACACTTTGTGAAGCTGTGGTGTCCCCCGCAACCGGAACATTCGTGCTTAAACCTACAGGACGTAAAAAGTACATTTTTTCTCATTAAAGCGCCAACACAAACTCTTCTTTGCTCCCGTGCGTGGTGCACCTGAACTAGCGGGTACCCCGGTTGCCCCAATAAAGGAAGACGACGATGCTCTCGGTGCCGACATTAAATGCATCCACAAACTTATGTCCTTGTTATCCCATCGCAAACTCGGACAAACCGCCTTCCTTTGCCTAAACTGTTCGTTGTACCGCAACCAACCAGTCCCACCATATGTACGATATACCTCTCCGATGCTATCCAGATAGCAAAAAAGAGAAGAACACTTTTATGGGACCTTTTCCCAGACCACACTAGCCAATAGAGAGAACGTCTTCAGCCAGTTGGCAAAAGTTCGGGGAATCAACCGATACCTACACCTTTCCTCTTCCACTTTTTTACTCTCCGTCAACTTCACCCTGTCCAAATTAAACTTCTCCAATGACAAAAGCAAAAAAATCTCCACATATACACCCCTCCATATCTTTTCTTTCACCTCCGGTTTTAAATGTGCACACAACGATCCATCAAAACATACATATACTTCCCCATGAGCCTTATCATTCAGTCTCAGTGGGTCAATACTCTCCGCACTCTCCAAATTAGAGGGGCTTCCCCTCAAGCTGGGCCCCACCCTGAGTATCACTTGCCACCCCTACCGAGGCTGAAACCACCGCAGTCATTTGCGGCATGTGCTCCGCACCCCCTTGCCACACCGCAACTGGGGAAGACCTAGCTACTCCCATCAATTCATGCATCATTCCCAACAACTGTGACACCTCGTAACCTGCCGACCCCTCATACACAACCTGCCGCACGCCACCCACATCACAACCACTCTGCATTACAGTGACCACAATGCTTACCGAGCCGACGTAGAGTCCCCCTCAGAACGGACGCTGCGTATCTTCCCCGCTGGTCCTCCTCCAATTCTTCTCCTGTAGATGCCCGGCCCTCCTCCTCAGACTCCACCGGCGATGCCCCAGCAGCCAAGAATCACTCGACCCTTGTTGTGTCAGTGTTGAGAATGTCCATAGTTCTTGTGGTAGTGGAAGGCTCTTCAGCTGCATGCCTTTAGCCAGCAATCCTCCGAATGCCTTTATCCTCCCCTTCCGATTCGTTGTCCCTTGGACCTACAGCTCATCTGCTTCTTGTTCTTTTGTTGGCCCTGCCTGGTGCAGCAAGTGCCTATCGATCTTTCCTCCATTCCCAGGGCCAGTTCCCACGCTCCGTCCTCCCAAGGAGGCAGAGCGCTGGACTGCCTGCTCAGGTCCTCACTCCCCAGATAATCCAGTCACTTCCCTGTTCCTCCTCCCATCACCCCTTCAGCTTGTCTCTCTGTATGACGCCGTCTCCTATGCATTCTCGCAATCTTAGCAGACTTCCAGCACAGATTCAAGGACTCCTGCGTCAAGTATAGCGTGGCACTACCACAAGGTGCACAAGTAGGTTACCCAGACCCAAGTGAATAATAATAAAGTAACTTGGCACTCAACTGAATTGTCCTTTTTAAGTGAAGTTTTTATTTATGTGCAGTCCTACAAAAAGACGTTTCGGCCTACACTTGGCCTTCGTCAGTCTGCTTCCAAATATGGTGTAGGCATATAGCAGGCTTCCAACTACCCTTAAGGTGTGCTGTGCTGGTAATTCAATTAGATGCAATATTCCATAAGGAAATGAGGAGAGGTTCCCGCTGGATTGCTGAAGCAATTTGCCTGTGGAAGATGTCTGTACTGAGACCGGTGTAAAAATATACCTGTAGAAAATGTCTGTACTGAGACTGGTAGCAAAAGGCCCGTATGGGGCATATAGTAGTAGCTTGCAGGTGTGCAGGTGAGACCGGCAGCCTAAGGCTAATATAGGGCTTATAGAAGTAGGTTGCAAGTGTGCAGGGCTGAACACGCGTTCAGCCCTGCACACTTGCAACCTACTTCTATAAGCCCTATATTAGCCTTAGGCTGCCGGTCTCACCTGCACACCTGAAGCTATTATTATATGCCCCATACGGGCCTTTTGCTACCAGTCTCAGTACAGACATTTTCTACAGGTATATTTTTACACCGGTCTCAGTACAGACATCTTCCACAGGCAAATTGCTTCAGCAATCCAGCGGGAACCTCTCCTCATTTCCTTATGGAATATTGCATCTAATTGAATTACCAGCACAGCACACCTTAAGGGTAGCTGGAAGCCTGCTATATGCCTACACCATATTTGGAAGCAGACTGACGAAGGCCAAGTGTAGGCCGAAATGTCTTATTGTAGGACTGCACATAAATAAAAGCTTCACTTAAAATGGACAATTGTTGTGAGTTCATTTTCCCCTTCACTACTGAGGCCCGAGGAACTCCCTCTTCTGGTGAAGAAAGGTAGTGAGCCTGATTGTCAAACACCTGGGGCTGATGATGATGACTGGCTGAGTGGAGTTAATGACTGGATATAAGGCTGCCGACGCCCTTCTGGCCTGCGGGTGATTTCTCTGTGGACTTCTAGGAAACCAGTCTGATTCCTGCTCATCTAAAGCTAAGATTTCTGCTTTGCCTTTTTGCATTAGTGTTTTGTTTTCCTTGCTTTTCTGGATTCTGCCATTCTCTGCTGGGGTGAGCTGAATCTCCTTTTGCCTGTTGCTCTGTCTTCAGAATATTCCTGAGTACTGACATAGCTTTTTTGAAGCTTAGCGTCTTCAGGGCCTTTTTTACTGTCAGTTTGTTGGCTCTTATTTTCATAGGGTTTTTCACAGATTGCAGACAGCAGCCTTCCTGTCCTTTCCTATCTAAGCTAGCGTGGGCCCCATCTTTGCTCAGTCTATCTTTCTGTCTGTGTTTTGTTCTTTCTTCTTGCTTCACCATCATTATATGTGGGGGGCTGCCTTTTGCTTTGGGGTCTGCTCTGGGGCAGTTTAGATTTCCCTTTCTGTCTTTAGGCTATGTAGTCCTCCGGCTGTGATCGAGGGGCCTAGGGCATCGTAGGAGCCCCCCACGGCTACTGCTAGTTGTGTTGATAGGTTCAGGGGTCTGCAATCCGATAGCTGCCAACTTCTCTGGTTTTCTGGACTTAGCTAGCATTTCTATTTTTGCCTCCTACGGTGACTCAATCATAACAGACAATTCAGTTGAGTGCCAAGTTACTTTATTATTATTTTCAAGGACTCCTGCGTCTCCTGGCTGCTCGCATGCTGACTCAGATGGTCCCTGGATGGGCTCCCCGCCTTCATCCTTGCCCTGGATGGCAGTTCAGGGCTCACACTCTCAGGAGACCGTGACCTCCTAGGTCATTTTGGGGGCATCGGGTCCACAGCTAACCTCTCGCTTTTCCACTCAACAGCCGCAACTGCTCCTGCAGCCATGCTGTGCTCTTTGTCTATGCCAGCTTTGTAAAGTCCATGCTTGTTGTTCCTTTTCCCTATAATGCCCCCCACTTTACACTTTCTTACTCCTCAGGACAAGCTACAGAGACCATTGGCACAGACACATGGCATGGCAGTCCGCTGCCTTCAGGTCACAGACTGTCCCTGTCCCTTCCAATCCCCCTTATAGACCTAGTCCCTGTAACCAATTAAATGGCCCTATTCACACCCCCTTTTACTAACTCCCACCATAATTTGAATTGAAACCCCCCCTACCTTCCCTTATTCCACCATTTTAGATTCTAACTCTTCCCCATCCCCCCTAAAACTCCATTTTAGTTTAATTCTGCTTAACCCCTATTAGGGCCTGGCATACAACCTGGTGATGAGGCCCTCCCCTCTACAGCCTGTAGCTGGCAGTACGGGCCCCACTTCATAGGCACACAGCCTAAATTAATAAAACAATTTTGCATATGGACTTATGTCTTATTATCTAGTAATAAAATAGTTCAGTAAAGCCCACAAAAGCAAGGCTTAGCAGGGCTGAGGATACTTATGCTCCTGCATTGAGTTCTATTCCAGCTATCTGCACAACTTTTTAGCTAGAAATTTAGTAAAAACGGATATTAAAATGATTGGAGGGTGTGGCCTGAAAGAAGTAGTAAGGTGCGTTTCTTAGTGATGCATTTACTCTACTTAATTCCAACATCTAACATGCAAATGAAAAAACAGTATAGAGTACTTTTCTGGGAACACTTCCAACATACTAGAAAAATACACTTATATATGCATGTGATCCACAAAATACATCCATTTGTGAAAAGCCAAAATACACAAGCTTATATAGAAATCCATCATCCAAAAAATGTTCACATTAGCATACATTTTGCAAAACACTTGCTATTTAGAAGAGCAATATCCTTGAAATATAAATTTCAGCTACAGAAAAAAAGTAATATATTAAAACCAATTACATAAATGCAATAAAGATGGTGGAATTGCTGTTATGCTGAATTGCGATAAGTCTTGTGAATAAAACTTAATGCAGGCAAAGTATAAAGCTGTTCTCTATACGAATGGGCAATCTATGGCCAAATTTAGTCTCATGGGTAGTCAGGGAGAAGCTGACTTTCACACTCAGGCTGGGATCAAACATGCGAGGAATACGGCCAAATCTCACATGTTAATACCCTGCGCTGCCGCTGGCACTGAGGAGCGGAGGATGCGGCTCCATGTATTGCTATGCTGCCGCATGTTCCGATCCGTGTGCTGGCAGCAGTGCTGGGTATTAACATGTGAGATTTGGCCGTATTCCTCGCATGTGTGATCCCGGCCTCACAAGGACAGTCACAGACTTGCACATAGTCACATATTGTGGATACTTAGAGCCCAATTCATAATACTTTCACATCAGAATTCTGGCGTAAAGATTTTGAGAAGTAATAAAATGTAGGAGCTCTTCATGAATCAGGAGCGTCTGATTCCAGCATGCCCCCTTAGAGATAACTACAACCTCACTCATCTACAAGTTTAAAGCTAGCCATACACTTTATATACAAAAGCATTCATTGATATACAAAAATGCATACAAAAAACACATACAAAAATGTGGCAAAAACGTGCGTTTTTGCTGCAGTGTTTTTCCTGCCAAGAGAGGCAGAAACGTTGCAGAAATTTCGGCAAGCAAATACTCAACATTCACACATAGTGTAATACACAAAAAATCTTGACACTGCACCGATTAAGACACAATATAGTGGTGTCCAGTGTCAGAAAGGCTCAGCAGAGCATTGGAGGATCCTCTGGTGGGTCCACACCCTTGCTTCTGTATGTGTTAAGCAAAGACACTTTGGCTTCAGTCTGGAGCATTATTTAACACCTTCACAACATCTGTATTTTTCCATTTTCACAGCTCAATGCTATAAAATTATATGAAGCACCTGTTGGTAAAAGGTACTCACCACACCTCTACATAAACTCCTTCAGGGGCGTAGTTTCCAAAATGAGGTCACTTGTGGGGGATTTCCACTGTTAGGCACAACTGGGTTTCTGCAAACAGAACATGGTGTCCGCTATCTATTCCAGCCAATGTTGCGCTCCTAAAGTCAAATGGCGCTCATTCCTTTCCTAGCCCTGCCGTGCACCCAATCAGTAGTTTTTCTCCACATGTAGGGTATCGACGTACGCAGGAGAAATTGCACAACAAATTGTATGGTTCATTTTCTCCTATTACCATTGTAAAAATGTAAAATTTGGGGCTGAATTAACATTTTTGTGAGAAAAATTGAAATGTTCATTTTTTTCCATTCCTGTGAAGCACATAAAGCGTTAATAAACTTATTGAATGTGGTTTTGAGTACTTGGGAGGGGGAAGTTTTTAGAATGGTATCACTTTGGGGTATTTTCTGTCACCTAGGCCCCTCAAGGATTTTCAAACGTCATTTAGTCTCTAATGAAAATAGTTTTGTAAATTTTGTTGGAAAGATGAGAAATTACTGATAAATTTTTAACTGTTCTAACTTCCTAAGGAAAAAAACTATGTTTTAAAAATGATGCTGATATAAAGTAGACATATGGGAAATTTTTTTTTATAAATAACAGTCATGTACAGCATGACTAACTGGTTTAAGGAAAAAAAAATACAAGTTTAAAAATTACTAAATATTCATAATATTCTCAAATTCTGATATTTTCACAAAGATTTTTGACATAAATTTACTACTAACATAAAGTACAATGTGTCACAAAATAATGATCTCAGAATAACTTGAATTCATGGAAGCTGTCAGGGATTATTATCACATAAAGTGACACTGGTCAGAATTGTAAAATTTGGCCTGGTCAGAAAGGTGAAAACAGGCTTTGGGGTGAAGGAATTACGGTAGTACTGTCATCTACATTGAACTCTGTGCCACCTTCACACCTCTTAATCATCAACATTAACATAAATAAACACTTGAAATCGATCACTCTGTAATGACTCTATATAATATATGACATTAATTTATTGTATTGAAGAACTGAAATAAATTACCTTTTTGATGAAATTCTAATTTTGTGAAAAACACCTGTACATGAGTGGCCAATACAAAGCATGGGACTTATTCCTTCCAAAGACCTTTCAAAGACTTTGCAAAGGACCAGCGATATTCAAAACAAAAGGAAGAAAGGTGATTCTGACAGGTAAATAGAGAATGGTTCTTTTCATTTAAAGTAGTCAGACTGTGGAATTCCCTACTGCAACAGGAAGTAATGGCTATAGCAGCTTTTAAAAGAGGACTGGATACTTTTCTCACAAAATATGGCATTGTGGGCTATAAATAACCTAGCGATACAGAATTAATTACTGGTGGAGAAATGTTGAACATGATTAACCTAACTATTTTTTAAACCCATACAATCATTACTGGCACTCTTGAAATTGTTGTCCAGAAAATGAAGTTTTCTTGTCAGAAAATTATTGCAATTACCGTAAGTCTGACAAACATGCAGAAGAATAAGAAATTAGGAAGGGGTCAAACCCTTTTGACCACAACTGTATATCAAAGGAGGAGGTGTCCAGCACTCGGGTGAGTAAGATGTACTTTATTCTTCCATTAACCCTCCGTCAGGAACAATGGATCTGACAGGCGCAGCTCTTCTACTTTCATTTCTCCCTTCTCACCAGATTTTCAGGAAACCCCCTCCCTCTAGATAGTCTCTTGGCTCTAGCTGCTGTGTGAAACCTGATACCACAGTTGGTCTGCAGAGCTTTAGGAAGGAAGATATAGCTGTGCTGGCTTCTCAGGCTCATTGGTCCCGAACACATCACACTTTATAAGGTTGGTATATAATGTTTTTAGTCATTACTATTGTTTATTTAGCTTGTTTTATGAATGGATAGAGAAAGGTTTGTGGATATTTCATATAAATAAGGCAGATTTTCTTACAAATGAAAGTGTACTTCTCAGGAGTTTTGAAATTTGTGTATATCAAAGTTATTACTTTTATGTTGAGTAAATGGGTTTGTTTTGCACCTGATAATGTGTAGTCTCTTTTATTACATCCCTATGAAGGTCTCTGATCACTTTTAGATCACTGAAATTGAGAAAATTAGATATTCTAGGCATTTTTCTAGCCTGCGCTTGACAGGCACATTGTTCCATTACGAGTTAGTGCGAATATTGTTCCTGACGGAGGGTTAAATGTACAAAAACAACACACATGGACAGAAGCAGTTCCAACTGACGCGTTTCGGATACACGTGGTATTCTTTGTCGTAGCATAGTATGGAATTGTAACAAGATGGTCAGGGGTGGTAGTCCCAGCTGAGTCAACTAAGCCACAGTCAGTATACACCCTGGTACCTTGTACAGAAATAGGCAGGACAAATGTATTCCAGACACCGTTGCGGTCCAACAGGGAGAAAAATTTTAATAACAGAGGGAAATGAGGTACAACACTGGCTTCCAGCACTCTCCCTAGCTTTATCCACGGCCGCACCCACAACAGCCACGGCGGCCAAAAGAGGCGGCAGTCCCCTACTCTGGAATCTTGGAGCTTGAAGTCCCTTCGGCGGGGCCCTTATGTAGTCCTGGGGCCCATGTTCCTGTCCTTAGTCCAGGGCAGCAGATACTATTCCCCTCCTGGGGTCTAGCAATCCCCATGTTGGTGTCATTAGGTCCGAGGCAACAGATTTTATCCCCTCCTGGAGTCTGGCAATGCCACGCTGTTTCTACACATCTGCCCAGTGCAAATGTACTCGGGCTACTGACAGGAAGCTGGAGCTTCCTGCTTTGCTGAGGCTGCTGACCCAGCCCACAAAGTTAACTCTTCACTGTCCCTAAGCGCAATACAATACACAAACTCACTCAAGAATACCTTACAAGTCAATAAACATTACAAACACAGCACATTAATATGCTAACATACAGGTGCATAACATTAATACAGACATTATTAAACGGGTACACCATCCGGGTACCACACAAGATGTACAGGCCCAGCAATGGAGAGAGGGGGGAGACGAGGGTCTCCGCCACCTCGTTACAGAATCACGGGACATGCAATATATGTTAAAAACTGCAAATTAAAATAGAGCATATGAGTCACATGATGCAAAAAACATGTGGGATAATGAAACAGGAGAATGATTAACCGTCTGGGAATTAGTATGCAAACATTAGCTGTATACAAAATTATATGGAAACAAACATGTGAAAATAATTAAAAAAAATAACCTGATTACAAGCATAAAAGAAAAAAACATTTTCAAAGAAATATATATAATATAATATATATGTATACAGTGTATATATATATATATATATATCTACATATATAATTGCCAGTTGGCCTCTGTCACCGAATCCTATAAGGAACCGCAGCAGTGTCACTTGCGCATGCGCAGTTCGTGGCCGCAAGGCATACGGTATATACGCGAGTATAAGCCAGCAAGCCAGCGGGGGAGGGGGAGCAGCAGGAGAGAGCAGCTGTGACAGCATACTCACCCACTCCTGGAGCGGTGGCTGCAATGTCCCTGAATCTCACTGTTTTCCCAGCTTTCAGCAGCACTTCCTGTATTCAGCAATCACATGGTACCGCTCATTAAAGTAATGAATATGGACGCATCTCCACGCCCATAGGCGTGGAGCGCATACTCATTACTTTAATGAGCCGTATCACCTGACCGCTGAATACAGGAAGTGCTGCTGGAAGTCGGGAAAGCAGAGAGATGCAGGAATGTTGCAGCCACCACGCGAGGAGGACCTGGGATGATGGAGAAGGACCGGGGAGGACGAGTGGGGATTGGGGTAGCCGAGCCAAGGCATGCCATGCATACAGGATGGGACCAGGGAGCCATACATGCAGGATAGGACCAGGGAGCCATGCATACAGGATGGGACCATGGAGCCATGCATACAGGATGGGACCAGGGAGCCATGCATACAGGATGGGACCATGGAGCCATGCATGCAGGATGGGACAAGGGAGCCATGAATACAAGATGGGACAAGGGAACCATGCATACAGGATGGGACAAGGGAGCCATGCATACAGGATGGGACAAGGGAGCCACGCATACAGGATGGGACAAGGGAGCCATACATACAGGATGGGACCAGGGAACCATGCATACAGGATGGGACCAGGGAGACATACATACAGGATAGGACCAGGGATCCATGCATACAGGATGGGACAAGGGAACCATGCATACAGGATGGGACCAGGGAGACATACATACAGGATGGGACCAGGGAGCCATACATACAGGATGGGACCAGGGAGCCATACATACAAGAGGGGGAGCCACACATACCAAGACAGGGATGGGGAGAGCCACACATACCAGGACAGGGATGGGGGAAGCCCCACATACCAGGACAGGGATGGGGGAGCAACATACCAGGACAGGACACGGGGGAGCCACACACTAGGACAGGGATGGGGGAGAGCCACATACCAGGACAGGATGGGGGGAGCCACACATACCAGGACAGGGACGGGGGGGAGCCACATACCAGGTCAGGAATGGGGGGGCCAAATACTAGGACAGGATGGGGGAGCCACACATACCAGGACAGGGATAGGAGGAGCCACACATAGCAGGACAGGGACCAGGGATGGGAGAGCCACACATAGCAGGACAGGGACGGGGAGAGCCACACATACCAGGACAGGACGGGGGAGCCACACATACCAGGACAGGATGGGGGGACAATGCATATCCGGCTTATACTGGAGTCAATAAGCTTACCCAGATTTCCGTGGCAAAATTAGGTGCCTCGGCTTATACTCGTGTCAGCTTATACTTGAGTATTTACAGTACATGTATCCGCTATTCCCACGCAGGCGCAGTAAAAGCCACAACTGCGCACTTTACCCGCAGATGTTAATTTCACCGCACTCCCGATGCGATAGCATCGGGCCTATTTCTAGTATATATATATAACAATATACTGTATATATTATCGAAGATAAGAAGATAGGGAGTAATATAAGTGAACCCATACAAAGCCAAATAAACAAAATAATGAATAAATCAATTTAAAAAAATACATAATCTAAATAGCTTCATAGATCAAACTCAACTAAATGTAAAAGAAAATTATATACAAATAATCTATTCTATTATTTCTAAACACTGTTTTTTGGTGATTACTTTGTATCTCCGTTCATACTCCACCCACACACACAAATGATACACCATTTGAAAGGTAAACTTGCCCCATTTAGCAAGAAAATAGCAAAACAAACCACACATCCACAATTTGATCAAAAATACAGTTTAAACATTAATTTTCATAAACCTGCAGTAAGGAAAAATGACCTGCAGGTGGCACCAGACTACCCCAAAGCACACTACCACAAAGCTGCTTAAAGACATCACAAACAAATCCAAACATTTGCCTTGGGGTCTTTCCAGCTTGCCCAAGTGCTTGCCCAGCCTATTTCAGGCACATTGGAGGATTGCACACTTCACTGCAGGTGAGTCACATATGCAAACACATTTGTAAACATGCACTGCTTTTTCAGTGATTACTTCGCCCCACGCACACAAATGGTGAGTCACATATGCAAACGCATTTGTAAACATGCACTGCTTTTTTGCTGATAACTTCACCCCTCACACAAAAATTATACACCATTTCAAAGTTAAACTTGCCCCCTTCCGCAAGAAAAGAGCCAAACAAACCACACATTCACGATTTTATCACTAAATACAGTTTAAACATTCATTTTCATAAACCTGCAGAAAGAAACAATGATCAACCACAAAAGAGCAAAAAAACAGTATAACATGCCAGTAAAATATAAGTCTTATTGATTTTACTGACATGTTATACTGTTTTTTTTGCTCTTTTGTGGTTGATCACTTAGTGAGTTGTGCCATTTTTACCTTATGGGATTTTGTGCTATAGAAAGAAACAATGACCTGCAGGTGGCACCTCAACCGGAAGACATTTTTTGGCCTCGACTTAAAAAAAAAAAATTCTGTTAACAATATCAATAATGTAAATAAATATCCTGTTTTCTCTTTAGTCCAAAAGGCACTATGGACCCATAGGGAAAATCCATAATTCTTTATTGAATAGTTTGTGTTGGTGATCTCCCCCCATTAAAGGTGGATTTACCTTTTGTATACCTGTAAAAGTAAAACCTATTGGATAATTTTTGCGTCCCATGGTGAAGTGAAATTTTATTATGGCAGATACGTTGCGAGCAGAGCTGCCTACATCTGAGAGATGCCTGCGAGTTCCGATCTTTAGGGGCCTGTAGTACAACAGACATATTGTAAATTGCATATAGTTCATGTTACCACATATATCACAAAAGAAGTGCTACAGTTCATACATTGCTGAATGGAATAAGAATTGCAATAAGCTAAAAATTTAAATGTCATTGTATTGCCAACGTGGTAAACAACATTCAAATAAATCAGCATAAAAAAAGGAATATCATTGTATTGTTACATAAGAATTAAAAGAACTTTAAGAAATGGGGAAAGAGGAAGCTGAGCTATACACAATTTAATTTTACAAACACATATAGAGAGTAGGTATAATATAAATAGTAACATTATGTTGAAAGAGTTAAATATATAGGTCTGTGTATAAATAAGATACCCGGGTCAATCAAAAATACAAGTAAGTATAAGAGACCTTCAACACATATAAAAAAAAATCAAATAGGCAAATGTTCCACTAAAATAACACAGAAAAAATATCAAAAAAGCCTCTTTCTTAGAGAAATTTTGAACAAGATTTTGTATTTTGTTTTTAGTGTAAAGGGACACCAACTGTTCCCCCACCAACTCTTGGAATTTATCCAAACATTGAAGTGGAGAGTTAAAGTATCAGCCGGACATGAAAACGAAGTAGTAGGGGGAGCCTGACATGACAATGGTAGGGAGGGACGAGAAGGCAGCAGGGGGGGGAGGATGAGACGACGAATAAGGGGAACGAATAAGGGGATAGGGGACTAAGAGACGAAATGACATAGGGAGGTGGGGGTAAGTGAGGACAAAAGGACAGGGCAAGGGGCGATTATCCTCTTTGTCCTCAGACGACCTGCAAGGAGGAAGAAGACCCCACAGCCACAGGCCAACAAAGGACCCCTGAGCCCAGGCGCTACCCCTCTTCTTACCAGTATGGAGGCGCTGATGGAGCAGCTCCAGGTGGTGGCCAGCCCGCATCCTCCGGGCTGGCTGGAGGAAACCATCAGAGGTATTATCGGGGTAGCGGTGGGAGCCGCAGCAAGTCCCCACGGTCATCCAGGAGGCAGTCGAGAGCGGGGCAGAGTAGGAGGTGAGCGGCGGTGGTGCCAATTTCAAACGCTGCCTCAGAGCGGCGGGGGGAACCTGGGGAGAGTTCAGCATTGGATGCTGCAGGCTCTGGCGCGTAGAGAGAGGGAGGGGGACAAAGCAGTGACCCCCTGCAGAGCAACTGGCCAGCATCTCAAGGGTGCCGCCATCTTACTTCCAGGGTCCTTTACTGAGGACCCCAGAGAGCAGGTCGTCCAGCATTGTGCCTGCTAGAAAAATACAAAGGAAGGGGCCATCCTATGAAGTGCCTGTTCTGAATGATATGGCAGGCAGGCCTAAAAGGAGTACAAGGCCCCCAGAAAGGCTGTCTATGGACATGCCTGTTCGAGGGCAGCGTCGTGCCAGAAGCCCATCCAGAGATACCCAGGGAAATTATAGGGAAGGTTATAACAGGACTCAGCCAGGGAGGGACCCCATTAGGAGCCAGGGTCCCTTCAGGGAAGGGGTCAATGGCCGGGAAGAGGAGCAGCATCAACACCATGATATGGAGCGGCCTGATAGGGACTTTGAAGCATGCCACTCGGACGATGCCCGGCACCAGACCCGACTACAGCATGACAAGGAGGAGGACACCGTGGATTCCGGAACAGCAGCGGCCAGAGGGAGTTCACCTCCCGGGCGGCCCGGTAATTATGATTCTATGTTGTGTTCATCCTTACTGAATGACATTGTACAGGGGAGGGGGATAGACAGGGACCCCCCCAGGCGACGGCGGTAGTGCACAACACCACTATATCCCCCACTGACTCACCTGGCAGACAGTTGATAGCCCTACTAACAAGTCTTAAGGATGGGCTGGAATGCTTTGAAGGGTCTGGGCCAAGTCATTTAGCGGCCTGGACTACTCCCAATGCTGTTCAAGGGGGGAACACAGGCAGAAGTGAAAGGGTTGTGCCTGAAACATTAATAGTGGGGGAGCAAGAGAATGGTCATTTAGATGACAGGGTGCGGGGAGAAGTGTACATTTGTTTTTCTGGCCCCCTTGGCGCTCACCTTAAACAGGAGGTTAAAGAAAAAATTTGGGAAGATGAGTACATTGATATCTTTTCATTGATACCAATGGAAAAGACGGGTTTTGATAGATTTGGAAGAGGGGGTGGGAAAAAGGATGATGAAGAATGGCGTCGAGCTCAGGCAGTACCACAAACGTTTTCAAACTGGTGGCAAGCTTTTGTGATACTGGCTAGTGTCATAGGGGAAAAGGCACTGCAAAACTGCTCGCAATTGTTCTGCTATATGGACTCCATTGGGGAAGCCTATAGAGCAGTGGGTGGGCAAGGGTGGTTACGATATGATGAGCAGTTTAGACAATGTAAGGCTCTTCGCCCGTCCATGAGATGGGATCAAAAGGATATTGGGGTCTGGTTAAAGTTTATGGGCCCGAATAATAACAGACATTTTACCTCCTTTCACGGTTGGGCCGGTAACGCCGGCCAGACAGGAAAGGTTCAGGAAATCTGGCCCGAGGGTGTGAACAAAAATGGGGAGTGTGTTGGCCATTTAACGATAGCCAATGCAGATTCACCCCCAACAATTGCAAATTTAGACACGTTTGCTCATTATGCAGCAGTGCCACACACGGGGCCAACAAATGTTTCCGAAGGAATATTGGCAAGTCAGGAGGCAACGGGTTTGGTCAAGGGGCTAACACCAATCAATCTACACACAATGCTCCCTTACCTTATTAAATATCCCAATAAAAGCAAGGCTAACTTACTATTCCATGGCTTCAGAGACGGTTTTATAATTCCTTCCCCTGCATTTCAGGTACAACGTGGTGTAAAAAATTTACGTTCGGCTTATCAGCACCCCGAGGTGGTGAAGGAGAAATTAAGTAAAGAGGTGCTGCTAGGCCAAATGTCAGGTTCGTTTAATTCTCCGCCCATTCCAAATTTGGTGGTCTCACCGCTGGGTATTGTACCAAAAAAGGAACCAAACAAGTTTCGTATGATTCACCACCTGTCTTACCCAAGTGGCAAATCTGTGAACGACGGCATCAATCCTGGCTTATGCTCAGTAGTATATGCATCCTTTGACGATGCATTGAAGTGGGTGAGGAGATGTGGTAAAGGGGCTTTAATGGCAAAAACGGATGTGGAATCAGCTTTTCAGCTGTTGCCGGTGCATCCGGCTAGTCAAAGACTGCTCGGATGCCATTGGGAGGGGGAATACATTGTTGACAGGTGTGCCCATAGGTTGTTCCTTGTCTTGTGCGGTGTTTGAAACTTTTAGCAACTTTGTGGAGTGGGTTGTTAAAAGGGTATCCCGGTGGGATTCATTGATTCCTTACTTGGATGATTTCTGGTGTATAGGACCGCCCGGGACACAAGTGTATGTGAAACCACTTTGAGGAGCCTGGAGTGGGTAGCAAAGGAATTTGGGGTCCCATTAGCCCCTGAAAAGACAGTTCGTGCAACGACTTGTATTTCCTTTCTAGGTATTGTAATCGATACAGTTAAATGGGAATGTCGTCTGCCAGAAGAGACGGTAACAGCGCTTAGGGCTGAGATAAATAGGGCGCTGAAACTTAAAA
This sequence comes from Dendrobates tinctorius, assembly GCF_039654945.1. Classification (NCBI taxonomy): domain Eukaryota; kingdom Metazoa; phylum Chordata; class Amphibia; order Anura; family Dendrobatidae; genus Dendrobates; species Dendrobates tinctorius. Next base: position 6,044,869 of record NW_027361683.1, read on the forward strand.
AATTAAGGCTAAGGGAGGATCACCCCTTGCTAGGTAGTCTAAACTTTGCATGTCGGGTATTGCACATGGGTAGAATTTTTTCAAGAAGGTTAGCCGGAGCAACGGCAGGAGTTCAATCGCCACATCATTACATCCGATTATTAGCCGAAAACAGAGCGGATCTATTGGTCTGGGAAAATTTTTTGGAGAGGTTCAATGGTCGTTCCTTGGTGATTGATGACTTATGTTGCAATGCTGATATTGATCTGTACACAGACACTGCAGGCAGCTCAGGTTTTGGAGCATATTTCCTGGGACAATGGTGTGTGGAAAAATGGCCTGAGAATTGGGTCCGCGAGGGGTTGGTAAAGAACATAGCGCTATTGGAAATTTTCCCTATCTTAGTTGCGGTGTTATTGTGGAAGGAAGGGCTACAGAACAGTAGGGTTCATTTTAAGTGTGATAACATGGGAGTAGTAATGGCAATTAATAATATTACCGCTTCTTCCCCTCCAGTCATCAGAGTTTTACGCCAGTTGGTGTTGGAATGCTTATCCATCAATGCATGTTTTACCGCATCACATGTGCCAGGCGAATATAACTCAATTGCTGATGCACTTTCTCGTTTTCAGTGGGATCAGTTCTGGGCACTGGCCACGGGGGCAAAAGAAAAGGGGTTACCCTGTGCTCCCGAACTCTGGAATGTGGTCTCAGGGCTGTCGAACCTCTAATGAGGTCATCATTAGCAAGTAGCACCTGGGCAGCCTATCAACGGGCCTGGCTGCTCTGGGAAAAATGGTTAGGGTGTGAGAGGGAACACTTAACGGAGGAGGAGCAGATAGGGGTATTACTAATGGGAATTAACAAAGCAGCCGATAATAAATGGTCATCAGCAAAAATAAATCAACTAGTTAGCGGGTTAGCCTTTGGTTTTAAATTAAGAAACATGATCGATGTGACAAAAAAAATTTTTGTTAAGCAGGCGCTTAAAGGGTTTCGTAAAGGAAAAAGTCAAATTGACCTTAGAAGACCGGTGTCTTTCGGATTATTGGAAAAACTAGGTCAGAAATACAGCAGGTTCGCAGGTCGGCCTTTGAGATAGGGTTGTTTAGGTTAGCATTCTCATTAGCTTTTTTTTGGGCCATGAGGATTGGAGAATTGGTAGCACCTGGGAAAGCTAAGGTTGGGGGCATTCTGCAGAAAGAGGGCTAGAATTTTGGATTAGAAGGTCCAAGACTGACCAAATGGCAAAGGGAAAGAAGGTAATGTTGGGTAAGGTGCAGGGTTCTATTATGTTGTTTTACAAACTTTGCAGCCTCCAGACCCAGTCAAGGAGGACCCCTGTTATGTCATGAGGAAGAATCCTTCGTATCGAAATATCAATTTATTAAGGTGTAAGTGCTTGGAGGGACAGGGTTTGGAACATCACAATTATGGATGCCATTCGTTTCAAATTGGGGCTGCTACTGAGGCAGCGGTAGGAGGTTTGAGTCCAGAGATCATAATGAGAATTGGCCGGTGGCAGTCTCATCGTCCTATGTACGACCTCTCAGAGACAAGATAACTAAGGCTTCATTGATTGAAACAGAGCATTAACTTTTGTTTGTTTTCTTACAGAGCAAATTCCACGACTAGTATGGATTCTGGGCCATTCCTATGTTCACTGGGGAGCGCTACGAGCGGACAGAAGGACTGACGGGAGACAGATGGGTTTCAAAAGGGATATAGCATTAGTTAAATGGCTAGGGTTTAGGGGTTTAACTTGGGGCTGGGTAATCCGGGAGTTTCTAGCAGCAGTTCTATATCATAAAGCTGCCGACATATTGGTTTTGCATGTAGGAGGTAATGATCTGGAGTACGCCCGGGACAGTGATTATTTTAGTTTGCGACATTAAGTTAGACTTGGAGGGGCTGTGGTTAAGGTTCCTGAATTTAAAAATAGTGTGGTCCGACATAGTACCCCGAAAATTTTGGCGTGGGGCCAGGTCAGTACAAAAGATCAACAAAGCACGCATTAAAGTAAACAAAGAGGTATCCAAATTTGTGGAGCTGCACGGAGGAGGAGCGGTACGCCATGCAGTTTTTGATCACATGGAAAGGGAGTTTTGGTTGGCGGATAGAATACACTTGAATGCAGTGGGGATTGATTTATGGACTTTAGGATTACGGAAGGGGATACAAGAGGCCACAGCAATGCCGTTGGGTGGGGTCTCGTGCACTTGAGGGGTCAAGGTGCTCTCGGCGTGGCGCTGGTGGGTCCTCGAAGTTGGCTAAATTACACTTTTTGGGGACTCCTGGAATACATGGATCTCCTTCATTGGACGGTGTTGTGGTGGTGGTCTGGTGAGATTGGGTGATAACCGGCGGAGGAACGTCGGAGTCAGATTAATGGAACATTGTGTGATGCCCGCGACTGAGCGTCGGGGTTACAATACTAGGAGTTTGGGTGATATCCGGTGATGGAATGACGGGATCACATTGGCAGGAGGGCAACCTCTCCCTCGAATTATTGGTGCTTCGGGGTCTCACGGTAAGAAGTAAGGTTGGGAGGGAAGGGGCAATGCCCTGGAATGGTGAACTACTAGAACTCCATTTTTTAGCTTCAAGGACCTCACCAAGTGTCTCTTAGGTATCAAATTATCAATAAATTGGCTGCTGTGGCTGTTTACACCCAAGAATGGTTGTGCTGGTCTTTATTAAGGGGGTGGGTAAATAGTGGAATGGGTCAACCAGGAATCGACCTTACCAGAGTCAAGTATCAGCCGGACATGAAAACGAAGTAGTAGGGGGAGGCTGACATGACAATGGTAGGGAAGGACGAGAAGGCTGCGGGGGAGGGGAGGATGAGATGATGAAAAGGGGGATAGGGGGCTAAGAGTGGAAATGACATAGGGAGGAGGGGTTAAGTGAGGACAAAAGGACAGGGCAAGGGGCGATTAATCCTCTATGTCCTCAGATGACCTGCAAGGAGGAAGAAATGGTGCTATACACTTTAAAATTTCAAGAAGTTGAAAACATTAACCTGCTATCCAGAAACATCCACTTCAGAAACAGTTTTAGTGGAGAGATTGCAGACTTGTGCATCAGTCATTTGTAACTTCTCTTGCGATAATGTGGATGGATTTCATTTTTTTTTTTTTCAGATATATGCCCGACGCAAACTGTCCTGATTTTCGGTTTTATCAGTTGATGAGGACATATCAGCATCAGAAGAGACCATATCTGTATAGCTAAAACTCGGTGTGCAGTTTTTACAAAATGTATGAGTTTTTTTCAAGATTAATTTTGGATGCTGATAATATGGCTTAGGCCAATTGTAGATTGTATCCGTCGTATAATCCTGAAGATCCCAAGAGAATTTTGTATGTTTAATTTGGGTGATGGTAGATCCCAGTTTAGGCACCTTATAAACAGTAGATGTTTCCAATGTGGACAAAGATGGAAGAGTGTCCACACTGGGCCCACACATTATCTTCACCAAGCTGCTCTCTCTTAATAATGTTCTCTCTCTACACATTGTCAAGACACACAGCTCTCCAAATTGTGCCATCTCAATACTGTGCCCTCACAATACCGTCTGGATGGAGCCTTAGCCTTATCTTCACACTGTGCCATCACTGTCCTCACATGCTACCCTATTTCCATACTGTGCCCTCACAATATCCCTCCTTGCTTCCTCCTTTCCCAACTATTACCTTTTTTTACACTTTCTTTACACTGTCACCTCAGCATGCGCTTCTCTATCTCCTCAATGATCCCTATGCTGTCCTTTCTCTATATTGTTCCCCCTCTTCACACTGTGTCCTTGCTCTGTCCCGTTACCATACTGCCCCATATGCCTTTATTTATTTTCTTTTTCTTTTTTTTTTTATATAGCGCTAACATATTCCGCAGTGCTTTACAGTTTGCACTCATTATCATCACTGTCCCCGATGAGGCTCACAATCTAAATTCCCTATCAGTATGTCTTTGAAATGTGGGAGGAAACCGGAGTACCCAGAGGAAACCTACACAAGCAAGGGGAGAACATACAAACTCCTTGCAGATGTTGGTGGGATTCAAACCCAGGACTCCAAGGCTGCAGTGTTATCCACTGAGCCACCGTGCTGCCCATATTTTACCCCCTATTTTGCCCTTCTCCTCACTATGACCCTTCTTCAGACTGTGCCCTCACACTGTACTTATGCTGCCCACTTTCAATACGGTGCCTCCTCTTCACACTGCTCACACTGTCCTTACACACTGCCTTTCCCCAAACAATGCCCCTTCTATACACTGTGTCCTCATACTATCCTCACCAAGCTAGTCTGTCTCTGTAAAGAAGGGGGCTGGGGAAGGGCACAGCCTAGGGGAAGCCCCCCATGACTGCTATGGGCGGGAAGTTTGAACTAGTGTTGTGCCAGTTTGAAATGGTTGGCTGGGACGGGGGCCGGGGGAGGGGTTTAAGGTGGGGGCAGCCTGTATTAGGGAAAAAGTGCGGGAAAAACCGCACTCACCAGCCAGGAGCAGAGGAGAGAAGTCCCACCCACCCTCCCTGTTTTGGGTAGCATGTTGGGGGCTGCTAGGGGATGTACGTTTTATGAAAAAAAAAAAAAAAAAAGGTGATCGTTATATAGATTCTTGTCAGGGTCTATACGAGGCGTCGTTGTTGCTGTTGTCACAGTGGCTGTGGGGCGGGGGGTGGAGTTCTTGGAATTGACGGTGATTGGTCGGGGAAGGATTCGGAAGTAACATTCCCGACAGTTTAAAATGGTATGGGGGATCTGGCTTTTGGGTATGGGCTCTGGACGGGGTTTTACCTCGGGAGCTATGGTGGTTGGTCTCCCAGAAGGGGAGTTACGGTGCCCTCGAGCTGGGCTGGACGGCTGGGGGTAACATGGTGGAAATAAGTTTATAGCCAGATCTTTCTAGCTCCAAGAACCCTCCCCTCATAATTTTGAATTATTTAATGTTTATTGTTAATGTTTGTTAATAAAATTGGCCGCTGTGGCCAAAATTATCCAAAGAATTTAAATTGTACCGTGTCTTATTCTCAGGAGAAAGGAAAGAGGGGGATGATAGGAGACGGTGAGGTATCGAGGAGAAGGTAAAACTGAAGTCGCCATATGCGGTCATGTGATCCCTATTCAAACTGTCTCCTTACTACACTTTCCCTCCTTCATTCCATACTCCATCTTAACACTGTTCCATCAAGCTGTCACCTCCCCTCACTTTCCCATCTCTAAACTGTGCCCTCACACGTACCCCACATGAGGCCCGCTCAACATTACTCCCCATACTGTGTCCCTTCTTCTTATTGTCTCCTCCCTGTTATGCCCTTTCTCCATACTATACCTCTCCATACTGTGCTTCCTCTTTACACTGTTCGCTCACACTGTCCCCTCCACAAGTTTTCCCATCTCCATACTGTGCCCACACACTATCACACTATACCCCATGCACTGCCCCCTCTCTATTCTGTATCATCTCTTCAAATTGCCCTCTCCCCACTCTTAATTTCATAAAAGCTCTCACACTTAACCTCCATACAGCCTCTTCTTCATACTGTGAACTTACATTGTATCTCACACACTGAACCCTCATTGTACCCCCATGCTTAAACTCTTGAAAACTGTCCTCCTCTTCAGTCTGTGCCATCACAGTATCACCCGGTATAGTGGCTGCCAGACACATAGTGGATGGGAGATATCTATCACAGAGGTGCATGTCCTCTGTGACCTGGAGTAATGCTCTAGTACACATAGTACTAAGAGGCCTTAATCGCCCATGTTAGGGCCAGCTCTATTTGTGAGCAGCTGAAGAGTTAGGGCAGGTAGGCTGCTTACCATATCTTCACCCCAGGTTGTTGTTCACATTGTAAAATGGGATCTGTTTATGTGATACTTGGTTCTGTGTATGAAGGTGGGTAGGCCCCCTGAATTTTGTGGTTTTGTGAAAGAACTAAGAAGCTGAACTCTAAGGGCCCCGTCACACATAGTGACTCACCAGCGATCCCGACAACTATATCAACTTGTCAGGATCGCTGGTGTGTCGCTACATGATCACTGCTGAGCTGTGAAACAGGCAGCTTCACCAGCGATCAGCACCAGCGACGCCGAGTGGGCGCGTGGCTGTGTACGTTAGTTACCAGCGCGCTGATGCAGGGAGCTGGTAACTAAGGTACACATCGGGTTTCTAAGCGGCGCGCATCACTTAGAAACCCGATGTGTACCTTGGTTACCAGCTCCCTGCATCAGCGCGCTGGTAAATAAGGTACACATCGGGTTTCTAAGCACCGCGCGTCACTTAGAAACCCGATGTGTACCTTGGTTACCAGCTCCCTGCATCAGCGCACTGGTAACTAAGGTACACATCGGGTTTCTAAGCACCACGCGCTGCTTAGAAACCCGACGTTTACCTTGGTTACCAGCGCGCTGATCGCTGGTCGTTGCTCTCCCGCCTGTCACACGCAGCGATGCGTGCTGGCCAGCGGGAGACCAACGACCCAAAAAAAGTCCTGACCTTTCAGGAACGATCAGCGATAACCGGCAGGGGGGCCGATCGCTGATAGCTGTCACACACAGCGATCTCGCTGGTGAGATCGCTGTTGCGTCACAAAACTTGTGACTCAGCAGCGAGATCGCTATGTGTGACGGGGGCTTAAGCCAAGCGGACAAACAAGCACTATTGTATGGACTGTTTACTCTTTGTTTCACTGTGTACTGGAAAAAAAAAAGCTGTATTTAAGTTTTCCTGTGATGAGTATGAAAATTGAAATTAACCAGTTGCACTTTCAATAGAAGCGATACATGTGATACCTCAGATTGCTCCCAAGCGAGTAGCATTGTTACACACCCGCACACTGATTACTCTCCATATTCATATTATTTTACCTCCTCACATTTTTCCCTCTCTATGCCACGCCTCAGACTGTCCCTCCATGCTCATGCTACATCTCTCCATACTGTGCCATCTCTTGTCCCCTCACACCATCCAATATCCATGCTGTCCCAACTACATACATCTACATATTATGTCATCACAGTGTCCCCTCCACTCTGCTCATACTGTCTGTGCCCTTCCTTCACATTTTACCATCACACTGCTTCCCCCCACACTGTCACCTCTTTATACCCTCTAAATCTTTCCATCCCATGCTGCCCCTTCTCTATTAAGTGTCCCCTTTTCTCACATTTCCCACATCTGCAAACTGTCCTCCACCATACTGAGCCCCCCACTAACCCTTATTACTCTGTATACTATACTTCCCCCTTCTCTGGCTACAATAAAAGTCTATTGAATCTTTTGCTATATGGCAATATTATGAAGTGTTCCCATCCCCATTGTCGTCATTGCCTTTGAAGCGCTGCTGTGACTTTAGCAATGCGATTAGGAGACCTCATCACACTACTGCACATGGAAGTGAGAAAAAGAATAATGCTCATCTGAATAATGCTAATCTGAATAATGCTCATAATGGCCTTGCAATGCTGATACTCATATCTTCAATTGTATTTACCATATTTTTTGGACTATAAGACACTTTCTACCCCAAAAATTTTGGGGGAAAATGGGGGTGCATCTTTTCGTCGGAATATACTTATAAATACTGTGGTGCCAGCAGGAGTTGGGCGATTTTGCAGTGGTCCAGCGGAATCCCGACGCTGGCAGGCGATGATTACACTCCCCTCCCAGGCTGGTGCAGCAGGTTCGGCGGTGGTGCTCTGTGGTGCGGGGGTGCTCTGCCGGCATTTTGTGGAAGCCTCAGAGGACCCGCATATCCATTGCTGAGATGCGGTGGGCACAGGGAAAATGGCCTCCGGGGGCGGTGCATGCTCAGATTGAGATCTTGGCACCCGAGATCTTGGGAGGAGATTTCGTTGCCTAGATCTCAATCTGCTGTGATGTGATGGCCTCCGGGAAAATGGCAGCCAGAGCGGCGCATGCTCAGATTGAGATCTCGGCAATGAGTTCTCATGCCAAGATCTTGTCTCCCGAGATTTTGGGATGAGATCTCGTTGCCGAGATCTCAATCTGAGCATACACAGCCCCCAGCAGACATTTTTACGGAGGCCACCACATCACAGCAATGGATGTAGAAACCAGGCGAAGCAAAAGAGCATGCAGTCACTTTAATATAAAAAATATCAAAATTCTTTATTAAATACCAATAGTATAATACAAATCACAATGAGGTGCTCATGAATAAATGTGGGCAATAAATCCCAAGGATCACCCCCTCAAACTCCCCAAGGTGGAAAACCCGGCAAGTAATACAATTAAAAATATAGCACATATCCTATCACACATCATAGGAGAAGTCTCCTCCTTGACAAAGTGGCGGGAGGACGTCGCGAAACACGCATCGGGGGTTCCACGGCTGGGCTCTCCTCTCCCTCCCCTCCCTGGTAAGTTGCCATATGGCTCTTCCTGCAACCTTTGTGGGCACTTTTTTAAGGTATACTCTCACCATGCTCTCATAGCAGGCAGCACTGGAATCTTATCTGGCCATTGATTTGTAGTGATTCAGCCTTTGGACACTGACATGGTACTATGATGTGTGATAGGATATCTGCTATATTTTTTATTGTATTACTTGCCGGGTTTTCCTTGGGGAGTTTGAGGGAGAGATCCTTGGGATCTATTGCCCACATTTATTCATGAGCACTTCGTTGTGATTTGTATTATACTATTGGTATTTAATAAAGAATTTTGATATTTTTTATATTAAAGTGACTGCATGCTCTTTTGCTTCACCTGGTTTCTACATTAGCTTTTGAGCTTATGCATATGGTATTGGAGCAGGGTTGTCCCTTATCTCCATACCATCTTACATTTATGGGACTATTGTTGCCATCACAGCAATGGATATGCGGGGCCTCCGGGTTTTTAACAAGATGCCGGAGGAGCCTCTGCACCATCGCCGAACCTGCAGCACCCACCACACCAGCCTGGGGTAGGATTTCCCGGAGGCCACCGCATCACAGCAATGTATATGCGGTGCCTCTGGGATTTCACAAGATGCCGGGGTGGAGCCCCAAGCCCCACCGCTGAACCTGTCGCACCAGCCTGGGATGGTCTTTCCCAGATACCACCGCACCTGCCACACCAGCCTGGAATGGGAGTCATATCGCCGGACCACCGAACATATCCTGTGTCCCCACTCCACCAGCGCTGCTGAGCTCCCCAGTGTAAGCTGAATTCGGACTGTAAGAAGGACCCCCATTTGATAAATTAATTTTTTTCCCCTATTTCCTTCTGAAAATTTGGGGTGCGTTTTATGGTCCAGTGCGTCTTATAGTTCATAAAATATGGTATGTTTTAAAGCCTTAAATACAATTGAATGTGAAATGCAGGGAACTGGATCACAATCTTGCTTTTTACTGGTTCACTAAACTGGCAGTAATTTGACTGAGAAATGGCTGATTGTCACCTCTGCACATCACTATGGACAAAGCACAACTGTTACTTATTGTAGACATTACACCAGAGTACACAGCACTTGTGGCATTGGAGAGAGCAGTAAGTATATCACAAACTTTATCTCATACTTTTACATTTGGAAGGATGTTAATTAATTAATCTGAGTATTAGACAGAGTAATAGATATATTTTTAATATAAACATGAAAAATAAAATTGAATAATAATATGTGGTGGAAAGGAGACATGATCCCTATTGCTTGCATCTCTTATATTCCCCTATCACTGTTGGATATTTCTTACATCACTAACTTTGCAATTAGTGACTTCAGAGAGGAAGAGGACAAAAACTCTAGTTCTACCTATTGTGAGTAGCAATATCCTGAAAGTCAATATCGACCTTTTAAAAGGACCTTGCCTAATAACTTAGGATAAATAATCCGAATCAGAAACTCTATGTACAGGAATGTGTTTCGAGTTATTGGCCCCTCATCAGTGCAAAGCAGGTGAACTGATTTGGCTTGGTGAGAGGCTTCTGACAGCATTGCATGAGTAAGGGTATGGGCACATGTTCAATATTAGCAGCAGATAAATCTGTTGAAAATACTAATGTGCTTGCAGGAAAAATGCAGCAAAACACATGCATTTTTTGAACCACTATAAACATATTTTTATTTGTTTTGTTTGCATGTGTTTTCCTATTTATTAACATTAGTGAAATCTGCAGCAAAAACGAATAAAGAATTGACAAGCTGCAGATGTGAGAAAAATAAGCAACATGTGATGAGACTTCAGGAAGCTCAATCACTTTGCACTAGGAAGTCCTTCAGGTTTTGTGACAAACAGGCAACTCAGTTGCATAATAATGTGAGACGCTACACCAAGGGTTAGTGCAATGGGTCACAAGCAAGAAACCTATTCCAAACTGGCATGAGAAAAACAAGAGCAAACGGAGTTTCAAAAGTTTACATAGTCATTTTAATAGACAATAAAAGGTCCTGGCAGACACCATGGGCAATATTCCCTTGAAAAAGCAAAATTATAGTACAAGAAACGCACGTCGGGGTTGCCACTATCCATTTTTTTTTACTGCCTGGTATCTCTGCTCCACCTTGGTAAGATGAACCCCTTCCAGCCACATATTTATAATGCTCATTGAGCTTGAGAATGCATGCACTTAGGTTGGCACTGTGCTCCTCTTACCTATAATTATATGCTATGTACGTTGCACTGAATCATAGGTAGCTTTGATTTACCTATGGCCGTCATTCATCTACCTGTCTTTATGCATATTTTGTATTGATTGTTTACCTTTTAACATTGTGTAATAAAATACTACTAGCTTGGCCCCTGTGAAATATTTGCACATTGGTCGTCGGGAGCGCAGGCAATTTCAGAAAAAGCCAGCTGGTGAAATGTAAATGTATTTCATGAGCTGATGAACACAGACAGGTATTTATATATGTAGATTGGCAATACAATAAATTGTTTTGATAGAGGCCAAAAAATGTCTTCCGGTTGAGGTGCCACCTGCAGGTCATTGTGTCTTTCTGCAGGTTTATCAAAATGAATGTTTAAACTGTATTTAGTGATAAAATCGTGAATGTGTGGTTTGCTTCGCTGTTTTCTTGCTGAAGGGAGCAAGTTTACCTTTCAAATAGTGTATCGTGTGTGTGTGGGTCCAAGTAATCCCCGAAAAAGCAGTGCATGTATATATATATAAACAACAATATTCCTCATCTTTCCACAGAGATGATGCTAATCCATTTGTCCCACGACGGGTCTAGCTCTGCTACATCTAGATGGCAGGCTGCATGGTTGCATGATGTGACTATTCAGCTTGTCATCCAGCAGAGACACTGAGCACTATGTGACAGGAAAAATTGCACTATACAATTTGATGTGCAATTTCTCCTGAATACATTGATACCGCATTTTGTTTTAGCCCCAAGTTTTTAATTTTTCTAAGGGCTAATAGGAAATTTTTTTAAAACAAAATGACTTACATTTTTTCCTGTGTGCAGCAATACACCATTTGTAGGGTAGGGGAATACTACTTTTGAGGCACAGTGTGAAGCTCAGAAGGGAAAAGGTGCCTTGTTGGCGTTCAGATTTTGCTGGAATGGTTTAAGGGTGCCATCTCATATTGGCAGAGCCTCTGAGGTGCCAGAACAACAGAAACCCCCTACATGTGATCTCATTTTACAAACTACTTTCCCCAATAAATTCATCTCATGGTGCAGTGATCATATTGACACCACATGTGCCTCACAGAGTATTATACCATTGAGTGGCGAAGAAAGAATAAATGACATTTTACACTAAAATGTTTTAGCCCGAGGTTTTTAATTTTTCTAAGGGCTAATAGGAATTTTTTTTACAACAAACTGACGTCCATTTTTTCCTGAGTGCATCAATAACCTACATGTAATGGGAAAATATTTTTTAGGCACAGTGCAAAGTTCAGAAGGCAAGGAGTGCCAGATTTTACTGTTATGGTTTGCAGGTGGGTGGGAGAGCCCTTGAGGTGCCAAAACAGCAGAGCTCCCCATAAGTTACCCCATTTTACAACCTACATGTCTCATTGAATTCATCTAGGGGTGCAGTGATCATACTGACACCACAGGTGTGTCACAGAATTTTATACCATTGAACTGTGAAGAAAAAATAGCTACATTTTTACCACCAAAATTTTGTTTTAGCACCCGATTTTGCATTTTCACACAAGAAATGGGTAAAATTGGCACCAAAATTTGTCTCACAATTGCTACTGCATGTGGCAATACCCCATATGTGGCTGTACAGTACTACTTAGCCATACGGAGAGACTCTGGAGGAACGGAGCCCTATATGCCTCCTGGAACGCAGATTTTCCTAGAACAGTTTGCAGACTCCATATACAGAGCCTAATTGCTGAAAGAGCAGAATCCCCCTCAGTTGACCCCAGTTTGGAAACTATACCTCTTGGAGAATTTATTTACAGGTGTAGTGACGATTTGACTCTATGGGTATTTTCCAGAAACAAGCAGCAATGAATGTTGTTAAGTGAAAATTGCAAACTGCCGTTGTAGTGACCAATACGCTGTAGTGACCAGTATGCTGTAGTCAACAGTACGTTATGCCCAGCCCGTGTTTCTGGAGACATGCACCCATAAGTTAGGCGGGCTCTTTTCGCTTCAGAAATGCCAAACATGTGGAAGCTATATGTGTTTTAGGTACACTGTGGGGCTCAGAAGGAAGAGGGCATTTGGGCTTGAGATCGCAGAATTTGCAGAATTTCTTTTGGCAGCTGAGGAGTGGGGATTTTTATTGGGAACATTTTACATAACGTTTGGGATCACAGTTGTCTGGCGATCTACACTGACCACTTGCTTTGGGGTTTCCACCTAAATCTCTGAGTGACGTGACAGATGAAACCTCCAAGGGATCCATTCACTATAATGAGGCAGCAGAGTTAGGCCGGGGTCACACTAACCGGCGCAAAATACAGTCCGTAGTTTACAGGCGTAATACGGATGAATGACCCCTAAATAGTGCTCTGTAGGTCATCCGTAAGCAAGGTGTGGTTGCGTATTTTGCGCATGTCTGCATCCGTATGTAATCCGTATGGCATCCATATGCAATCCGTATGGCGAGATTTTCTCGCTGCCTTGCAAAATGGACATATAATGGAGCCCTATGACAGGGTTTATAACAGAAACGAAATAATAGATATAGACACATAGAATTCATATATATATATATATATATATATATATATATATATATACCCTCAAGTCATTGAGATAAACATATATAAATATATATATTTATATTTCACAGAGTTCTTCATAGCAGAATAGCCGCTAATTAAATTGCTGGCTTCTATCAAATCCTTCCCCAACCCGACATGAAATGACACATGGTTTACATTCAGTAAACCATTTCATTTCATGTTTTTTTATATGTCCTTGACTAATAATTAGATGCTTGTTTGTGTGCAAAATTTGGGAGTTGTAGTTGTTATTTTAAGGGGTTAATTCGTTTATAAAAAATGCGTGGGATTCCCATTGCCCTGTAGCGGTGGCGAATGGGTTAATCTAACAAAGGGTTAATGTCACCTTACAATCGATTGGTGACGTTAACCCTTTGTTAGATTAACCCACTCACCACCAATATAGGGCAAAGGGAAGCCCACGCATTTTGTAACAACGAATTAACCTCTTAAAATAACAACTACAACTCCCAAATTTTGCACACAAACCCTCATCTAATTATTAGTCAGGGACATATAAAAAAAACATGAAATGAAATGCTTTACTGAATGTAAACCATGTGTCATTTCATGTCGGGTTGGGGAAGGATTTGATAGAAGCCGGCAATTTAATTAGCGGCTATTCTGCTATGAAGAACTCTGTGAAATATAAATATATATATATATATATATGTTTGTCTCAATGACTTGTGTGTATATATATAATATATATATATATGCATTCTATGTGTCTATATCTATTCTTTCATTTCTTTATTAAACCTGTCAGTATGAGTTTACTGTATAGCGCACTGAATTGCCGGCTTTTCTAAAAGACACCGGGTGCGTATTTCTCGCAAGTCACATGTGTGGTCCGTGTGTAATCCGTATTTTTTGCGCACCCATAGACTTGCATTGGCGTATTACGGGCGTAGTACGCTGACAATCGCAGCATGCTGCGATTGGCACGGACCGTAGAATACGCCCGAGAAATATACGGCTGTTGGGAGCAAACCCATAGAGAATAATTTGTCCGTGTGTAATGCGTGCTTTTAGCCCCTCTCACTCGGCCGTATTCCTCGCCAGTGTGACCCCGGCCTTACTCTGAACTCTGTTTGGCCTTTGTTCAGCTGTGTACTTCTTTTCAGAAGTGCACAAAACTGTCGCTGACCACGCTTTTATGCAATCCTAAAAAGACGGACACCACCATATCACAGGTCACATGGTGTCCACAGTGTCTCCATCTGCCTCATTATATTATTATTATTATTATTATTATTATTATTATTATTATTTATTGTTATAGCGCCATTTATTTCATGGCGCTTTACATGTAAGGAGGGGTATACATAATAAAAACAAGTACAATAATGTTAAACAATACAAGTCATAACTGGTACAGGAGGACCCTGCCCGCGAAGGCTCTCAATCTACAAGGGATGGGTGAGAATACATATAGGGAATCTTCTGACAGAGGTACTGTCTGAATCACGTATTTCAGAGATTTACATAGACACTCCAGTGCAAGCGCTCAGTGCAGATTGCAGGATAAATGTGCGATGAGCCTTACTGCAATCTTTGAGGGACAGAATAAAAAAAATCAACAGCAGGTGAAGAATTGGTTTTATTTTATTTATACGCCGTTCCTCGTGCGGTATAAGTGATTACACAACTTAATTCTTTGAGTTGGTGCGATTACAGAGATGCCAGATTTATATCGGGATTTTATGTTTGGCTGCTGTCAGACTCTAAAAGACGCTTTTTATTGCAAAAACTAGTTTATGCATCAACATATTTTGGCCCACAAAGTCATGTGATGGCTTGTGGTTTTGCGGGACGAGTTGACGTTTTTATTGGTACCATTTTCAGGTACATGACATTTTTTTGCTCACTTTCTATTCTGATTTTTGTGAGGCAGAATGAACAAAAACCCGAAATTCAGGATTTTTTTTTTTGGGGGGGGACGTCTATGCCGTTCCGCATGTGGTAAAATTGATAAGGCAGTTTTAGTCTTCCAGTCAGTACGATTACAGCGATATCTAATTCATATAGTTTTTTTTAAGTTTTACAGCTTTTACACAATAAAAACTATTTTATAAAAGAAACAATTATTTTTACATCGCTTTATTCTGAGAGCTATAACATTTTTATTTTTCCGCTGATGAAGCTGATGCAGATTGACTTAACGTCATGACTGAGCTGCCCCTGAATGTTCCTGTACCGTTCCGGTCCTTATCGCTCACGGAGAAAGATACTTCTACTTGCTCTGATCATAGCGAGCCCGTTAGAGGTTTGCACGCTGCCGTGGCCTGTGAGCCTGCATGCTGCTCGTGTTCTGCGACATCCCAGAGGAATCAACAAAAGAGACTGTTCCCGCATACCAGCGTACTCAAGCCAAGCAAGCCCGGATACATCGGCACTGTTGGGAGACAGTGCATTTTGTTCCTCCGCAGCAGAGCCAAAGACATTGTCCATGGACTACGATGCCAGCGGGAGATATTCCAGCCACTCCCCAACAAGAACTTCAAGCGATAAGTTACCTCTTTCGTACACCCCTTCCCCCAACTATTGTGTTTTTTTGTGCAAATTCTGTTGTTGCGCTCAGTGTTCCTGTGCCATTTCATTGTTGATTTCATCTCCTGTGCAGAGTATCCCTTGTACTCAATATCCTGTTTAAAGTAAACTCTGTTAACCCCATCTCTTGCTCTTCACTGCATCCAATGAACTTCACTTCCTGTACCTTTACACATGCACTGCGCATGATCAGCAAATTTCACCATAAGGGTCTCTGATCCAAAGGCAAAGGAATTGTCTGCCCTCTGCCAGCTCCTGGAAATGCTGTGATCATGGCAGTCATTTACTCCAGCAACAGGGGAGCTGAAGAGGAAGTCATCCAAGGTCTCAGATTTTAGGTTTAGCTTGACTTGCAGCTGGGTGGTCTCCTTCTCTGGAATGGAAGTCTGTGAAAGAGGGGCTCAGTTGCAGTTTCAGAGCTGGAAGTGCATCAGCTGACACCCGACGGCAATCGCCTGCGCACTACCTGTGTGCATGGACGATCAAAATAACATAATCATCCGTCCCTGGTAAAATAGACCTAGGGCACATAAACGGATTTTTATGTCTGATGTTAGAAAGTATTTAAAGAGGTTGACCACTACTTTAACACTGATGTCTGATCAGTGGAGGTGTGACATCTGGCATCTCTGCAGCTGAGCTCCTCTTTGTGTCAGCGGAGGCCTGAAGTGAACAGTTACGGAGCTGCTCCATCTACTGATAGTTGCCGCGGCAGTTTACTGCACATCTACTCCCTATTGATTTCAAAGGGGGCAGATGTGCAGTAGCCAGCCGTGGCCACTCACAGTATACAGAGGATCTCAATAATTGAGCACTTCCAGCTGCTGCCGGCTCCAAGAACTGCTGATTGGCAGAAGTGCAGGGAGTCGCTGCCTCACTAAAGATAGGTCATCAATGTTAAAGTAAGTGGACAACGTCTATGTAATTCCAACTTTTTTGATCAAGCCTTGATGTAATTTCTCTAGTTTTAGCTTGAAAGAGAATGAAACATGTTTACTCACATCATCTCTGTAGCATGCTTAGCTACCATCTCCTTTTAATTACGTCTCTAATGGATTCATTTTGAATCCAGTATCTCAAGCATCGATTACTTTTTTCTCCTTTAAATGTCCTTCACAGATGTCTAAGATAATGGATGGAATTTAGCATATGAAAAGCATGACTTATAAATCACTAGTAGCACCGAATATGTAAAAGCACAATGAATGGATACTAATGGTACTAATGGACACTCAACACGTTTCCTTTTTTTTTTATCAAGGTATTACTTACAACACACCTAGTCACAGTTCACCTTTAAGAATTACGTAAGTGCTTGTGTACAACAGTGAAAAATTGGTTAAAAATATTGAATTGTTACAGTATAGTTGTTTATGTTCAGCTGGGCCCACAAATTAATTAGCCTGTGAATAATAAGACAGGTTAAAAGGCAACTTTAAACCCCTTAGAAAAGACAATTTTCATTTTCGCAATTTTGCTTTTTCCACACCCTCATCCAAGAGCTAGAACTTTTTATTTTTACATCGACAAAGCGGTGTGACCTTTATTTTACAGACTGGCACAACACAAAAAAAAAAAAATATATATATATATATATACACATATATTAATAACGCAATATCAGTGTAAAAAGCCAATTGAACCGCTTATAATAAAGGGAAGTGTAGGATCTTGCAGATGCAGATAATAGATACACAATTATAACAGAGTAATCCCTGTATCTCACAAGCCAGGTGCAGGAAAAAATAAATAATAAGAAACAAAGGGCAAAAGGTTTTAGCAGCAATGAAGTGTAAAGACTGCAAACAAATACAAGAAAAAATTTTTTTTATATGTAGATGCTTGTTTTTTCAAAAAATGCACAGAAATATATATAGTGCAAATTATATGTGTGGCGCCCCTGAGTCTTCAGTCGCCACAGAGGTACTGCACCTTCTCCTAAGGTGTGGTACCCCACCATCCAGGTAGGGTGGGAACTCCCTTTCACATTCCAACACCTGCACCCCACACACAGAATAGTTCAGCAGGGACCCATCCATGCTTTATGCTGGAAAGGTCATGGGATGCCTTTTGTGGTCCCTGGCTTCGTAACACGGGAGGTGCAGGGAAGGCGGGTGGAGTTAGATATAAAAGAGAGGGAAGGTATAGGATTTCAGGTCAGTCTGACAGAGGGTCAGAGAGAGAGAAGGAAGTCACTCGGACAGGAGTGAGGATCCCTGGAAGAGGGATGGAGGAAGGAGTGCTGCAGCTGCCTCAGTGACCTGAGCCAGCTGGCACGGGAAAGGAACAGAAGGAAGGAGACGTAGACTGGAGACTACAGATTCCATAAGAGAGATAGAACAGATCGGAATGAAGGAGAATAGAAGGACGATGGGAAGCAGGTTGAGAAAGAGAGAGAACCCTTCCAGTCCAGAGCGCAAAGGCCGGGGCCCGGTTCCCGAAGTTGATTGGATCTTTATGTCCGGCAACAGACGCCGGAGGAGTGGTGAGCCACTAACGCCTTACTCCCATCATAGACTTGGGACACAACAGCAACTGAAGGTCCCATGTGCAAAAATACGCTGACAACCAAGCCTAAAATAACGCTAATAATAGCGGTGGAACACCAATACCTGCTAGCCCAGGACATGTAAGAAGAGTGGTGTGCCGGTATAACGTGCCCCGACGCGCGTTTCGGAAGTCTCCTTCGTCAGGGGACATGTGACCTTCATATTGATGGTTGTTTTCATCTGAAATAGTTCACATATTATTTTTATACAGTGCTTTTGTATGCACAATACAATATTTGTGGCCTATCCAGTTTGCACCTTAGGTGTACTATATTCTTTACTGTCTAAATTGGCACCTTTTTGCACAATTGTGTATTGCACATAGTTTTGCACTTTGTGCAAACTTCACATCATTATACATACCTTTATGGTTTATTTTACAATTTGCACTGTCTTGCACATTTTGCATTTTTTTGCACACTTTAGATACTTATATTATATTGCGAGTTTTAACTTCTTTTATCATTTACAATAGGTCCATATAATTTGCACTATATATTTCTGTGCATCTTTTGCAAAAACAATCATCTACATATAAAAAATGTTTTTCTTGTATTTGTTTGCAGTCTTTGCACTTCATTGCTGCTAAAACCTTTTGCCCTTTACGTATTTTTTATTATTTATTTTTTCCTGCACCAGGCTTGTGAGATACAGGGATTACTCTGTTATAATTGTGGATCTATTATCTGCAAGTGCACGATCCTACACTTCCCTTTTTTATAAGCGGTTCAATTGGCTTTTTACACTAATATTGCATTATTAATATATGTGTATGTATATTATGTTGTTGTGCCAATCTGTAAAATAAAGGCCATTTTAATACAGCAATTTTATTCTCACTTTTATTTATTGTTGCACACATTATCCCTACCAGGTGTCTCACTCACCATCTTCAGTTGTGTTTTTTTATCTATTATCGGATGGTCTGCCATCCATTCACTTGGGAAAAGGGCACATTGATTACACTATTATTTATCACCTCCAACTAAGATTAATATTATGGTGCTCCCTTTCCTAATTCTTGTTTTTTTTTTTAAGACAAGTTGTAATTTTTAATGATACCATTCACTTTACCAAATAGTGTAGCGAGACATGGAAAACCAAGTGTAATGAAATGGTGAAGAAAAAACAATTCTGACATTTTACAGAAAAAAAATGACCTGACAACATACATGTTAAGGACAGTATGATTATAATGGCACCTAACTTGTATATTTTTTATTTACGTGGTGAAAAAAAATCAGAAATATACAATTTAAATTTTTGCAAACTTTGAAGTGAGTTGTCGTCTGTATTTCAGATAAGAACAAGTGTGCATCTTAGGGCAGTTTCACACGTCAGTGTCTCCGGTACGTGTAGTGACAGTTTTCTCACATACCGGAGACACTGACACACGTAGACACATTCTCATGAATGTGTCTATGCAGATGTCAGCGTGTTTTCACGGACCGTGTGTCCGTGTGCAAAACACGCTGACATGTCCATTTTTGTGCAACAGCTTGGATCACACGGACCCATACAAGTCAATGGGTCCGTGTAAACACGCACCGCACATGGATGCTGTCCGTGTGCTGTCCGTGTGCGTTTGTAAAAGTCAAAGGGTTAACATTGAAAATAATTTTTCAAAAACACGGACACGGACACACGGACAGCACACGGACAGCACACGGATGGTACACATGGACATACGGATAGCACACGGATGTCACACGGATGACCTCCGTATGCACACGGACACGGATAGCTCCGGTACCGGTTTTTCCGGTACCGGAGTTATCTGGACGTGTGAAACTGCCCTTATATGGTATTTAAAAGTGAGTGAACAGGCTTGCAAGTGCTTTATTATAAGACCAGGGTCAGACTTGCGAGTGTGATGTGAGAAACTCGCACAAATCTCTCGCATCAATACCCGGCACTGCCGCTGGCACTTGGTCCGGACTGTGCGGCTCCATGTGTTTCTATGCAGCCACACACTCAGGTCCCGAGTGCCGGCGGCAGTGCCGGGTATTCATGCGCAAGTTTCTCTCATTGTACTCGCAAGTCTGAAACCGGCCTTGTTTTGCTAATGTGTCTGAGACTTGAGAGTCAGTGATTTTGGATTTTAAGACCTTCTAGGGTGTGACTTAATTCACTGCTTGTATTGATTAGCATGTATGTGTTTGTTTGTTATCTGTGTTATTCCCACTACTAAAATGAACAATATGATTGATAATGCCATCTGTGTACATTTCATCGCTTGTATGTAAATCTTGACCATCTATCTGATGGTGCATATTAATGGGGGAGATGTGTTTATGGTGAGAGAACAGACAGTGGATCTAAATGAAATAAATAAGCAACTTGCAAAAATCAGTTGACAACATGGAAAGGAGTTTGCCGCTCCCTGGGGTAGGTTTGGGGTAGAATGGACATGCAGGATAATGAGGCAGATGGCTGGTTGACATAATTTGGGGTAAAAGGAAAAGTTTTAGAGAGGCTAGCCCTCATCTGGCACATCTCATCAAGTTTTTTAAGTTGGCATCTGAGGGATAAGCCAGAACAGGGGTAGCACAAAACATGTCCTCTGAAAGCTTGGATGATAATAATTAACAAATCGGAAGCAGTTCAGAGAGAAGAAACTGCCCGAACAAAAGCAGAATTACTGAATTACCGCATATAGGATTTAGATTATAGCATAGATGGTAATAACAACCAGTCAGTACCAATAGAATACACACCAAGACACTAGTGGCTGAATGAGAAGGGAGGAAGCATTTATATCATTTTTTTAATTGTTTTGCTGCTTTGACATAATAAAAACAATTTTTTAGGAAAAAAAAATTCTTTTGCAATGTTATATTCTGAGAGCTATAGCTTTTTATTTTTCCACTGATGGAGTTCTATGACAGTTTGTTTTCTGCGGGACAAGATGACTAACATCATTTTTATTTACATTCAACTGTTTGATTGCATTTTATTCCACTTTTAGTTCATCAGTATGTTGAAAAAGCATAGCTTTTTTGCCATGTTTTTGGTTTTTTTTACGGTGTTCACTGAAAGAGTTAACCAGAGTGACAATTTTATAGATTGTGTCGTTCCAGACGTGGATATAGCAAATATGTGTACTTTTATTTATTTATTTTTGTTTTTACATATACATATGAATTTATTGGTATATTTTTTTCATTTTTTTGTTCTTTATTTTGCAATTTTGAAAATATATATTTTTTTATTTAAAAAATGTTAAGTTTTTATATTTAGTCCCTCTATGGGAGTTTAACTTTTATTACTCTGATCACTAGTATATTGCATTGCAATGCACTAATATGTTCTAAGGCTGGGTTCATATTGCGTTTAGGGGGTGCGTTTAACGCATCTGTAACATAGCGGCATTAACGCTATGTAATGGATGCGTCAACGCACCCATACACTGCTATAGACGAGCGCATCGCTAATGCATGTCATAATCGGCATGCATTAGCGATGTCCCGTCATTCTGTGACGGACCCTCGGACGTGGTCTGCAGCATCCGAGGGTCTGTCACTGCTAGCGCAGATGGAGCATCTGCGCTAGCGGGATCCCATAACATGATCACTATTAGGCAGTAGCGTTAACACACAGCCCGTCAACGCCATGCGTTGAACGGACTGCATTAACGCTATGTGAACCTGGCCTAACAGGTTATCATAGCTAACAGACCGATAGGTCATCATTTGACCTCCAGTTGCCATGACTATTGTTGCCAGCCTGCGATTACATCACGGGGGTGCCGATCAGAGGGGACAGGGAGCCCCTTCCCTCTCCTAGCCTTCCAAATGCTATGAATGCTGTTGATAGCGGCATTTAGAGTGCTAAACAGCCAGGCTGTATCACTTAAGCCAAGCTCCTGGTGGCAATCATGCGGACATAGCTCCCTCCTGTGCCCGCACAATCATCAGGAAATACTGGTAGTATGTCCAGTGTCGGGAAGCGATTAAATGTGTGAGAGAGAAAGATCCTGAAGAGAAGAGCTGAGAATTGCAGGTGTTTGATGCTGCTTCTTAGGCTGGTTTCACATTAGCGCTTTTTAAGCGCACGCACGGCCGGGGGTAGCTCCGCCCCCAAGCCGGCTCTCTGCCCGGTGTGCCCGCCCCTTGCTTGTAGCGCCGCCTCCTAGCGCACAGCGGTGCCTGCGATCGGCGCACCCTATCTTTAGCATAGGGTGCGCAGATCGTGCGCAGGCCGTGCGCTAGTTGCGCTTTGACCTGCGCTGCGCACTTTTGACGGTGCGCCGAGCACGCCGAAATCCGAAAAGTTTGATTTTGGCGCGCACGGCGCACCGTCAAAAGTGCGCAGCGCAGGTCAAAGCGCAACTAGCGCACGGCCTGCGCACGATCTGCGCACCCTATGCTAAAGATAGGGTGCGCCGATCGCAGGCGCCGCTGTGCGCTAGGAGGCGGCGCTACAAGCAAGGGGCGGGCACGCCGGGCAGAGAGCCGGCTCGGGGGCGGAGCTACCCCCGGCCGTGCGTGCGCTTAAAAAGCGCTAATGTGAAACCAGCCTAATCTGCATACCTGTACATAGTATATGTATGTACAAACTATGTATGTGCATGTCATGCTTTTTCAAAGACAAGTCCAGAAATACTTTTATACCTTCTAATGTTCATAGCTTTCAGCCCAGACATTTCTGAATAAATTGACAACTGGGTGATACAATACATCCAATCCCTACATAGTGAGTCAGATAGTGTTAGATTGTGTACAAACAAATCCCAACAGGTATCCCCCACAACGTAGAGCGCTAATAAAAAAGTTCTCAGGATTAGTTATTTAACAAGAAATGCAATGATTTAGTAACACACATCCGTCAGGAGGGGGGAATGTTCCACTTTAAAATTAGAAAACCAGGTAAGCTCTGTCTAGATGAATTACACATTTTCCATATGTCACAGATGTTATGAAATAAGAACAAAAATGACTTCTTGTCACCTGGGAAAAAAACTATCTTTTAAAATATAAATATGTTTGGGTCGGTGCCTGCATTATCGAACCACATTTTCGTCGTACCAAATAAAAGCTTGCGCTGGAAACAGATAACTGTTAAAAGGAAGGTAGCATTTTCTGTTTATGTAGAGAACAAGCCAGCAGCTTAAATGGTAATTGGCCACAGATGTTAAACAGCTTATGTCCACTAATTAGCATCAAGCGATTTCATTTTCTACCTGCAAATGTGCTTCAGCCGAGGGAGAGAAATATCATGTGCATGACTGGCTTGTTTTTATATTAGTCATTTCGAGAGGAAGTGAAGGATCCGTTACTTTCGGCACGGGCTAGAGTTCTTTGGCCCAGGATTTCACCATCTGTGGTATTTACTGTAGAGTTCTGTGCTGTGACTCAGAGAAGATCCAGGGCTTCCAAACAGTAGTCCTAAAGCCAAGAAGCCTGATGGTCACAACAGCATACTGCCAGGTCCTAGTGCATAAAATGGTTATGGTTACCTTCTGGCCTTGGATGACGAGTAATCAAGCCGATCCAATCTTTTCACTTAGGACAGAAAACTTAAGGGCTTCATTTATTGTTTTACATAAAACGAGAAGTTTCCGCTGCTTTTAAATAATCAAGCTTTATTATTAATCCGTCAGAAAAAAAAGCAAGTTCTGCAACGTTACGTATCACTTGGGCTTTCTGTAGGCTGAAAACATCATAAAAGTAGATTTTATTTAGTGTGCACTTTTCCTTTGATTTCCCAATGATTTTTAACTGGCAGTAAATACCAAAGTAAATGTGTGTCTTGACATATCCCTGATCGTTATTGACTTGTAAGCTTTCGTTTAACCTCTTGGAAGTGAAAATGATAATTTCGAAACACCTCCTTCTGCCAAATATTACAACGTGATTAACACATTGGAGTGTCAAGACTGTGCACGAGGATACAGAAAGGCCGACCCGGGACAGGGAATGAGGCCGTACGGTCTTTTCAGAAAAATGAGATTGTAAGATTTTAATAGCTGGAAATCATTACGCATGCATATCATCTGCTAACCTGTCAGCGTTGGATAGAATAAACCGCTGTGATTATTTGTAAAGAAGAAACGCTGAAGAATTAAAGGCATCTCGAATAATGACATTTCAGATGTGGTCCGCCAAGATATTAAGGCCCTGGCACCATTTGTGCCAGGCTGGAGCATGATAATGAAGTCGCTTTCGCTCCAGGTTGCTTATGTTTGAATGGAGCCAGCATCTTGAACACGACAGCCTGGAATACATATTTGAGGGTAGATGGAAGTCTGTTCAGAGGGGTCTGTGTCAGCCTTTTCAATTAAAACAAACATTTTCGCTGCAGCCTAGGGAACGGGAATGAATGAAGAATGAAGATCTGCCGAGGAGCCGCTTGTGATAAAAGCACCACATATTTGAAAAGCTAATGTTGACTAGAGAGGGCATTTACCAAGGGAAATTGTATGGAAGACAAAGTGTTTCATATGAACTACAAAGAATATACTTCTGGCATTAAATTAGCTTCATTATTAATGTTAACTAAATCTGACTATATCACAATATGCACATCAGCAGTAAGCCAACAAAATATTGTATTTTAACCATGCATTTCACAACGATTTCATGTTTTCTACACCATGTTCAATAACTGTCATTTTTTTCATTTATGTAATTACATTTGTTCTACAATTGATTTGAGCAAACAGCGACCCACAGACCACATCTTGTGTTTTGCTTTTCCTTTTAGGCTCATGGAATGGGACTGCTAAAGGCCTGGAAATCAACTGTAATGTGGCAGCGCAGTGACAGCACACGTGACATTGGAGAGCCTAGCAAGAACGAAAACGGAAAAGAAGAAGAGCAGGAGGGGAATGATGGAAATATAGGTAAAAACAGTGAAAGGGACAAGTTTAGAGACCACTGGAAGGATCATAGTAAGGGTCACAGGTGATTAAGGTACATCAATACTTATTATACTTAAAGTGTTACTGTGCAAGGACGTTCTGTCAGTGGTCGCCTGGCAGCTCTACACGGAGAAGATTAGCACAAACCACTCCAGGTACCAGGACCCAGGGGTCGCCCTGGCTTTCACCTTTTAACCCCTGTACAGGGATCTGGTCTTAAGGCCATGTTCACACTTTCAGTATTTGGTCAGTATTTTACATCAGTATTTGTAAGCCCAGACCAGGAATGGAACAATTAGAGGAAAAGTATAATAGAATCACGTCAACCCTTCTGTATTTTTCACCCACTCCTTGTTTTGGCTTACAAATACTGATGTAAAATACTGACCAAATACCGTACATGTGAACATGGCCTAAACAGGAGCTCCTGGGCTGGGGCCATAGAATAAGCTACATCAGAACCAAGAGAGCAGGAAAAGTACAAAATCAGAATCCGTAAGAATAGCCAGAATGCAAGCCGAGGTTAAACCAAGGTACAGTGATACAGCTCGGAGCTAACCAGACAGGTCTGAACCAGAGAAGCACAAGACTATGACAGCTTGCAGCAGTAAGCTGGAAACTTACAGAAGCACGCTAACATTTTTATTGTTTAAATGTACTGTATGTACAGTATATGTGCGTATAATGTAGTGTGAGTGTACTCATATACTGACCAACCGCTGCTCTCCCTGGTGTCCAGCGCTGTTCTTCTGCTCTTCTCAAGCTAGTTAGTCTATATTGACTTTTACAATTGCTGCTTCCTATAGGTGGCACTAGTGTTCTAGTCCTCTACCTCTCAGAAGAGACAATTCACATATTTTCCAGAGAAGCATTGTGGCTTTGAAGTCACCTCACCTTGCAATGTCAGGCTTGACATGTCACTCTCCGCAAGACCTGAGACCAGCAGGCTCACTCTATGCTCTACGTGTGAGACGAAAGTCGCTGCTATAATGAAAACCCATGAATCCTCGTTCTGCCGACAGAGCCATGTAAGGGCTTAGTTTTGGAAGATAAGTTGAAGTATTGCTTTATATTATTTTTGGGCACATAATATTTTTCGATCACTTTCTATTCTGATTTTTGAGTGGCAGAATGAACAAAAACCAGCAATTCACAAATAGTTTTTTGTTTTCTATTTAATGCCATTCTCCTTGTGGTAAAAGTGATAAGACAGTTTTGTTCTTCAAGTCAGAATGATTACAGCAATACCACACTTATGTCATTCTTTATGATTTGCTGCTTTTACATAATAAAAACAATTTTTTAGAAAAAAAGAATTGTTTTTGCAACGTTATACTCTGAGAGCTATAGCTTTTATATTTTTTCGACTGATAGAGCTGAATGGCAGTTTGTTTTTAATGGGAAAAAATCATGTTTTCAGTTATACCATATTTACATTCATTTTTTTATTGAGTTTTATTCTACTTTTTGTTCATTGGTATGATGAAAAAATGATAGTTTTTTGCCATTTTTTTTTACGGTGTTCACTGAAAGAGTTAACTAGTATTATAGTTTTATAGGTTGTATCGTTCCGGATGTATCAAACTATATATATAAAACTGAATGTGTGTGTATCAAGCCATGCCTATGTAGGAGGGTGGACTAGTGCGTGGACCAGTCTGGGAGTAAAATGTATATATGCTTTGTGTCACGAATCTATCGCATGTATATATTTATAGTTGGTGTAGAATGTGTCAGCTAGGGAAAGTGGAGTTTGGAAACTGGCCACTAGAGGGAGATATAGTACAGGGAAAGGCAAGGTCTAAGAACAGAACAGCTAAGTCTAAGAACAGTCCAGATGGTTCAGCTGAGTTAGAGGAATAACAAGAATGGGATTTCCAGGTTGAAAGGATAAAAGGATGGGATCCCCAGATTAGAGAGACAGCAGACAGGGGTTGGCCCCAAGGAAGAGAGCTGTAGAGAGGAAGAGCCTGGGGTACCAGACAATTGGTGAGCTGGACATTGAAGAGGAAGTAGGTGTGGCAGCAGGTGGACTGGCTAGACAAGTTGATTGCTGTGGCCGGTAGACTTAGACAGGTGCAGTGAAAGAGACCGAAGAGCCGTCGCACCAGGAAAGTGGAAGGAGTTAAGAAGAAAGGAGAAGACATGTTTACGGGTAACCAGGCAGGTGTGCAGGAGCTGTCTGAAACGGCTGGTGCTGGAAAAGGAACCTAATAAAAGAAGCTGTTTGAACATCTACGGGCTCCGGTCTCCAGTTTTTGGGAACAAACTTCGGCCATTGCAAAGGTGCTGGGTGTGCAGAAAGGACTCCCCCCCCCCCGGTCGGCACACGTTTCTACAAGTGACATCGTCAGCAGGATCTCGCTGCCCAACACAGGCAGTGAGACTGCGCCGGCAGA
Source organism: Dendrobates tinctorius (assembly GCF_039654945.1). NCBI lineage: Eukaryota > Metazoa > Chordata > Amphibia > Anura > Dendrobatidae > Dendrobates > Dendrobates tinctorius. The sequence continues at coordinate 6,072,366 of NW_027361683.1, forward strand.
CAAAGAGAAGACAACTGCTGTATGAAAGGATCCGCAGGGTGCGGGTTGAAGATTTTGCTGGTGTGATTTATGGACTGTGACTAAACCTACCGGATTGGACCGAAGAGAAGAACCTGATAGTGACTTTGTACAAAAACAAAAATGGACTGCCCATGTCAGCAAGGGGCACTCCTGGGGCGTGACAGCATCTGGATGACGCCAAATGCAGACTGTCAGCTATGCCGGGTCCGCCCCTGGGAGCAGTGGTATGTGCAGAGTGACAAGCACCCTTTCCCATTAAACACTGGAAAATGGGTGGAGAGGACTGCAAGAGCCTCACCCTGAAAAGGGAGTGACACTGCTGGAAAAGCTGGGTGCAGCTGCCTGACGCCACTGAGACCCAGGACATCGGACATGATACGTCATTACAGCTGCCGTGTGTCACATGCCCCATCCTGTGTGACACGGCCAGCAGGCCGGTAACTAATACAACAGGACATGGCACGTGTAATAGTCCAGTGTGACGCAGCCCGCAGGCCGGTAACTAATACAACCAGACAAAGGGCATAGGGAAACATTTACAATGGAGGGCCCTGCGATAGGGAACGGGGGGACGTGGAGACCTCCTGCACTCCCCTGAGTCAGTGTCCCTAACGCTCCTAACGTTCCCTATGCCGGTTCCGCACCGGGTGCCGCTCAGGAACCTGTAGCCCTGGCACACTCTACACCTATCCCTTGCTAGGGAGCTGGTTAGCACAGGCACAGGCCCCACCGCTGCACTAACACCAAAATGAGGAAAAGTTACAAACAAAGAAACACTTAGCTTTGCTCTGATGCACTTGCTCCTGGCAACAGAGACCAACACCTGAGTGCATCTTCCTCCACCGTGTCCAACACCTGGGTGCAGCTTTACAGCAACAGCGTCCAGCACTGAGTGCCGCCCTGGAGCAGCAGAGTCCAGCATCTAAATGCAGCTGTCCAACAACCGAGTCCAGCAAACTGAGTGCAGCTCTCAGTAACAGAGGCCAGCAAACTGAGTGCAGCTCTACACCATAGCTGCCACTCCACCAAGCTTTGCAGGAATTCTTCACTGACACCATAGCTGCCACATCACCATGCTTTACACGAACTCCTCGCTGACACCATGGCTGTCACTCCATGACTCAGAATGAGCCGCCCTGGACTCTCCTCCAGCTCCCCAACCAGCTCCTTCCTTCACCCAGGATGGTTGGAAAGCCCAACAATAATAATAATATCACCAACCTCAGTGAGCACTACTGACACACCTTTATAGAGCAAACACACCTGTTAGTGATTCCAGTGCAATTACTCTAACCACCACCGGGGGCAAACTATCTCTAAAAACACCAGTGCAATGACCATACTGGCCACCAGGCAAAACTATCTCTAAGCACAAGTGCAATGACCATACTGGCCACCGGGGGACAAAACCAACCCAGAGCAAAACAGCCGACAGGAAAAAAAAGGTTACTTGTGCATTTAATCTGTCAGATCCACCCTGGATCATGACAGTACCCTCCCCTTAATGAGGGGCCTCTGGACCCTCAAGACCACTCCTCACCAGGAAACCACCTACAGCGGGGATGCCCAGACCAAGAGTTCACCCCAGCAACCACCTGCACTTCAGGTTTATGACAAATGCACCGCTGGTAGTTTTGAAGGCACCACACATCTCCAAAGCGCCGTCCTGGGGAACGAGTTATATATGTGTATGTTCGGTATGAGCTGGCAAGACTCCGCTACACACTTCCACAGGATGTTTTTTGGTGGCCACCCATACATGCTCGTTCACCCACAGGTCCGGACCTGAATGTTTGTTGCCACACATTCGTTTGTCAAAATTCGGTGAGCTCTCTCTGGGATCGACAACAGAGGCGTCCCCCTGAGTCACCACACTCACACCCCCACACTCCACCAAGGGGTACACCACCCCCCAACCCTTTCCACCACGAGGTTTGTGCCTCCAGGGTTGGCTAATGGCGAGGGTTGAGATTTGCCCCTGCTCCCCCGCAGCACACCTGCTGCTCACACCATAGAGGGAGGGGCTTGGAATATGGAGGAAAAATACACTCCCTGGTCTCCTTCCTCCACACGACCTGGAGGGGGCGGCTTCTTCGGTGGTATGGAAGATTTGGCGTGAGCCCCATGGACTATAACACCAGTCTGCTCACTACTGGAATGTACCCCTTCACCTCTGGGAACCCCAGACAGCGCCGTGGGGACACCAACTCCACCCACCTGTCTGGGTGCGTCCGCCAGTATGAGCAAGTCCCGCTCCCCAGCAGCGACTCTAGTGGGCTCCATCGCCAGCTGCAATTTGGTTTTCTGGTTGAGTCAGAGGGAAGGCCCCAGACCCTGATTACTGCTGCTGGAACTGCTTACACACCATGCAGCTCCTCACTCACTTCAGTGAGGCCCAGCAGCAAATGCTCACAGGTCTGAACATGGCCCGAGGCTCACCAGAAAAAAAAATGTATGATTGGTGACAATGTCACGTGCCTCGTCCTGTGTGACACGGCCAGCAGGCCGGTAACTAATACAACAGGACACGGCACGTGTAATAGTCCAGTGTGATGCGGCCTGCAGGCTGGTAACTAATACAACCAGACAAAGGGGATAGGGAAACATTTACAATGGAGGGCCCTGCGATAGGGAACGGGGGGGACGTGGAGACCACCTGCACTCCCCTGAGTCAGTGTCCCTAATGCTCCTAACATTCCCTATGCCGGTTCTGCACCGGGCGCCGCTCAGAAACCTGTAGCCCTGGCACACCCTACACCAATCCCTTGCTAGGGAGCTGGTTAGCACAGGCCCTGGACCCACCACTGCACTAACACCAACATGAGGAAAAGTGACAAACAGGGAAACACTTAGCTTTGCTCTCATGCATTTGCTCCTGGCAACAGAGACCAACACCTGAGTGCATCTTCCTCCACCGTGTCCAACACCTGGGTGCAGCTTTACAGCAACAGCATCCAGCACTGAGTGCCGCCTTGGAGCAACAGAGTCCAGCACCTGAGTGCAGCAAACTGAGTGCAGCTCTCAGTAACAGAGGCCAGCAAACTGAGTGCAGCTATACACTATAGCTGCCACTCCACCTAGCTTTGCAGGAATTCTTCACTGACACCATAGCTGCCACTCCACCATGCTTTACATGAACTCCTCGCTGACACCATGGCTACCACTCCAGGACTCTGAATGAGCTGCCCTGGACTCTCCTCCAGCTCCCCAACCAGCTCCTTCCTTCACCTTCGTTCACCCACAGGTCCGGACCTGAGCGTTTGTTGCCACACATTCGTTTGTCAATATTCGGTGAGCTCTCTCTGGGATTGACAACAGAGGTGTCCCCCTGTGTCACCACACACACCCCCGCACTCCACCAAGGGATTCACCACCCCCCAATCCTTTCCACCACGAGGTCTGCACCTCCAGGGTTGGCTAATGGCGAGGGTTGAGATTTGCCCCTACTCCCCCGCAGCACACCTGCTGCTCACACCAGAGAGGATGGGGCTTGGAATATGGAGGAAAAATACACTACCCTGAGCAAAACAGCTCACAGGAAAAAAAAAGGTTACTTGTGCATTTAATCTGTCAGATCCACCCTGGATCATGACACCGTGGGCTCGGACAATTGGAGTGGCGGTGGCGGCGTGTGGAGGAGGCCCAACGGATTACCTGCACCTGGGAGCCGTTGCCGGAGAGCCGGGCACTTACCCAAACTTAAGTACCATGGAGCAAGCCGGAGCCCCCGACGACCGGACCTGCAGAACTGGAGCTTGAAGAGTGGACGGAGGTGTGCTTGCCCGCAGCACAGGCCGAGCCGGAGCAGTGACTGGAGGAGCTTCTCTCACACTCCCTGCAGAACCATCGTGCCTGGAGACTGTTCCTGCCGGACGGTAGGATGAAGAACGACAGCGCACCCCAGACGGCGGGACTGGAAGGAGCAGCGGGACCGTGGAGCCCATTCAGCAGTTGGAGGCCGGTGATACCTCAGAAACCCTAGTCGCTTGGATGCACCTGTTCCTGGCGGTGCTGCGGAGTAGCCTGAAGGAAGCCGTGGCTCTGGGGAAGGTGAGTGTCTCCCCACCTCAGTCGGTGGCACCGCAGGCAGCCCCCGCGTCCCCGCCCTGTGTGAGAACTAGGCCTCAGGTCAACGTTATCGACCCCCAGCCTCCCTGTCCAGCTTCCCCCTGTCCCACGTCCCTGGCACTGGGCGGGCCCACGGCCTATGAGGGGCCGTCTGTATGGATCTCCGACATTATTGCCCAAAAGAAGACCAAGGAGCGGGAGATCTGGGCGCTCCTTCATGAGAAGGGGAAACCGCTGTCAGTTCCCCGAGCCACGGGTGACTCGTTTACACCAACGTTGAATGGAGCTATGGGTTCACCAAGGAGACAGAGACTGGCCACAAGGTCTATCTCAACATGGTCTCCATAAAACATGGGAGGGCCTTATAAATGGGGGACTGGGTGTCCTTCTACAAGGAGTACTGTCCCCGCGGCTGCTATGCCGTGGCCGTCATCATCTACCCGGAGGAATCTGGCCCTCTCAGGAGGGAAGCAGACTCTCGGGTATCGGACAGTGAGGACACCCATGACCCTGGGACTGCCAATCATCCAGGGGGCTCCGCGGCGGCGGAGTTCCCTTTGGCCGGCGGCCATAGTTGGTCAACAACACAAAAAAAGACGATCTAAGCATCAGACTCCTATATATTTAGACCTACCTTGGGGGAGGCAATTATGCAGGGGGCATTTATGCACATTTAATTGAAGTACATTTGATCAAAGTATGAGGCAGTTATAACATGGCAGTTGGACAGGGCAGGAGACAGGTAAGACATTTATATACATCTATTCCCTGTACATTTGGATTACAACAAATATATACCAGATGCATTTGGGTAATTCATACCCTGGCCGCTGCAGTCACACACATCTACCACCCTGGCATTAACTCTCTACACTCCATCCATATCAGCCCCTCACTCCTTTCCTCTCCTATGTATAGCACTCACGCTCTTTTCACATTGCTAAATTGCACAGATCCATTCAGTCCCACTATTCAACATCAGAGATGATCTCACAAATCACTTAACCATCTGCCCACTCTTTCTATCCTCCTTCTGCTAGTCGCAGGGGACATCTCTCCCAACTCCGGCCTCTCATGTTATAGTAAGTCAAAACCCCCAACTGTTACACTCAGAAACCCCTCTAATCTTATTAATATTCCCTGCATGCCTTCTGTCTCTCTTAATTGTGCCCTTTGGAATTGTCGCTCAGTGTGTAATAAACTCTCCTTCATTCATGACTTCTTCCTTTCTAATTCTCTTAATCTTCTGGCTCTTGCTGAAACCTGGATCCAGCAGGCAGACAATACCACTGCTGCTGCTCTTTCATATGGGGGACTACACTTTTCTCATACACCAAGATCAGACAATAGAGCAGGTGGAGGCGTTGGTTTGCTCCTATCACCAAAATGTACCTTTCAGGTTATCCCTCAAGTACCTTCACTTGTCTTCCCTTCTTTTAAGATCTATGCCGTCAGACTCTACACCCCCTACTCCATGCGAGTGGTGGTGGTGTATCGCCCTCCCGGCCCCTCCCATCAGTTCCTGGATCATTTTGCCACCTGGCTTCCACATTTTCTCTCCTATGACATCCCCACCCTCATCATAGGCGATTTCAACATCCCCATTGCTCTTCCCTTCTCCCCATCTGCTACTCACCTTTTATCTCTAACCTCCTCTTTCGGCCTCTTCCAGCATACTAACTCTCCAACGCATGAAGACGGAAACACCCTTGACTTGGTCTTCTCTCAGTTTTGTGCAGTGGATGATTTCGCAAATTCCCCTCTCCCGCTCTCTGTCCACAATCTTCTTTTATTCTCTATCAAGAACTGCCATCCCGCTCAGGTCACCCCCACTGTCCATACTTATAGAAACATGCAGGCCATTAACACCCAGAAACTTGTGAAGAACTTGCAGTCATCATTGGCCCCTATCTCCTCCTTCTCATGTCCTGATTCTGCACTGAAGCATTACAATGAAACATTTCAAAGTGCCCTGGATGAAATTTCACCTCCTATATATAGAACAACACGACACAGGTGGCGACAACCCTGGCACACCCTGCAAACACGTTTCCTGCAGCGGTGCTCCAGGAGCGCCGAACATCTGTGGAGAAAATCCAATCTACACGAAGATTTAATCCATTATAAGTTTATGCTTAGAACATACAACACTGCCCTTCACCTCTCCAAACAAACCTATTTCAACACCCTCATCACCTCACTGTCCAATAACCCTAAACGTCTCTTTGACACTTTTCATTCTCTACTCAACCCAAGAGTGCAGGCCCCAACCACGGTGCTTTGAGCTGACGATCTGGCCAATTAGTTCAAAGAAAAAATTGACCATATCCGACAGGAAATTATCTCCCAATGACCTCATACCATCTCCCCCATTGCATCTAGCTCACTCTCTGATTTTGAACCAGTCACAGAAGAAGTAAGCAGGCTCCTTCTCACCCAAACACTTACACCAATGAACTAATTCCGTCACATCTCCTCCAGTCCCTTTCCCCTGCTGTCACCACTCACCTAGCTAAAATATTTAACCTCTCTCTCTTCCGGTATGTTTCCTTCCTCATTTAAGCATGCCATCATACAGCCATTACTTAAAAAAGCCATCCCTCGACCAATATTGTACCACTAACTATAGACCTGTCTCTAATCTTCCCTTCATCTCTAAACTCCTGGAACGGCTGGTCCATTCCCGTCTTATCCGCTACCTCTCAGATAACTCTCTTCTCGACCCTCTCCAATCCGGTTTCTGCTCTTTACTCTCTACTGAGACTGCCCTCACTAAAGTCTCTAATGATCTACTAACAGCTAAATCTAATGGTCACTGCTCCATGCTAATTCTCTTGGATCTCTCTGCAGCATTCGACACTGTGTATCACCAGCTTCTCCTCACTATGCTCCGCTCCATCGGCATCAAGGACACCGTTCTCTCCTGGATTTCCTTCTATCACTCTGATCGCTCCTTCACTGTATCTTTTGCTGGTTCCTCCTCCTCTCACATTCCCCTTACTGTTGGGGTTCCTCAAGGATCAGTTCTAGGCCCCCTCCTCTTCTCTTTGTATACTGCCCCTATTGGTCAAACAATCAGTAGATTTGGTTTCCATTACCATCTCTATGCTGATGACACCCAATTATATGCTTCTTCTCCTGACATCACGCCTGCCTTTTTCGAAAACACCAGCGAATGTCTAAACGCTGTGTCTAACATCATGTCCTCACTATATATGAAACTGAACCTGTCAAAGACTGACTCCTTGTGTTTCCTCCCTCTACTAATGTACCTATACCCGACATTGCCATTTTTGTGTGTGGTTCCACTATTACTCCCCAGCAACATGGCCGCTGTCTTGGGGTCATACTTGACTCCGAGCTTTCATTCACCCCCCACATCCGATCACTGGCTCGCTCTTGTTATCTGCACCTCAAAAACATTTCTAGAATTCGACCTTTCCTTACTTTCGACTCCGCAAAAACTCTTAATGTTTCTATTATTCATTCTCGTCTGGACTACTGTAACTCTCTTCTAATTGGTCTCCCTCTTACCAAACTCTTCCCCTCCAATCTGTCTTGAATGCTGCAGCCAGGATCATATTCCTCGCCAATCGTTACACCGATGCCTCTACCTTGTGCCAGTCAAACTTATTACCCATTACCCATCCACTCCAGAATCCAGTACAAACTTATTACCCTCAACCAGAAAGCACTCCATGGCTCAGCACCACCCTACATCTCCTCCCTCGTCTCAGTCTACCACCCTACCCGTGCCCTCCATTATGCTCATGACCTGAGGTTAGCATCCTCAATAATCAGAACCTCCCACTCCCGTCTCCAAGACTATACACGTGCTGCTACAATTCTTTGGAATGCACTTCCCAGGTCAATACAATTAGTCCCCAATCCCTTCAATTTTAAGCATGCCCTAAAAACACATTTATTCAGACTGGCCTACCGCCTCAACACATTAACCTAATTATCCCTGTGTGGCACAGTCAAAAGTTCTACCATAACCAGGTTCCCCGCATCATGTTACCACGTGCTTTATGCATCTATCCGAACAATGAAGGCAACTGTTACCACCCACCTTTCGTGTCTACCTTTTTTTTTCCCCCATAGATTGTAAGCTTGCGAGCAGGGCCGTCATTCCTCTTGATATTTGTTATGATCTATGTAGTTATTGTTAAGCTGTAATGTCTATTGTCTGTACAAGTCCCCTCTGAAATGTAAAGTGCTGCAGAATATGTCGGCGCTATAGAAATAAAATTATTATTATTATTTATTAACAACAGACAATCCGGAGTATCGTTGAATCATCCCAAATTGCAGGACTACTGTGCACAGTTGCACTGTATGGGGACTGTTCCGCGTCCCTTCAGGGTAAGAAAAACCCTGGCTACAGAAGCGTGGACATACGGAGCACTACTGTTGAAAGTGAGAAAATGTTAAAGTGTTATGAATAGAGTTGAGCGACTTTTGGTTTTTTAGGGTCGCGTTTCGTTTCGTGAAACCCGACTTTTCCAAAAGTCGGGTCGAGCAAGATCGTCCGATTATAGGGAAAAGTCGGGGTCGTCCCGAAACACGAAACCCAATGTAAGTCAATGGGGAATAAAAGTCGGCAGTGAGAGGAGGACAGGAAACACACCTACAGTGCCCATTTGAATGCCAAAAGCATCAATTCTTCTTTCTTAAGCTTGTCAACCTTAATTAACTTCATATTACAAGTTACGCACTGAAAAATGGGGGTTATTTGGCTACAAACTGTGGGGGGGGAGGGCTGGCTCCAGGTTTTCATGTGCCCTGGGCGAAAGAGCGCCCCTTTAACACATACCACAACTCATCATGCTCCGATACGGCAGAGAAATAGCGGTATAGTACAATGAAAAATACCTCACTTTTTACATCTCATGACGAGGCCCATCTATTTCTCCATACAGAATCATTGGTCCCATATAATGTTTGAAACAGTATATGATGAGCTCCACATAATGCTACAGTATATGTTGGTCCCCATGGATGAAGCTCCACTGTCTTATGGGCCCAAATAATGCTCCAAACATAATGGGCCCCATTTCTAATGCTCTAGTGTATAATGGGCCCTGTAAATGCTGCTCCAGTGTCTGATGTCCACCTTTGGAATGTTCCAGTGTATGGTGGGCCCCATCTATCATTCTCCAGAGTATAGTGCTCCCCAAAAATTGCTGTCCCAACATTGAAAACAATCAAATAAGTCTCCTCGCTAGGGAATCCCTGTACTTGTCTGGACAGGTGCTGTAGCTTGCTTAAAAGCTCGCCAGCCGTTCTCACGCCCAGTATGGATTGCACGTGATTGCACAAAGGTTAGAAAGGGTACCATATCCCTGGATAACATGTATGGATAGCGTACACATTCAAAATATATGTCTCAGGAGGAAGGTTCAGACGGTGTCAGGCCCAGTATGGATTGCACGTGATTGCACAAAGGTTAGAAAGGGTACCGTATCCCTGGATAACATGTATGGATAGCGTACACATTCAAAATATATGTCTCAGGAGGCAGGCTCAGACGGTGTCAGGCACAGTATGGATTGCACATGATTGCACAAAGGTTAGAAAGGGTACCGTATCCCCGGATAACATGTATGGATAGCGTACACATTCAAAATATATGTCTATACAGCATGAGGCAGGCTCAGACGGTGTTAGGCCCAGTATGGATTGCACGTCATTGCACAAAGGTTAGAAAGGGTACCGTATCCCCGGATAACATGTATGGATAGCGTACACATTCAAAATATATGTCTATACAGCATGAGGCAGGCTCAGACGGTGTTAGGCCCAGTATGGATTGCACGTCATTGCACAAAGGTTAGAAAGGGTACCGTATCCCTGGATAACATGTATGGATAGCGTGCACATTCAAAATATATGTCTCAGGAGGCAGGCTCAGACGGTGTCAGGCACAGTATGGATTGCACATGATTGCACAAAGGTTAGAAAGGGTACCGTATCCCCGGATAACATGTATGGATAGCGTACACATTCAAAATATATGTCTACACAGCATGAGGCAGGCTCAGACGGTGTTAGGCCCAGTATGGATTGCACGTAATTGCACAAAGGTTAGAAAGGGTACCGTATCCCTGGATAACATGTATGGATAGCGTACACATTCAAAATATATGTCTATACAGCATGAGGCAGGCTCAGACGTTGTTAGGCCCAGTATGGATTGCACGTCATTGCACAAAGGTTAGAAAGGGTACCGTATCCCCGGATAACATGTATGGATAGCGTACACATTCAAAATATATGTCTATACAGCATGAGGCAGGCTCAGACAGTGTTAGGCCCAGTATGGATTGCACGTCATTGCACAAAGGTTAGAAAGGGTACCGTATCCCCGGATAACATGTATGGATAGCGTACACATTCAAAATATATGTCTCAGGAGGCAGGCTCAGACGGTGTCAGGCACAGTATGGATTTGACGGCCCAGATTACACAGAGGAGGAGCAGGGAGAGGTAAAGATTGCAAATGCTGGGGCCCTGCCCAAGCAAGGGGGGCCCACTCGTGGGCGTCGGTACTGGCACTGGGCCCCTCATAGTACAGCGGTGTGTCTGACGGTGGGTGTGCACCACCGCCGTCAGAGACACTTGATTGCACTATGAGGGACCCTGTGCCAGTGCCCGCGCCCAAGAGTCGGCCTACCCACCTGTCCAGGGCAACGGCACTCGCACGGTGTCGTGCGCTAGGTGGTGACCCCGGCCATGGGGGGGGAGGCAGCACAGTTAAGGAGTTTTAGAAAGTGGCATATGTTGATGTTGGACATTCAGCTGATGCAAAAGGCGAAATAGGTGAAGTACCAGGAAGAGGTGGACCAAAGCAAGCCATTTTTCTGTCACCCTATGTGTCATCAGGGGAAGGTGGGACAAAATCCTTGGAAACCCATGGTTCATTTTAATGAAGGTTAGATCATCCACATTTTGGGTTGACAGACGGGTCCTTTTTTCTGTCAGGATTGATCCAGCTGCACTGAAGACTCTTTCCGATAGCACACTTGCAGCTGGGCAAGCGAGCTCCTGTAAGGCATATTGGGTCAATTCAGGCCAGGTGTCCAGTTTAGCGGCCCAATAGTCAAAGGGGAATGACCTGTGTGGGAGAACATCGATATGGGAGGAAAAGTAGTTTGTAACCATAGTTGACAACTGCTGTCTCCTGTCACTTTCCATCGATGCAGTATTACCAGTTGTGTGAGCGGTATTTGAAAAATCAGTCCACAACATTGTCATGAAACCCCTGTCTCCAACGCCACTTCTGCTGTGTGCACCACGAACACCTCTGCCAAGCTGCCCCCGGCCCGTACGGCTCGTGTGAGAACCATCACCGCTGCTGTGTGCTGGGAATGCCTCAAGCAACCGATTTACCAGAGTTGCTTGTTTATTAGCCAATATTAGGTCAAGGTTCTCCTGTGGCATGATGTTTTGTAATTTGCCTTTATAGCGTGGATCCAGGATGCTGGCCAACCAGTAGTCGTCATCGTTCATCATTTTGGCAATGCGGGGGTCCCTTTTTAGGATCCGCAAGGCATAATCTGACATGTGGGCCAATGTTCCCGGTGTCAATGATGCACTGCGAGTGCTGGGTGGAGGAGCACTTTCTGGCAAATCCACATCCCTCCAGTCACGCACAAACCCTGTACCAGACCTTGCCACGCCAACATTTTCACTTGCCCCACGAGATGCATCCTCCTCCCCTAAGTAATCATCCCCATCATCCTCCTCCTCCTCCTCCTCTTCTTCCTCCACTTCGTCCAGGAGAGGTCCCTGAGCAGACAATGGCTGAATGTCATCAAGGATTCCCTCCTCCTCTTCCTCCTCATCAACATTGGCTGCAGACGCCTGCTCCTTAAGGTGCGTCAAAGTTTGCATGAGCAGACGCATAAGTGGGATGCTCATGCTTAGGATGGCGTCGTCTGCGCTTACCAGCCGTGTGCATTCCTCAAAACACTGAAGGACTTTACAAAGGTCTTTCAGCTTCGACCACTGCACGCCTGTCAACTCCATGTCTGCTCTCAAAGTGCCTGGCCGTGTATCCTCCCACAAATGCATTATGGCCTGCCTCTGCTCGCACAGCCGCTCCACCATGTGCAGGGTGGAGTTCCACCTTGTTGCAATGTCGATAATGAGGCGGTGGTTGGGAAGGTGGAGCAATCGCTGCAGCTTCTGCATACGAACGGAGTGTACAGGCGACCGGCGGATGTGCGCGCACAGTCTTCGCACCTTCTGGAGCAGGGCTGTTAACTCCGGATAATTTTTGAGGAAGCACTGCACCACCAGGTTCAAGGTGTGAGCCAAGCAAGGTATGTGGCTGAGTTTTGAAAGGGCTATGGCTGCCACAAAATTACGGCCGTTATCACTAACTATCTTGCCTGCCTCAAGATGTACACTGCCCAGCCATGACTCAGTTTGTCGCTTCAAGTACTCGGCCAGCACCTCGGCGGTGTGTCTGTCGCCCAAACACATCATCTGCAACACAGCCTGCTGACGCTTTCCACTAGCTGCTCGATAGGGGGACACCTCGTGTGCAACAGTGGCAGCTACAGATGGAGTGCTCGTACGACTGCGCTCTGTGGATGAGCTTTCGCTTCTGGAGGAGGAGGAGGAGGAGGGTCGAACGCCTACAGCCAACTGTTTCCTATACCGTGGGCTAGGCAGCACTGTCCCACCACCGCTGTCCCCTGTGGACTCTGCATCCACCACATTAACCCAGTGCGCAGTGATGGACACGTAACGGCCCTGGCCATGCCGACTGGACCATGCATCAATTGTGAGGTGCACCTTTCCGCTCACTGACTGCTTGAGTGCATGGACAATGCGGTCTTTCACATGATGGTGGAGGGCTGGGATGGCTTTGCGAGAGAAGAAGTGGCGACTGGGTAGGTCATAGCGTGGTACTGCATAGGCCATGAGTTCGCGGAAAGTTGTGCTTTCCACCCACCGAAAGGGCATCATCTCAAACGAGATTAGTTTGGCAATGTGGGCGTTCAAACCCAGTGTATGCGGATGAGAGACTGAGTACTTTCTTGACCTACTCATAGTGTCTGGGAGGGTGAGCTGGACTTGAGAGCTGCATATGGTGGAAGTAGCGGTGGACAGGGCGGACTGAGAGAGGGTTGATGATGGTGATGGAGTTGGTGTTCTTTCTGATGGCCTAGAATCAGTCTTTCGTTGATATAACAGTGGGATTCCCTGACGGCTGTGGCCTTGCAACGACACCTCAACATTTGCTGCTGTGCTAACCGGTGGGCTTACAGTGGGGGAAACAATGTAGCGTTGCTGACTACCTTCGTTGTGATCAGTTGCACATGTGGCACTTGAGGTTTGGTGTTGTGTCCACGCTTGCAAGTGCATGCTGGTTAAATGTCTAAGCATGCAACTGGTATTCAAATTTTTCAGATTTTTCCCTCGGCTAAAGGTCTTTGCGCACTTCTTACAGATAACCTTGGCCTGATCATGAGGATTTTGTTCAAAAAAGTGCCACACTGCACTCTTCCTACTTTGGCAGACATTTTGCGGCCTAGCACGCTGTGATCTTTTGACCCTCTGGACAAGCTGTCCAGCAACTCTTTTGATGTTTGGAACCTGTCTTTGGAGTGCTCCGGGCCTGCCAGATAACAGCTGTTGCGATGTCGATGTCTGCTGTGGATGCTCCTCATCTGAGCTATTGGAAGCAGCACCCTCTTCCCCCAATGGATGCCAATCTGGGTCAACAACTGGGTCATCCATCACCTCCTCTTCTATGTCATGTGCACCTTCCTCTGTGTCACCGTGTATGGTGGTATAGTGTGCGGGAAGGGGCACCTGAGTCTCATCAGGGTCAAAATCTGGCTCTGTACACTGCGAGGACAATGTAGTGCTCTGAGTGAATGTACCAGCAGAATCATCCATCAGCGGCTGTGCATCAGTGCACTCCATGTCAGATTCATCTTGGCCTGGGTAATTCACCATTTGACTTGATAATCCAGGCATGGTATGTGAAAACAGCTCCATGGAGTAATCAGTAGGATGGCCTGCGTCATCCTTCAATCTTGGTTGGGGTGAAGGACACAAGGAAAGGTGTGGTTCATGAACATGAGCCTCCAATGACGACTCAGTGCTTTTACTTTTTACAACTGAAGAAGAGGAGGCGATAGAGCTGGAGGCTGAGTCAGCAATGTAAGCAGGGCCGGATTATAGGAGGGGCAGGTGGGGCTTCAGCCCCGGGGCCCCCACCACAAGAGCTTCTAAGGGGGCCCCCACCACTGGGCAGCGACCGCCAACGCAGCGCGAGGATAAATATTAGACGCCGTCAGTGAATAGTAGGAACGGAGCGGCCGGCAAGGGTCCGTCCTGCTTCCTGCCCGGAGGCCGCGCTTCCTGTTTTCACATGTCATCATTCAGCGGCCGCTGCTGTGTGAGGGAGGAAGCGCTGGCGATGCTGCGGAGGACAGGTGAGAGGAGAGAGGTGGTGTCTTGTGTGTGTATGTATGTGTGTATCAGTGTATGTATGTATGTATGTATGTCTGTGTCTGTGTGTGTGTATATCTGTGTGTATGATGGAGCAGGCAGAGGCAGTGATGGGACATGGGAGTGATGGTCTAGAAGGCAGTGATGGGGTGAAGGAGCAGGCAATGATGGGGGTGATGGAGCAGGCAGTGATGGGGCCGGGTGATGGAGCAAGCAGTGATGGGGTGATGGAGCAGGCAGTGATGGGGTGATGGAGCAGACAATGATGGGGGTGATGGAGAAGGCAGTGATGGGGTAATGGAGCAGGCAATGATGGGGGTGATGGAGCAGGCAGTGATGGGGTGATGGAGCAGACAATGATGGGGGTGATGGAGAAGGCAGTGATGGGGTGATGGAGCAGGCAATGAGGGGAGTGATCTGGGTGATGGAGCAGGCAATGATGGGGTGATGGAGCAGACAATTATGGGAGTGATGGAGCAGGCAGTGATGGGGTGATGGAGCAGACAATGATGGGAGTTATGGGGTGATGGAGCAGGCAATGATGGGGGTGATGGAGCAGGCAGTGATGGAGCAGGCAGTGATGGGGTGATGGAGCAGGCAGTGATGGGGTGATGGAGCAGACAATGATGGGGGTGATGGAGCAGGCAATGATGGGAGTGATGGGGGAAGGCAGTGATGGGGTGATGGAGAATGCAGTGATGGGGTGATGGAGAAGGCAATTATGGGAGTGATGGGGTGATGGAGCAGGCAATTATGGGGTGATGGAGCAGACAATGATGGGGTGATGGAGCAGACAATGATGGGGGTGATGGAGCAGGCAATGATGGGGTGATGGAGCAGGCAATGATGGGGTGATGGAGCAGGCAATGATGGGAGTGATGGAGCAGGCAATGATGGGAGTGATGGGGAAGGCAGTGATGGGGTGATGGAGAACGCAGTGATGGGGTGATGGAGAAGGCAATGATGGGAGTGATGGCGTGATGGAGCAGGCAATGATGGGGGTGATGGAGCAGACAATGATGGGAGTGATGGGGTGATGGAGCAGGCAATGATGGGAGTGATGGGGAGAAAGCAGTGATGGGGTGATGGAGAAGGCAGTGATGGGGAGAAGACAATGATGGGGTGATGGTCGAGAGGGCAATGATGGGGTGGTGGGTGAGAATGCAATGATGGTGGTGGTGGAAATGTGGCAGAACAAGAGGATAAGATTAGATTGTACATCTAAGTGCTACAGTTCGCGCTCTACTGTTATGGCTAAAATGTTAATGATATGGGGGCCCCCACCAGATTTTCTGCCCAGGGGCCCCCACCAACCTTAATCCGGCCCTGAATGTAAGACAAAACTTTTTCCTGATGCTCTGCCTTTAAAAGCGGTTTGCCAACTCCTAGAAAACTAAGCGTTCGAGGCCTTATGTAGCCAGACGATGACGCAGGGTCAGCACCTCCTGCATTCGGTCCTATTTTGCTCTTGCCACTACCATCAGATCCACCACCAACACCATCATTACCAGCTGCCAACCCCCGCCCAATTCCACGTCCTCTTCCACCAGCCTTCCTCATTTTTGGTAGAAATGTAGACAAAATCCAACAAACTATATAGTAATGTAAAACAAGGTAAAAGGTGTCTATAGGACAGGGGAGATTTAGAATTTCTGCACACACTTGTGGACAGTGGACACTTTTGGATTGTGTGAGGCCCACTGATATCTGAGCGCTATGTGACACGCTCGATGGCACAGCTGCCTGTGACCAAAGTGATGAGAGGATAATGGAGATTTTGAATCTCTGCGTACACTTTTGGACACTGGACACTTGTAGATTGTGTGAGGCCCACTGATATCTGAGCGCTATGTGACACGCTCGATGGCACAGCTGCCTGTGACCAAAGTGACGAGAGGATAATGGAGATTTTGATTCTCTGCGTACACTTTTGGACACTGGACACTTGTAGATTGTGTGAGGCCCACTGATATCTGAGCGCTATGTGACACGCTTGATGGCACAGCTGCCTGTGACCAAAGTGACGAGAGGATAATGGAGATTTTGAATCTCTGCGTACACTTTTGGACACTGGACACTTGTAGATTGTGTGAGGCCTACTGATATCTGAGCGCTATGTGACACGCTCGATGGCACAGCTGCCTGTGACCAAAGTGACGAGAGGATAATGGAGATTTTGAATCTCTGCGTACACTTTTGGACACTGGACACTTGTAGATTGTGTGAGGCCCACTGATATCTGAGCGCTATGTGACACGCTTGATGGCACAGCTGCCTGTGACCAAAGTGACGAGAGGATAATGGAGATTTTGAATCTCTGCGTACACTTTTGGACACTGGACACTTGTAGATTGTGTGAGGCCTACTGATATCTGAGCGCTATGTGACACGCTCGATGGCACAGCTGCCTGTGACCAAAGTGACGAGAGGATAATGGAGATTTTGAATCTCTGCGTACACTTTTGGACACTGGACACTTGTAGATTGTGTGAGGCCTACTGATATCTGAGCGCTATGTGACACGCTCGATGGCACAGCTGCCTGTGACCAAAGTGACGAGAGGATAATGGAGATTTTGAATCTCTGCATACACTTTTGGACACTGGACACTTGTAGATTGTGTGAGGCCTACTGATATCTGAGCGCTATGTGACACGCTCGATGGCACAGCTGCCTGTGACCAAAGTGACGAGAGGATAATGGAGATTTTGAATCTCTGCGTACACTTTTGGACACTGGACACTTGTAGATTGTGTGAGGCCTACTGATATCTGAGCGCTATGTGACACGCTCGATGGCACAGCTGCCTGTGACCAAAGTGACGAGAGGATAATGGAGATTTTGAATCTCTGCGTACACTTTTGGACACTGGACACTTGTAGATTGTGTGAGGCCTACTGATATCTGAGCGCTATGTGACACGCTCGATGGCACAGCTGCCTGTGACCAAAGTGACGAGAGGATAATGGAGATTTTGAATCTCTGCGTACACTTTTGGACACTGGACACTTGTAGATTGTGTGAGGCCTACTGATATCTGAGCGCTATGTGACACGCTCGATGGCACAGCTGCCTGTGACCAAAGTGACGAGAGGATAATGGAGATTTTGAATCTCTGCGTACACTTTTGGACACTGGACACTTGTAGATTGTGTGAGGCCCACTGATATCTGAGCGCTATGTGACACGCTCGATGGCACAGCTGCCTGTGACCAAAGTGACAAGAGGATAATGGAGATTTTGAATCTCTGCGTACACTTTTGGACACTGGACACTTGTAGATTGTGTGAGGCCCACTGATATCTGAGCGCTATGTGACACGCTCGATGGCACAGCTGCCTGTTACCAAAGTGACGAGAGGATAATGGAGATTTTGAATCTCTGCGTACACTTTTGGACACTGGACACTTGTAGATTGTGTGAGGCCCACTGATATCTGAGCGCTATGTGACACGCTCGATGGCACAGCTGCCTGTGACCAAAGTGACGAGAGGATAATGGAGATTTTGAATCTCTGCGTACACTTTTGGACACTGGACACTTGTAGATTGTGTGAGGCCTACTGATATCTGAGCGCTATGTGACACGCTCGATGGCACAGCTGCCTGTGACCAAAGTGACGAGAGGATAATGGAGATTTTGAATCTCTGCGTACACTTTTGGACACTGGACACTTGTAGATTGTGTGAGGCCTACTGATATCTGAGCGCTATGTGACACGCTCGATGGCACAGCTGCCTGTGACCAAAGTGACGAGAGGATAATGGAGATTTTGAATCTCTGCGTACACTTTTGGACACTGGACACTTGTAGATTGTGTGAGGCCCACTGATATCTGAGCGCTATGTGACACGCTCGATGGCACAGCTGCCTGTGACCAAAGTGACGAGAGGATAATGGAGATTTTGAATCTCTGCGTACACTTTTGGACACTGGACACTTGTAGATTGTGTGAGGCCCACTGATATCTGAGCGCTATGTGACACGCTCGATGGCACAGCTGCCTGTGACCAAAGTGACGAGAGGATAATGGAGATTTTGAATCTCTGCGTACACTTTTGGACACTGGACACTTGTAGATTGTGTGAGGCCCACTGATATCTGAGCGCTATGTGACACGCTCGATGGCACAGCTGCCTGTGACCAAAGTGACGAGAGGATAATGGAGATTTTGAATCTCTGCATACACTTTTGGACACTGGACACTTGTAGATTGTGTGAGGCCCACTGATATCTGAGCGCTATGTGACACGCTCGATGGCACAGCTGCCTGTGACCAAAGTGACGAGAGGATAATGGAGATTTTGAATCTCTGCGTACACTTTTGGACACTGGACACTTGTAGATTGTGTGAGGCCTACTGATATCTGAGCGCTATGTGACAAGCTCGATGGCACAGCTGCCTGTGACCAAAGTGACGAGAGGATAATGGAGATTTTGAATCTCTGCGTACACTTTTGGACACTGGACACTTGTAGATTGTGTGAGGCCCACTGATATCTGAGCGCTATGTGACACGCTCGATGGCACAGCTGCCTGTGACCAAAGTGACGAGAGGATAATGGAGATTTTGAATCTCTGCATACACTTTTGGACACTGGACACTTGTAGATTGTGTGAGGCCCACTGATATTTGAGCGCTATGTGACACGCTCGATGGCACAGCTGCCTGTGACCAAAGTGACAAGAGGATAATGGAGATTTTGAATCTCTGTGTACACTTTTGGACACTGGACACTTGTAGATTGTGTGAGGCCCACTGATATCTGAGCACTATGTGACACGCTCGATGGCACAGCTGCCTGTGACCAAAGTGACGAGAGGATAATGGAGATTTTGAATCTCTGCGTACACTTTTGGACACTGGACACTTGTAGATTGTGTGAGGCCCACTGATATCTGAGCGCTTTGTGACATGCTCGATGGCACAGCTGTGACAAAAGTGACTAGAGGATAAGGGAGATTGGATTGCTTTTAAAAAAGCAGTTTGCGGAGCAGTGGGTAAACAGCAATGCCAGAGTGTCAGGAAGCCTTAGAAGGCAGCCCAACAACCAACACCACTGATACACCACAATATAGCCTCCCCTTGCACTGCACACACAGTGACTTGTGTGTTGTGCAGGCCAAATCGCTAGCAGCAGAAGCAGCTCTTTTGTCTTCTTCCCTGCCTAACGCTCTCCCTACAGAATCAGCAGCAACCTCTCCCTATACTAAGATCGGCAGAAGTAAGATGGCGGTCGGCGTGCACGCCCTTTTATACCCCCTGTGACGCCCACCAAAGCAAGCCAATCACTTGCATGCCCTTCTGAAAGATGGTGGTGACCCGTGCCTATGTCATCACATTGCCCACAGTGTCCGTGGATCCTGATTGGCTGAAAAAGAGCGCAAAACAAACTTTTGAAACGCGACTTTGGCGCGTAAGTCGCTGACCTCGTGGCCGACCTCATCCTAGGGTCGGGTTTCGTTTCATGAAACCCGACTTTGCCAAAAGTCGGCGACTTTTGAATTTTTTCGACCCGTTTCGCTCAACTCTAGTTATGAATGCTGAAAAATGTTATAAATGTTAAAAATGTTAAACATACAAATGTATAGAAAAAAGTAAAAATGTTTACCACGGCAGAATAAAAAGGAAAGTATGTGAAAGTTTGTTATGTTGGTTTATAGCCTGGTATTAAAATGGTCCACGGATTAGGTCCCTGGTGGGAAATACCCAAAGTGGGAGAAGGGGAAACAGGCCTGGTAGACTCCACTGCAGCCTCGGTTGTTCCACGCCTAAATCCAAAGGTACAGATTGCAAAGGTGTAATACCCTATAAGGTACAGAAGGGGAGGCTTCCTGTTGAGCAGGGCCGCATATATAATGGGGCAATTTGAGCCGTCGGCTCAGGCGGCATCAAGTCCCTGAACAGAAGGGGCGGGGCAGTCAGATAACGTGCCATGCAGCCAGCAACTACAATTTAGCCTCGTCCTCTTCACGCTGGTGCTGCTGGTAGTGTGGAGAGCCTTGTAATTGATGAGGTCACAAAAGGGAAGGAGTCAGGGCTCCCTGATCATGAGACCCCTGACTCCTCCGCTCCTGTGACCTCATCACAGGTCCTGTGATTATCAGCCATCGGTCTATCTATCATCACCATCACTGCTCTGCTATCTTCTCTTCTCTGCCACGGGACCTGTGATGAGGTCACGGGAGGGGAGGAGTCGAGGTCACATGATCAGGGTCCTCAGCGTACTATGCAAGACTCTGCTGTGCTGCGTGCTGAATAAGGGAAGTTTTATGTGTGGGGTCAGGGGGGGGGTTTACAGGGTGGATGTAGCAGAGCCGCACGTGTGCGAGGTGTACGGAGCAGAGCCATGTGTGTGCGAGGTGTACGGAGCAAAGCCATGTGTGTGCGAGGTGTACGGAGCAGAGCCATGTGTGTGTGAGGTGTATGGAGCAGAGCCGCATGTGTGCGAGGTGTATGAAGCGGAGCCGCACATGTGCGAGGTGTATGGAGCAGAGCCATGTGTGTGCGAGGTGTACGGAGCAGACCCATGTGTGTACAAGTTGTGCGGAGCGGAGCCGTGTGTGTGAGGTGTACAGAGCGGAGCCAAGGGTATGAGGTGTATGGAGCAGAGCTGCACTTGTGCGAGGTGTATGGATCAGAGCCGCACGTTGCGAGGTGTACGGAGCAGAGCCATGTGTGTGCGAGGTGTACGGAGCAGAGCCATGCGTGTGCGAGGTGTACGGAGCAGAGCCATGTGTGTGTGAGGTGTACGGAGCGGAGATACGTGTATGAGGTGTATGGAGCAGAGCTGCACGTGTGCGAGGTGTATGGAGTCATGTGTGTGCGAGGTGTACGGAGCAGACCCATGCGTGTACAATTTGTACAGAGTGGAGCCGCACATGTGCGAGGTGTGCGGAGAGGAGCCGCATGTGTGCGAGGTGTACGGAGAGGAGCCGCGGGTGTGCGAGGTGTACGGAGAGGAGCCATGTGTGTGCGAGGTGTCCAGAGAGGAGCCGCATGTGTGCGAGGTGTACGGAGAGGAGCTGCGCGTGTGCGAGGTGTACGGAGCAGAGCTGTGTGTGTATGGGGTGTACAAAATGGAGCCATGTGTGTACACGGTGTACAGAGCATGGCCATGTGTGTAAAAGGTGTGCGGAGCAGAGCCGCATGTTTGTACGAGGTTTACGGAGTGGAGCCGTGTGTGCGAGGTGTACAGAGCACAATCGCATATGTAGGGAGCAGAGCAGCGTGTGTACGGGGTGTACGGAGCAGAGCTGCATGTGTATGGAGCAGAGCCGTGGGTGTTTACGAAGTGGAGCTGAGTGTGTGCGAGGTGTACGGAGCAAAGCCACATGTGTACAAGGTTTACTGAATGGAGCCATGTGTGTATAAGGTGTACAGAGCGTGGCCACGTGCATAAAAGGTGTACGGAACAGAGCCGGATGTGTACGAGGTTTACAGAGTGGAGCCATGTGTGTGCGAGGTGTACAGAGCGGAGCCGCGTGTGTACGGGGTGTATGGAGCAGAGCCGCATGTGTACAGAGCGGAGCCGTGTGTCTATGGAGTGGAGCCACATGTGTATGGAGCGGAGCCGTGTGTGTGCAAGGTGTATGGAGCAAAGCCACATGTGTACAAGGTTTACGGAGCGGAGCATGTGTGTACAAGAAGTACAGAGAGTGGCCATGTGTGTAAAAGGTGTACAGAGCAGAGCCGCATGTGTACGAGGTTTATGGAGTGGAGCCGTGTGTGTGCAAGGTGTACAGAGTGGAGCCGCGTGTGTACGAGGTGTACAGAGCGGAGCAGCGTGTGTACGGGGTGTACGGAGAGGAGCTACATGTGTACGGGGTGTACGGAGAGGAGCCGCATGTGTACGGGGTGTACGGAGCGGAGCCGCGTGTGTAAGGGTTGTACGGAGTGGAGCTGTGTGTGTATGGGGTGTACAAAACGGAGCCCTGTGTGTACGAAGTGTTTGGAGCTGAGCCATGTGTGTGGAGCAAAGCTGTGTGTATGGAGCAGAACCATGTGTGTACGGAGTGGAGCCACGTGTGTATGGAGTGGAACCGTGTGTACGAGGTGTATGGAGCAAAGCCGCATGTGTACAAGGTTTACAAAGTGGAGCCATGTATGTACAAGGTGTACAGAGCGTGGTCACGTGTGTAAAAGGTGTACGGAGCAGAGCCACATGTGTACGAGGTTTACAGAGTGGAGCCATGTGTGTACTGAGTGGAGCCGTGTGTGCGAGGTGTCCAGAGCGGAGCCGTGTGTGTACGAGGCATAAAAAGCGGAAACCGTGTGTGTATGAGGTGTGCGGAGCCATACGTATACAAGGTGTATGGTGGGGAGCATCCATACCTCCCAGCGGGACAGTCCCGATTTTAAGAAAGAGTCTGCCCCTCTGCCCCGGCCGGGAGCTTACTTTTCTCGCGGACACAGGAGTACACGGCGGAGGCACGAGGAGCACTTTAAAATTCGCACATGACGTTCCACCGGAAGTGACGTGCTAGAAGCTGACCGGAAATTTGGTAATTTCAGGAGGAGATTGTGACGGAACCATGGAGGCACTTTGGGGAATGCTTCAGATCCATCACCGTGTCCTCCGACAGCGCGGAAAGTGGGATTGCCTTGGACTCAGGGATGCCGGCCATGTGAGCGGATCATGATATGTCCTGCATCGGGAGGCTCAGGTGGGCACTACAATGGGAGCCGTGCTGCTATAGTATCTTTATAGGATCTTTCTTTCTTTCTCTCTCCGTTCTTTCTCTCTCTAATCTTTCTTTTTTTTTTCTCTCTCTCTCTGTTCTTTCTTTCCTCTCTTTCTTTCTCTCTTCTTTCTTTCTCTCTGTTCTTTCTTTCTTTCCCCTCTTTCTTTTTCTCTCTAATCTTTCTTTCTTTTTCTCTCTGCTTTTTCTTTCTATCTCTTCTTTCTTTCTCTCTGTTTTTCCTTTCTCTCGCTCTCTTCTTCCTTTCTCTCTCTCTGTTCTCTTTCTTTCCCCTCATTCTTTCTTTTGCTCTCTCTGTTCTTTCTTTCCTCTCTTTCTCTCTCTGTTCTTTCTCTCTCTGCTCTCTTTCTTTCCCATCTTTCATTCTCTTTCTCTGTTCTTTCTTTCTTTCCCCTCTTTCTTTCTTTCTTTCTTTCTTTCTCTGTTTTTATTTATTTCCCCTCTCTCTCTATCCCTATCTGTTCTTTTTTTCTCCTCTTTCTTTTTTCTCTCTGTTCTTTTTTTTCTGTCCACTCTTTCTTTCTCTTTCTGTTCTTTTTCTTTCTTTTTTCTTTCTCTCTGTTCTTTCTTTCCCCTCTTTCTTTCATTCTCTCTCTCTGGTATTTCTTTCCCCTCTTTCTCTCTGTTTTTTCTTTTGCTCTGTTCTTTTCCTTTCTCTCTGTTCTTTTTCTTTCTCTTTCTTTCCCCTCTTTCTTTCTCTCTGTAATCTTTCTTTGTCTCTCTAATCTTTCTTTCTCTCTCTGTTTTTCCTTTCTTTCTCTCTTTTCTCTCTTTCTTTCTCTGTTCTCTTTCTTTCCTCTCGTTCTTTCTTTCTATTCTTTCTTTCTCTCTCTGTGTTCTTGATTTATTTCTCTTTCTTTCGCTCTCTCTGTTCTTTCTTTCCCCTCTTTCTTTTCTTCTCTTTCTGTTCTTTATTTGCCCTCTTTCTTTTTCTCTCCCTCTCTGTTCTTTCTTTCCCCTCTTTCTTTTTTCTCTCTCTGTTCTTTTTTTCTGTCCCCTCTTTCTTTCTCTCTCTCTCTGTTCTTTTTTCATTCCCCTCTTTCTTTCTCTGTTCTTTCTTTCTCTCTCTGTTTCCTTCTATCTTCTTTCTTTTTTCTCTCTCTGTTCTTTCTTTCTTTTCTTCAGTACCAGTCAGTGTGCCCACAGTACCGGTAGAATAAGAGTGGTAGGAAACTAGGTGGCACGGGTCACATTGAGCCTTTCATACTTTTTACTGGTGTATAATCATATGCCCTGAGCACCCCCTTAAAGTGGGCCAGCCCCAGACATCAGGGTACAAGCAAATCACTATTACTATCAGTCCAAGTGGACAATTATATATGTAAAGCTAATGATGTCCCTGTGTCAAGCAGTGCAGAGGATCAGAATACATTGAGGAGACCAGAGCAGCGGGGTATGGTGAGAAGAATAATATGGGGCCCATTATGCTGTATAAAGTAATATATGGTGCCCATTATACTGTATGAAGTAATATATGGGGCCTATTATACTGTATGAAGTAATATATGGGGCCCATTATGCTGTATGAAGTAATATATGGGGCCCAATATACTGTATGGAGCATTCAATGGGGCCCATAATACTGAAAGCAGTAATATATGAGGCCCATAATACTGTATGGAGCATTATGTGGGGATAGGGGATGACTTTCCGTTTGTTGTGGATCTGACCGCTGGGACCCCCATGATCCTGGGAAACGTAGCTTTGAAGAGCACCATGTAAATGGAGCTGTGGTCAATCATACGCACTGTGGCACCATTCACATGTGGCTCTTCAAATAACTCCTTTAAAAGAGTGATGAGGGGACGACAAAGTATAGAAAAAATTCACTGATTGGGGCTGATGAGTGTTATAGTTTGTGGGCTGGTGGGATTTGTGTTGCAGGGCTGCATTTTTGTCCCAGTCTGGCAGTCCGGCCCTGTGCCAGGCCTACCATTGCCATTAATGACCCATGTTCTGGACACTTCTGTGTTCTTGTATGTGCGTGTGATGGCGCTGACATCCTTGTGTTTGGACACCTTTTTTTTCTGTTTACCTAAATCAAAGTGTCCACTATTGTACTCAATTTTACATATAGATATAAAAATGTACTTTGTAGGGGGGCATCATTTTGCTGTTCACCTCAGGCAGCAGAGAGGCTAGGTTCACCCCTGCTGCAGAGGAGTCCGTGCTGCCCTACACCAAGCAGCGGGGTTGTGTAAAAGAGTAAAGAGGGGGGAGACTTTCCATTGAGGAGTCCAGATTGTGTTAACCAGTGGCATCGTGCATAAAGAAAAGAGGGGAAGACCTCCTGTTGAGCCCAATGTGTGTCTGGGAAGTCCTACCCCCAGGAAAAGAGTGGGAATTGTCATATAGGCGCAAGCACCTGTGGGTAGCCTTCAGCTACTCAGACATTAAGTGCTCGAGGCTCTGCCCAGCACCCTGTGTAAGAGCTAGATTGCTCGGGGCTCTGCTCGGCAACCTGTCAAACTAAGCAAAAGGAAAATGGAAAAAAGGGGATACACGAAAAAGGGAAAAGTACAGGATTGTGGGGGAAAACAATAGTCAAAGGAAGGGGGTATGTAGGAGGGTGGACTAATGGGTGGACCAGTCTGGGTGTAAAATGTATATATGCTTTGTGTCACATATCTATCGCATGTATATATATATAGTTGGTGTAGAATGTGTCAGCTAGAAAAAGTGGAGTTTGGAAACTCTATAATCTATAATCTATAGTGGGCCTGAGATAATAGTTCAGCCTCCTAAAATCTATAGGGAGATTCAAATTCTCCCCAATACTATATACACACCTTGTGTCTGGTCACACACCTGCCTATTTCAGCCTGTTAAATTGAGGAGTAATTTATATTGGGCCTGAGATAATAGTTCAGCCTCCTAAAGTCTCTAGGGAGATTCAAATTCCTTCCAATACTATAAACACCTTGTACTTTGTCATACACCAGCCAATTTCAGCCTGCTAAATTGAGGTGTAATCTATATTGGGCCTGAGATAATAGTTCAGCCTCCTAAAATCTCTAGGGAGATTCAAATTCTCCCCAATACTATATACACCTTGTATTTTGTTATACACCAGCCAATTTCAGCCTGTTAAATTGAGGTGTAATCTATAGTGGACCTGAGATAATAGTTCAGCCTCCAAAAATCTCTAGGGAGATTCAAATTCTCCCCAATACTATATACACCTTGTACTTTGTCATACACCAGCCAATTTCAGCCTGTTAAATTGAGGTGTAATCTATTTTGGGCCTGAGATAATAGTTCAGTCTCCTAAAATCTCTAGGGAGATTCAAATTCTCCCCAATACTATATACACCTTGTACTTTGTCATACACCAGCCAATTTCAGCCTGTTAAATTGAGATGTAATCTATAGTGGGCCTGAGATAATAGTTCAGCCTCCTAAAATCTCTAGGGAGCTTCCAACTCTCCCCAATACTATATACACCTTGTACCTTGTTTTACAGTACCATATAGCTGGTGGTATTTTGGGTAAATTTTTCCAAAAATGAGGAAGTATGGTGGAAGAGGCCGTGGAAGTAGGCAGGGGTTGCCAGCTAGTACTGAGGGTGGTGGGGGTGATGGTGCATCTGCTGGTAGTGGCAAAAGCACAATAGCACCTAAGGCAGGAGGTGCTGAGCCTGCATCATCGTCTGGCTCCACAAGGCCTCGAAGGCTCCCTTTTCTGGGAGTAGGTAAACTGATTTTAAAGCCGGAGCTTCAGGAACAAGTTTTGGCTTACATTGCTGACACAGCCTCCAGCTCTATCGCCTCCTCTTCTGAAGATTCAAAAAATAAAAGCACTGAGTCGTCAGTGGAGGCTCCTGGTCAGGAACAAGACCTTTCCTTGTGTTCTTCACCCTTACCAAAAGTGAAGGATGCAGCAGGCCACACTACAGATTACTCCATTGAGCTCTTTTCACATACCATGCCTGGGTTATCAAGTCAAATCGTGAATTCCCCAGTCCAAGATGAATCGGACATAGAGTGCACTGATGCACAGCCACTGCTAGATTTTTCTGCTGGTACATTCACTCAGAGCACTACATTGTCCTCGCAGTGTACTGAGCCAGAATCTGACCCTGATAAAACTCAGGTGCCCCTTCCCGCATACTACTTCCTTACACGGTGACAAAGAGGAAGATGCAGAGGAAGGTGCACATGAAATTGAAGAGGACGTGATAGATGACCCAGTTGTTGACCCAGATTGGCATCCATTGAGGGAAGAGGGTGCCACTGCCAAGAGCACAGAAGAAGAGGAGGAGGATCCGCAGCAGGCATCGACATCGCAACAGTTATCTGGCAGGCCCGTAGCAGTCCAAAAACGGTTTACAAAAGCCCAAAGGGTTGCAGGACAGCTTGGCCAGACGGTCAAATTAGCACAGCGTGCAAGGCCTCAAAATGTCTTCCACAGTAGGAAGAGTGCAGTGTGGCACTTTTTTTAACAAAATCCTAATGATCAGGCAAAGGTTATCTGTAAGAAGTGCGCAAAGACCTTTAGCCGAGGGAAAAATCTGAGAAATTTGAATACCAGTTGCATGCTTAGACATTTAACCACCATGCACTTGCAAGCGTGGCCGAACTACCAAACCTCACGCACCACATGTGCACCTGCTCCGAATGAAGGTAGTCAGCAACGCTACATTGCTTCCCCCACTGTAAGCCCACCGGTTAGCACACCACCAGCAGCAAATGTTGAGGTGTCTTCGCAAGGCCAAAACAGTCAGGGAATCACAATGTTATTGCTACGAAAGACTGAATCTAGGCCATCAGCAAGACCATCAACACCATCACCATCACCAACCCTCTCTCAGTCCGCCATGTCCACCGCTAGTTCCACCATATGCAGCTCTCAAGTCCTGCTCACCCTACCAGAGACTCTCAGTAGGACAAGAAAGTACTAATCCTCTAATCCGCGTACGCAGTGTTTGAACGCCCACATTGCCAAACTAATCTCGTTAGAGATGATGCCCTACCGGTTGGATGAAAACGAAGCTTTCCGCGAGCTCATGGCCTACGCAGTACCATGCTAAAACCTACCCAGTCGGCACTTCCTTTCTCGAAAAGCCATCCCAGCCCTCCACCTGCATGTGAAAGACCGCATTGTCCATGCACTCAAGCAATCAGTGAGTGGAAAGGTGCACCTCACAACAGATGCATGGTCCAGTAGGCATGACTAGGGCCATTACGTGTCCATCACTGGGTGCTGGGTTAATGTGGTGGATGCAGGGTCAACAGGGGACAGTGGCGGTGGGACAGTGCTGCCTAGCCCACGGTATAGGAAACAGTTGGCTGTAGGTGTTCGACCCTCCTCCTCCTCCTCCAGAAGCGAAAGCTCGTCCACAGAGCGTAGTCGCACGAGCACTCCATCCGCAGCTGCCAGTGTTGCACACGAGGTGTCCCACTATCGAACAGCTAGTGGTAAGCGTCAGCAGGCTTTGTTGAAGATGATGTGTTTGGGCGACAACAGACACACCGCGGAGGTACTGGCCGACTACTTGCAGCGACAAACTGAGTCATGGCTGGGAAGTCTACATCTTGAGGCAGGCAAGGTAGTTAGTGATAACGGCTGTAATTTTGTGGCAGGCATAGCCCTTTCAAAACTCAGACATATACCTTGCCTGGCTCACACCTTGAACCTGGTGGTGCAGTGCTTCCTCAATAATCTTCTGGAGTTAACAGCCCTGCTCCATAAGGTGTGAAGACTGTGCTCGCACATCCGCCAGTCGCCCGTACACTCCAGTCGTATGCAGAAGCTGCAGCGTTTGCTCCACCTTCCCAAGCACCGCCTAATTATCGATGTTGCAACAAGGTGGAACTCCACCCTGCACATGGTTCAGAGGCTGTGCGAACAGAGGCAGGCTGTAATGCATTTGTGGGAGGATACGTGGGCAGGCAGTTTGAGGGCAGACATGGAGTTGTCTGGTGTGCAGTGGTCAAAGCTGAAAGACCTCTGTAAAGTCCTTCAGTGTTTTGAGGAATGCACACGGCTGGTGTTCGAGCCGTTCGTCGAACTCGAACACTTTGCTTAAAATTCGGCTGTTCGAGGTTCCGTTCGAGAACGGTCCGTTCACCAAAAGCGTAACTTTATTTTCACATTAATAATGGTTTTAAATGTTAATAGACAGTTTCATGGCATAGTAGCGGTGTCTGGTAGCCAGCGCTGTAGTGCATCTGTCAAGGAGCTACACCGTGTGTGTTTCTAATAATTTTTTACCGCATCTTGTCCAGAAAATCCTTTTGGGCCTTGTAGCACTGTCTGCTACTTAGCAGAGGAGCCCACCCCTAAACCTAGCTCTGCCGCCTGTTTATTAAAGAACCAGTTTTTTACTGCATTTAGCCCAGTGAATACTTTGGGCCTAGTACCTGTGTCTACTGCTCAGCAGAGGAGCCCACCCGTGAACCTAGCTATGCCGCCGGTTTATGTAAGCACTATCTGCTACTCAGCAGAGTTGCCCACCCGTGAACCAAGCTATGGCGTCTGTTTATGTAAGAACTGCGTGCTACTCAGCAGAGGAGCCCAGCTGTTAAGCAAGCTACAGCACTTGTGGTTTGGACACTCAATTTTTTAACATTCTTTCTGGAATGCCGGTTAGGCCTAATTCCGGATTTCCGGTTGACCTGCACTTACTGGGAAATCCTCGTTCGCGGGGAAGAATTGGAATACCAGATCCCCATCACTAACGGGGTTCAGCGGGTTATCCGCACCTGTAAGCGACACATCATTTCAGTGTAGCGCGCATGCAGCCCCGGACATGTAAGGGCATGACAGACCTGTTATTGCTCGATCTCGCGTGCCAGAGCCTTGCATGTCCCTCTAGTAAGCTGGACGCGGACCGCGGGGGGGCATGCCAGAGTCTCGTTCGTTAACGGAATTAAGCTGACAAATCGCTAGCACAACTAAAATCGGCCGTGCACCACCACCCACAGAATCGACAAAGCTTGCAATCTGTCCATCTTTTCCGTGGTTGGCATGGTTGAGGTTGCCCGTGTGGAGTCCAATTAAGCCGTAGGCTCCACTCCTGGTGGTGCCCTTCTGGACATTCCTTTAAGGTTCAGCTTTGCAACCATACTGCCCCCGGAAACCAAACACTTTGCCTTCATGGACGCTGTTCGGAGGGTCGTGGGAATAACGCCGCCCGATCGGCAGTTAGCATAATTTATGGTGGGAAGTCCGACGGTATATGATCGTCTTCGATTTTAGAGTTTTAAATTTTTTTTTTATTTTAGATTTTTAGTCCAGCCTTTCTTGACTTTATAAGGGCATGACATGCCTATATCTGTGTCTCCTCATCCTCCTTTTACTCCTCCACCTCTTTTCTATATGAAGTTGCCTTTTTCCATATGTCATTTTTGTCTTCTGAGCATTTTGTCTGCTTTGGGACACCTTTTAAGGTGTTTTGTAATTATTTTCTATGTGTTTGTATGTGTTTGCCTGCCATTGTTTTCAATGGGGCTCGACGGTGTTCGTCGAACGTTCGACGAACATTCGACGAACTTGCCTCCTGTTTGACGAACCGAACCGAACTCGAACACTAGCGGGGTGGCTCAACACTACTCCTGATATATAGATGTACATTTTTAATGTTTAAACTATGCTATATATACCTGGTATCTGGTGATACTGTACCCTTTCTGCCAGGAAGTCCTCCTCCACCAACCACTCTAAGTGTATCATTGACACCTGGAACATTGGCCCACATGTGTGATTATTTCTTGCGGATCTTCTTTTTATATTGTGTTGTGATCCATCCTGAGCATGTGAGAGTCTGTGGGTTACTCCTGCAATTTATATGTAGATTTAAAAATTACCCCAACACTGTATACAGCTCTACGCTTGTGATACATTACCCATTAACTGCTTTTTATATTCTGGTCTAATCCAAACTGACCAAGTGAGAGTCTGTTTCTGACTGTGGAAATAAATACTGAGATTGAAAATGACCCCTACACTGTGTACAGCTGTACGCTTCAGATCCATTACCGTTTTACGGCTTTTTATATTGTGTTGTAATCCATACTGAGCCTGAGAGCGTCTGTGTCTGCCTCCTGAAATATAAACGGAGATTTAGAATGTTTAAACTATACTATATATACCTGGTATCTGATGATACTGTACCCTTTTTCTACTTTTTATATTCTTGTCTTATCCATACTGAGCCTGTGAGAGTCTCTGTGTGACTCATGAAATATATAGGGAGATTGACAATTATCCTTTGACTGTATAGAGCTGTACGCTTCTTATACAGTACCATATATCTGATGTTATTTTGGGTACATTTTGTCCAAAATTTGGAAGTATGGTGAAAGAGGCCGCGGATGTGGGCGTGGTGGGGGCCATCTGGTACTGATGGTGGTGGTGCATCTGCTGGTAGTGGCAAAAGCACAATAGCAGCTAAGGCAGGAGGTGTTGAGCCTGCATCATGGTCTGGCTCCAGAATGCCTGGAAGGCTACCTTTTCTGGGAGTAGGTTAACCGCTTTTAAAGCCGGAGCATCAGGAACTGGTTTTGGCTTATATTGCCGAAGCAGACTCCAGCAAGTATGCCCTCCTCTTCTGAAGTTTCAAAAAATGCAAGCACCGAGTCATCAAGTGCTGGCTCCTGCTCAGGAAGAACCACTTTCCTTGTGTCCTTCACCCCCCCCAAAAGTGAATATTGCAGCAGGCCACACTTCACATTAGTCCATATAGCTCTTTCCCACATACCATGCCTGGGTTATCAAGTCAAATCGTGAATTCCCCAGTCCAAGATGAATCTGACATGGAGTGTGGGTGGCCAGCCAGGGCAGTGGGGTTAATCGGTACCGGGCCGGTATCTCAGAGGGATGTGTCACGGTGGTGGTGACCCGGTCCTTTGGCCTGGGCATCCATGCAAAGGGGTGAATAACGTTTATAGGTGAATGATACGTGACGCCACCTGTGGTTTTTGATCAGATTGACCAGCGCTGCAGTGTCGCTTCTCTGGGACAGATGTTGTGGTGCAGCTAAGATGTAGAAGCCCAGCACAGGTAGGGCCGTAGTCGCAGGGCAGATGAAAGAATTGGTAGATGGTGTGCAGTGCAGGATGTAGCAGAGTTGTGCGCCAGGCGCAGGAGAAAGATGACAGACACAGTCGTGCAGTTCCTTTACCTGTACTTGGTAAGTGCCATACATGACCCAGAGTACAGATGGAGAAGGAGTTGGTCAGCCTAGAAGCAAATTAGGAATTCTCTCTCTGCAGATAGGTAGTGTGGCCTCCGTTCTAGCGCTTATCTGAGATACTCGCAGTACTGAGTTCACTGAAGTTCCCCTTGTTGACTATCTTTTGAAACTTTCTCGTATGGCAGGCAGCCGTAGCCTTTTCCTTCTGGCTCACACAAGTTGCTGCTGGGGCCTCTGAGCCATAGTTGGTAACAGAGCATTTACAGCTGCTACTTCCTCCGGTTTCTGCTGCAGGACCGTCAGTCTCCCTACAAACTCGGAAACCGGAATCCGGACCATGCACTCCAGCTAGGAGTGAGCCTTAAATCTGCTCATCCTCCAGCTCCCCTTCTCACATCCACACACTTCCCCTTCAATTCACAGACTGCCCTAAGTTCCCTCCTCCCGACCACAGAGAGCAGCTCCTCAGCAGTCAGGTTCAGAGCTCTCCCTGCTGGCCTGGAGTGGGAACTGTGTTGTGTGTTGGTTTAACTGCTAGAGAGATCCTTCGTTGCTCCCAAGCATGACATCACACTCCCTAGGAGGAAGGTAATGCCACTGTGGCGACCGTACTCCTGGGGGCGCCACAAGTGCACTGATGCCCAGCCACTGTTAGATGATTCTGCTGGTACATTGATCCAGACCACTACATTCCCCTCACACTCTACACAGCCAGAATCTGACCCTGATGAAACTCAGGTTCCCCTTCCCGCATACTATACCACCTTACACAGTGACAAAGGGGACGGTGCAGATGAAAGTGCAGATTCCTTGAGCAGGTGGGGGGGCATACTCATGGGCGACGTCAATGGCACAGAGCCCCTCATAGTATGCAAAAGTGTCTCTGCCGGTGGGAGCCGTCAGACACACCGCCGTACTATGAGGGGCCATGTGCCAGTGTCATCGCCAACGAGTGGACCCCCCTGCTTGCTCAGGATCACAGCACTTGCAAAGTTCAAATACTTACCTCTCCCTGCTCCACCGCCGTGACGTCTTCCGCATTTCCTGACAGTCACATTCTGGTCAGAGAGCGCAATGACATCACGTCTGTACGCCCTCTGCCTAAACAGTCCAAGTGCAGAGAGATAGAAGATGTGGACGACGAGGCGTCCAGACTAGTACAGGGATTCCCTTGCAAGGAGACTTATTTAATTGTATTAAAGGTTGAGAGCAATTTTTGGGGAGCACTATACTCTGGAGAATAATATATGGGGCCCACCATACACTGGAGCATTCCAAAGGTGGACATCAGACACTGGAGCAGCATTTTCAGGGCCCATTATACACTGGAGCATTAGAAATGGGGTCCATTATACATGGAGCATTATTTGGGCCCATAAGACAGTGGAGCTTCATCCATGGGGACCAACATATACTGTAGCATTATGTGGAGCTCATCATATACTGTATGGAACATTATATGGGACCAATGATTCTGTATGGAGAAATATATGGGCATCATTACTCTGTATAGCGCACTATGCGGTGGCCATAATTCTGTATGGAGTAATATACTGTCCGTTTTTGTAGCTATTGGAGAATTTAAAATGGATATCAGTCATGTGATGTAAGAAGTGAAGTATTTTTCATTGTACTATATCTCTATTTCTCTGCCATATCAAAGGATCATGAATTGTGGCATGTGTTAAAGGAGCCCATTGACACTCTTTGGCCCTGGGCCCACGAAAATCTGGAGCCATCCCTACCCCCAACAACTTTAGCCAGATAACCCCCAGTTTTCAATGTCTAACTATTATTTAAAGTAAATTAAGGTTGACAAGCTTAAGTAATAAGAATTCATGTTTTTGGCATTAAAATGGGCACTGTAGGTGTGTTTCCTGTCCTCCACTCACTGCCGACTTTTCTTCCGCATTGACTTGCATTGGGTTTCGTGTTTCAGTCGGCCTTCGACTCGATTTCGTTCGACCCGACTTTTGCGAAAGTCGGGTTTCATGAAACCCGACTCGACCCGAAAAAAGGCAAAGTCGCTCATCTCTAGTGGTGAGTTCTTCTTCAATAGAAGTCTTCAAACAGAGGCTGGACAGACATCTCTCTGGGATGATTTAGCGAATCCTGCTTTGAGCAGGGGGTTGGACCAGATGGCCCAGGAGTTCCCTTCCAACTCTACGATTCTATGATTCTATGATTCTAAAATGCATGTTACAGGGCCACCTGAGGCCTCTCAAGTCAAAGATCAACATACCTACTGGTACATTGTAGCTGGCCTTGTAACGTGCTGGGGAATAGCTAACTAAAAATGATGTATGACAGAGGGACCTACAAGATGTATAAGTCAGGGCCCTCCCAATTGTAAAAGGCGAAAAAAAAACACAACAGTACGTGTGAACAAAAGCTAAAAGGGATATTTTTTTTTTCTCTGGTTTATTTAGCCTTATATGCAAGTGATTATGCAGGAAAAACTGTTTCTTAACCTTTTTTTGGTGTGTTAAATGCAATTCAGGTTAGGTTTGGTAGTTGTTCTTGTGTATCTGTAAAAGTGGCATAATACTGCAACAAACTTATTTCCAGAAACCATATGTGAATCAGAAATGCATCACTTCATCACTTTCCCATTCGTTTCAGTCTTTTCTTCAGGCCCCCAGACCCCTTTGTAGGGTCCAGCAGAAAATTACTCGCATTTCCAATTGATCTGCATTGTACTCGCTATTTGGAATGAATACGCGATTTTTACAAAGTACTTGTTATGAGTATAGCGGTAATGAATGTTACGGTACTCACTCATCACTATCTAGAAAGTAATAATGCTCCATGTGAGAGCCTTTGGTTGCCTACCTCTAAGGAGTGATGTCATGACTGGTGGCAGGAGGGGGGTCCCCATGCCAGGTAACACAGTGTACATGACAATTCCTACTGCAGGTCAGAAACGGGAGCTTCCTTATAAATTCTGGCCAGCAGGTGGGGTTAGTGAGTCAGTAAGAAGACAGCTGAGAGAGTAAACAGGAGAGCTGTCATGGAAACGGGAGCAGTTGGAGCTCATGACAAGACAGTTAGAGACATTGGGAGTTGGTCTGTGGAGAGGGAAAGTGCAGGAGCAGAGACAAGGGGCTCTGGGGAACTAAAATTGCATATAGCTGACCCCAGAACGAAGCACTGATAATAGGGACACCAGAGTCCTTGGCTGGGCAGGAGCTTACGCCCTGACAGCCTTATCTGGAGTGCAAGGGACTGCAAGTTCCTTGGCCACACTGAACACCTGAAGGCACGGCAGCAGACCAAGAGCCCAGGGCTGACAGTGAACAAGACAGTGCTCGTGATCAAAGGCTCACGCTGTCTACCATACAGGCTAGAAACCATCACACAGGAGAAGGCCGCAGCTTAGCTACAAGCAGCAGGATCCCGAAAACAGAGCGTAGAAGGAAGGTCCCCAACCCACCTGGCAGGGTGGATCCCCTGAATGCTTCCAGGTGAGCCAGACTCAATCCATCATCTGGGTGAGGATACACTAGGAGAGGGTAGAGCTGGTTGTGCGGTGGTTCAGTAGACTGAGGATCATTGCAGGCTGTAGGCTTGTCAGAACAGGTGTGTCTTCAGGTTCTTCTTGAAGGTTTCCATTGTTGGTGAGAGTCTGATGTGTTGCGGCAGAGAGTTCCAGAGTATGGGGGAAGCACGGGAGAAGTCTTGTACAGTATGCAGTTGTGGGAAAAAGAGATGAGGGGGGAGTAGAGAAGGAGATCTTGAGAGGATCGAAGGTTGCATGTGGTTAGGTACCGGGAGACCGTATCACAGATGTATGGGGGAGACAGGTTGTGGATGGTTTTGTATGTCATGGTTAGAGTTTTGAACTGAAGCCTCTGGACAATAGGAAGCCAGTGAAGGGCCTCGCATAGGGGGGAGGCAGGGGAATAGCGGGGAGACAGGTGGATTAGTCGGGCAGCAGAGTGGAGGATAGGCTGGAGTGGTGCCAGAGTGCTGGAGGGGAAGCCAGAGAGTAGGAGGTTGCAGTAGTCAAGGCAGGAGATGATAAGGGCGTGCACAAGTGTTTTTGTGGTTTCATGGATGAGGATTGCGCAGATCCGGGAAATATTTTTGAGTTTGAGGCGGCAGGAGGAGGCAAGGGCTTGGATATGGGGTTTGAAAGAGAGGGCAGAGTCGAGGATCACCCCAAGGCACCGAGCGTGCGGGACTGGGGAAAGAGAACAGCCATTGACATTGATGTTGGAGGTCTGTTGGAGGGGTAGAGTGAGCTGGGGGAAAGATGTTGAATTCTGTTTTGTCCATGTTCAGTTTGAGAAAGCGAGCAGAAAAGAAGGCTGAAATAGCAGATAGACATTGTGGGATTTTGGACAGTAAGGAGGTGAGGTCAGGTCCAGATAGGTGGTACTGCAAGCCGTGGGTTTCTATGAGCTGTCCCAGGCCGAAGGTGTAGATGGAGAAGAGTAGGGGTCCGAGGACTGAGCCTTGAGGAACTCCGACAGACAGGGGGCGAGGTGAGGAGGTGGTGTGTGAGAGGGAGACACTAAATGTTCGGTCTGTTAGGTATGATGAGATCCAGGATAGGGCCAAGTCTGTGATGCCAAGAGATGAGAGAATCTGCAGCAGGAGGGAATGATCCACGGTGTCGAAGGCAGAAGACAGGTCCAGGAGAAGGAGGACAGAGTAGTGTCGCTTGCTCTTGGCGGTTAGTAGGTCATTAGTGACTTTAGTTAGGGCAGTTTCAGTTGAGTGATGTGTTCGCTTTGTGATAAACATATATTTTGGCACTTTAACAACAGACTTTTTATTCTTCACATACTGCAAACAACGAGGTCAATATTATACCAATCAAGGCTAATTTTGCTACTAGATCATAATCCTGAACCAAAAGATTGTGTGTCAAGAATCTTGCTTATCCGTGTAAGCGATGGCAAAAGCAGATTTTCCACAACATTCAGAATTGAATTATTATGAAAATTTGGCCCAAGGTAGCAAATTTGGTCAATTATTTTAGTGAGCAATTTGAGAAAATCCAATGGAATTTTTCCATAGACTGTTTGTTTTAGGCCGGAGACACACTAGCGATAAAATCGGACGAATGCAATGCAATAAAAAATTGCATTGCATTCGTCCCAATGTTATTCTATGTTGCTGCTCCCATCATGCGTTTTTTTATCGGATCCATTCCTCGGAAGACTTCTCCTAGTCAACAGGAAATAGCAGGAGGCATGGCAAGGAAGCTTTAGGATGCAAATTTCTCTTGCAGCATAAAAAAAAAACCAGGAAGAACGCCTCCATGGAGTCCTCCATCATGTCCACGCCAGTCAATGTGGAAATGCTGATAGTTCTGGTCCAGGAGAGGCCAGAACTATGGGACCAGAGAGATCCCCACTATGCTGACCGCACACGCAGGGAGGCAGCGTGGAGACGAATCTGTGCCCAGATGTTCACTGGATATGCGGCAAGACCTCGGGAGGAGCAGGAGCAAATTAGTAAGTGAAATAATGTGTACACATAATCAAATCCCCAAATGTAATCTGCTCAATGTAAGTCCCAATATGTGTCGTCATTGCTCACATATCTGGACATAATTACTCCGCCATTTTTATTGTGTGTATATTTACAACATCTAAATTACAACTCCCTGACTGGTGGCACCATGATGAATTTGGCTTACAAAAATTGAAATATTTAGCTAATTGTTCTGCCACCAAATGCAGTGCTCTCCTTGTTTTTTTGCCTGTATCTTAGCCACTATATAACTTTTGTTTTTTGACTCAAAACATCATAGATGTTCGCATTATTACCACAGGTTTTTCTACATTTTGTTAGCAATTCTGTTGGTTAGAAGGTCCTTTGTAGTAGGCCTCAACCTTTTCCTTTTTTTTATTGGTGTGGAGCCATCAGGAATATAATTCATATCATTTGTAAAATGTGTGCCTAAGCATAGGTAAACCCTTGATACCATAGCCATATGTGTGGTGTAACAAAATCCTGTGTTTTTGTTCACATTGTAATAACTGATGTGACAAGGTGTTGGCGCAGCTGCAGGGACACATATAGGAGGGAGAGACAGCTGAGGTCCCGTAGTGGAGCGGCTGGAACCACAAAGAGAAAATACCTGTACTTCGACCGCCTACATTTCCTTGCTCCTGTAATGGATCTGAGACCGTAAGTGCATGTTTTAATGTAGTACTTTGGATATTCTCTATGCAAAATGTAATTTATGTTATTTTTTCCATTGTAGCACCGAGTCAAACCTCACAGAGAGGGAGACGGGTTCCGACTCTGAGGTGGTGATTGTTCCTGAGTCGGATGTTGCTGCAGGGTCCGGCCCACCTGCAGGACTTCCCAGAGCCACACCACCACCACCAAGATCACCACCACCAGAATCTATTAGCCAGGCAGCACAGCATGATGACCAGGGCAACAGTAGCAGCCCCACCATGCCACTGGATCCCTCTCCACAGCCTTTGGCCCTACCACGACGAGGCAGGCGCAGGAGAGGAGCACCTTTGGGAACAAGAATGCAGGTGGACCAAGGTGTATTAGACTACTTGTCCACAGCTGCTCATGATGATGGGGAGGAGGCTTATGGGCGCAGTCTGGCACAGTATTTGAGGGCAATTCCCTGTGGGTACAGGCTGCGTACGAGAGGGGCTTTCCAAACCATTTTGGATGCCAGCACACCACCCAATAATCCCCGCAGTGTGTTTCAGTTTCTTGAAAGGTGGCAGCTGTCAGATGAGAATCAAATTGATAGGCTGGTTGGACTTGATGTGACAAGTCAACCATCCTTGGATCCTGTTTCTCCTCCTCCTCCTCCGCCACGGGTGCCAACACCTCCGCCTCAGCCTGCACACATCCCCAATGTGGCTCCACAGGTCCAATATATGGGCCAGGGCGCACATGCCCAATATGGCCACTTTAACATACCCAATGTTGGTGGGTGGCCACAACATGGGTATGTTAGACAAGGACATATTGGGGGATATGGGCAATTAGGGCAGCCCTACCAGAACTACCCACACCAATATCAAAATTACCCCTACCCAAACCCACAAATTGATCCTGGCAGGATGCAACAGATGGCACAGCCAGCTGCCAGCGCACAGGGGGACAGAGATGTTGCCCAGCAACCAAGGCCAAATGTCCAAACAGGCCCCCCACCTTCACCACCCCCAACCTACCATGACTTGTAGGTTTTCCTTTTTCCCTTGATGTAATGTTTTGTGTTTTATACATGATGTTTCATTTTTGGTTTGCACTGTTAAATACTAATGTGCTGATAACATTAGGCCATATGGCATTACTATGGTTATTTGGTACCGCAATACCAAAAGAAAAAACAAGTAATAAACTTGTTAACATTCACAATGTGTGTCTGTTCATGTTCGTACATGTTCTGCAATGTGTTAGATAGATAGATAGATAGATAGATAGATAGATAGAGTGAAAAGTACTGTTTAAAAAAAAAAAAAAAGGCCAAGCAAACAATCTTTATGAGAACACAACACAACCAAAGCACTACATAGATAAAGCATCATCTTGCCAGGGAGTAGCACCCTGAGGTGTTAGAAAATAAGTTGTAAACACATCACGTACTTTGAGTCCGGAAATTGGACGACGGGGTGGGTTTACATGTGTCCTAGGCCTAGACACATTTGCAGACTCCACTTCAGCATCATCATGTGAGGGGCAGTCATGAATTCTTGTGAAGTTATGTAGGACAACACAGGCTTTAATAACTTAATTGACATTAGCTTCACTCAGCTGAATTGTGGACTGTAGAACCCTCAACTTGGCCGTAAGAATACCAAAGGCACACTCCACCAATCGGCGAGCACGTGATAGGCGAAAGTTAAATATTCTACGCCGGTGGTCAAGGGCTCGTCGTGGATATGGTCTCATGACATGTCTGGTCAATTGAAACGCCTCATCTGCGACAAGAACATAAGGCACCGGTTCCAGATTTGAGTTGGGAAGCTGACGTTTGAGGTGGTAGGTCAAGCTCATTATTACGCAGCCGCCAACCCATAATGGAAGAATTGAAGACTCTGGAGTCTCCAGTTCTTCCATAGGCCCCAATATCTACAATTATAAACCTGTAGTGAGTGTCAACCAAAGCCAA
The DNA here is from genome assembly GCF_039654945.1 of Dendrobates tinctorius. Classification (NCBI taxonomy): domain Eukaryota; kingdom Metazoa; phylum Chordata; class Amphibia; order Anura; family Dendrobatidae; genus Dendrobates; species Dendrobates tinctorius. The sequence goes on from NW_027361683.1 coordinate 6,112,871, forward strand.
CAATACTACAGAAAAATATTGTTTATAATTATAGAATTGGGACCCTGAGTTCGGCGGCTTCCGCACACGGATGTGCTTCCCATCTAGGGCTCCAATACATTGTGGAAACTGGCACGTGTCCTCAAATCCACGGGAGATACGCAACCAGTCAGGTATTTTGGGCTCCGGCATTACCACATGATGGAGTCTGGTCCAGATTTCGGAGCATGTAGACCGTACAATGCCAGAGATTGTGGATTTCCCAATTAAAAATTCTAAATGCAGACCAGCATATGAAAGGCCAGTTGAAAGGAAGCTAAAAAAAAAAAAAAAAAAAAAAAAAAGACATGAGTACACAGCCCAACAAACAACAGATACAGTTTCAAACACATTTAAAGTCGAGGAATTCTAAAGTAGGCATGATGAACATTAAATTACATGCCATGGCTTGGTTAGTAAGCCACAAGCATATTAATGTTTTGGGGAAATGTGGTGGAAAAAATTTAAGAAAATAGGGCAATAAGAAATAAGGTTCAAGGTCTGTTAAATAAATATGCTGCTTCACACATCATCAACATATTGGTTTGAGACATACCGTAAGGTGAGGTGTAGACGCTCCTCAGCAGAAATAGCTTTGCGCATCCTCGTGTCCTGAAACGTGATCCCAGGGCGCACAATCTCCAGCAAAATATCAAAGGTAGCAAGGCTCATCCGACAATATTGAAAGAACTTCTCCGGATGGCTACGCAGAGATGTATAGAGACGGTGGAAATGGCCTTTAGATATCCTTCGGAGCAAAAGTGGATGGACCCACATTCGCCTACGCCTCCTTGGATCCACAATCACAGGGTATTGCTCCCCAAAACGTCGGGATATAACCCAATAGAAAAGAACACGCTCAGTGGTGTTAAAAGTGAGCCTGTCTGTCATGTTTAGCACAAAGCAGAGCTAACCAAATCCAAGCACTGACTGTATGTCAAAGGTAGCAGGCTCACACCTTTTGGAAAGCCCATAAATATAGGGCGGGATGATTTTTTAAATGAGTTTCAGGCCTAAAAAACGTTATTTGTCAATTTTGGAATGGTCAGAAAAAAAATCGCCAGAAGGATGTCAAACGGATGCTTACATGCGATTAAAATCGGATCAATGAAGAAAAATCGCATCAAAAATGGATCACTGGTCAAGAAACCTTTGTGCGATTTCGGACTGTTAAAATCGGATTGATTTTTTAATGGTTGTGTGTGACTCCAGCCTTACCCATTACTTTGGGAATCTACGAAGATTTTGCGAATTTTTGTAATGTACTTATTATTCATTGTCAAAGTGACCTCAGCACAGAAATGGATGTGTTAACAACTAGCAGCCTATTTAATTATACGGAATGAAGTCAGACTGTTTGTGTATTTTTAAATTAAATTATATCTATCTTAGTCATTTTTGATCAGACAGACCATTTTTTTTTCAGAACACTGACTCAAACTAATAGTGCCTCTGTCAGAGGTGACATCAGTCTGCTGTGACTGAGATCAGTGCTGTGCCAAATATTTCAAAGCAACCTCCATTTTTTTGCATCAAATATATAGGCTGGAGGTAAAGAAGGCCAATTGTGGCCTGCGTTTCATAATACTACTGCCCGGGCATCTTGCGCAAGAGGTGGTATTGGTGCTTCTGTAGGTACGTGTGCCAACTGGGGGGTGGTCCCTTTCGGCTGCGGAACAGACAGGAGGAAGACACAGGAATCTGTTCAATCAGGTCCAAAACTTTATTGGGTGTCCTCCTGACATCCACGGCATGCACGACAGCTTCTGCCCCCTGGCCCAGGTACCCGTCACCTCCTGCTGCTACAATTGGCAAAGATCCTCCAGGTTCTTTCACTGTGGCTGCCGTTACTGTACCCAAACCTTTCGTCAGTCACTGCCGTCCTTTCCTGTGGCTGCCTTCTCAGGGCCGCCCCCCTCTCTGAGTAACCGTCTCAGGCTCTCCTTTGTCCTTCCTGAGCTTTTCCTCTCTCCGTCCTTTCCTGTGCTCTTCTCACTTCTCTCTTCCTCCTGGGTGTCTCTCTGCCCTGCCCCCTGGGACTCTCCTTCCTTATATCTCCTTTTTCTGGAAATCCCCTTCTCAGTCCCGTAACTCCGCCCACCATTACTATGCAATTTCCCTAGCCTAAGGCTTGCTGTTAAGTCCTTTTCTCACTGCTCTCTGTCTCCATCTTGTGGCCAAAACCCGGTCCTGTTTCTCACTGCTCTCTGTCTCCATCTTGTGGCCAAAACCCGGTACTACGTCGTCCTGCACTAATTCCCAGCTGTTAGCCATACACATACAATAAAGCATAGTGTACATCATCCCTTACATGTTCTTTCCATCTCAGACAGGTCCATGGGTCAGTCCACCCCCTACAATTCTACTAGCAACTCTCACATTTTTAGCCTTGGTGGGATTGCACTACCCTGTAAAATGATTTTGTGGCTACTTGACAGCCTGAATACATGTGAGGAATGCCTGTTTGTTAGGGAATACCCACATGTATTCAGGCTGTCATGTAGCTGCAAATCATGCAGCTGCCGCGACAGAAACTAAATCTCAGAGCACTTCCATATACTCATCGATCACCTGAGCATGCTCGGGAAAACCCGAGCAACGAGCATACTCGCTCATCACTAGTGATTATAGCATGTGGTCCACAATGAGTGCCAGACACAGGTGGTGTAGGTCCTTAGTATGTACAGAGAATTATATTGGAATCATGATATATCCCTATCCCCATATAGTTACATCAGTGGAGATTTAAAAAGGGATTAGAGAGAGTCGCATGTCTGAACTAATGTATCTAAAAAATTGCATGTGCATCTGACCTGGATCATAAACCATATCCATCATTAACCACAACTTCATGTCAAAAAACAATTCAAAGTGTGTAAAAAAGTGCCAGGGTAATATATTAATAGGGGAAAGAGTTAAAGGGAATCTGTCACCTATTTTTTGGTATATAAGATGTGGCCACCGCCATCAGGGGCTTATCTACAGCATTACAGAATGCTGTAGATAAGCCCTCGATGTAACCTGAAAGAGAAGAAAAACGAGTTATATTATACTCACCCAGGGGCGGTCAGGGTCCAGTCCGAGTCCGGAGGGTGTCGCGGTCTGGTCCAGCGCCTCCCATCTTCTAGCGATGACATCCTTCTCTTTGCTTCCCATCGCGGCTCCGGTGCACTGCTCTGCCCTGTTGAGGACAGAGCAGAGTACTGCAGTGCGCAGGCGCTGGACCTCTTCCGGTGCCTGCACACTGCAGTACTCTACTCTGCCCTCAACAGGGCAGAGCAGTGCGCCTGCACCAGAGCCACGACAGGAAGCAAAGAAGAGGATGTCATCGCTAGAAGATGGGAGGCGCAGGACCGGACCGCGACACCCTCCGGACCCAAACCGGACCCGGACCTCCCCTGGGTGAGTATGATATAACTGGTGGTCAGTGGGTTAAAGTACCCTGAAGACTGGAAGTCAGTGGGGGTGTCTGGAGTGTACGTACTGTGTGGAAAACATCAGTGGTGTATATTGAAGCTGAGGCCTGTAGCGCTGTTGATGGGGGCGCCTGCGTAGTGTGCTGGAGATAGAAACTACAAGGGAAAGAGGAGGCATAAGCAAAGGTGTACCTGGCGCCTGCGTAGTAGCACTGGGGGAAGGGAGGGGGAGAGAGAGAGGAGAGAGTGTCAGACTGAGCTGTGAAGCAAGATAGATGAGGAGAGAGGAGAGAGGGAGGGCACAAAACAGGGAGGGAGAAGAGGTAGGGAGATAGAACAGAAGCAACAGAGGAGTGGGAAGAGAACATAAAGAGAAGGAATTAATGAATGAGGTGAATAAAATGAGTATAATGAATGAAATGGATCAAAGGGATTGAAAAGAGCAAGGAAATAAAAATAGAATGAAATAAGAGGGGAAGAAATAAATCTAGAGTAAAAATGATAAAAAAAAAAAAAAAGGGAAATAAAAACTAAAAAATGAAAAAAATGATGAAAAAATGAAAAGAAAAGAAAAGGAAAATAATGAAGAAATAAAAAATAAAATAAAAAAATGAAAAATGAAATGGTAATAGAACGAAATGGAAATAAAGATAAAAAAATGAAAATAATGAAAGAAAGGAAGAAATAATAATAATGATAATAATAAAAATTGAAGAAATAAAAAATGAAGAAACGAAAATTGATAATGAAAAAATGAAAAAAATATAAAATTAATAATAACGAAAAAATGATGAAAATGAAAAAATGAAAAAATGAAAAAAGAAAAAAGGAAAAAAAATATATTGAAATAAATGGGAAAAGTTGAAAAAGGAAAAAAGATAAAAAGGAAAAAAATAGAAAAAAATAAAAAAAATTAAAAAAATAAAGATAAAAAATAAGAATAGAAAAATACCAGTAGTTATCCTGATGGGAGTAAAATGTAAGGGTCAAGGCGCCTGAAAAATTAGGAAGAGTTAGTATACAGAAGAAGTGAAAGTCAACATGCTATACACATACCTGCAAATATAAAGTTCACATTTTACGTATGCAACAGAATCAGACAACAAGCAGGCAAGCAAGAAACCAGTGCTATTACTTATCTGAAAATCATATCTAGTAATTGAGAGACCGAGTGGTTAGTGGCTATGAAGTGATGGGGAAGAGGAAGCCATGTCTTTTTGCATCTAATGGTCGATTTGTGGCTCGCTATACGGTCACGGATGTGTTGTGTCGCTTAACCGACAAAGTAGACCACACGGGCATTTTACCACGTATACAACATTGTTGGACTCACAGGTGAAGAAACCTTTTATGACATACTGTTTGCCAGAGTGTGGGTGGGTAATAGTGCTAGATTTAATAACAGCATGCACATCCCAAACAGGGAAATGTGCCATTCCTCTCAGTGCTGAGGAAAATTTGTCTGGGGACCCGGGTAAAGCTGCCCAAGTCGGCTTTGACGACCCTGTCTCGAATATTGTGAGGTCTTCTTTTGCACATTAATGGTGGAGTCTTAAATGCCTCGACCTGCGGATATGACCATGCGAGCATCGGCCAGTGTTTTCGGATGATGTTATAGACTTTAGGCATGATGGGGTGGTGGGTGTGGATGAAGGTAATACGTTCAGGTTTAGATTGAACAGTTTGTTGAGGGACCGGGTTGAGAGCCAAAGTTTTTTCTTTATTGAGGAGATTTTGAGGGTAATGGTGAGCCAAAAATTTTTTTGACATTTCATCGAGATGTTCCGGCAGAAGCTGTGGGTTTGACACTGCGTATCACACGTTTAAACTGTGAGCGGGGTAAGCTATGTTTGATGGAAGTAGGATGGTAACTGTCATTATGGAGTAAACTGTTGGAGTCAGTGGGCTTTGAAAAGATGTCATTGGAGAGGTATCCACTGGCTTCTCTGGTGACAAAGGTGTCAAGGAATGAAATTTGTGATGAGCTACAGCTCAATGTGAACAGGAGTTCAGGGCGAATCGAGTTAAGGTATTCAGTGAAGGTGACCAGGGTGTCGTGAGGACCTGTCCATAGACAAAAAAATATCATCTATGAAATGTAGCCAACAGATGTTATGTTGTCTAAATAGGGCATCTCAGTATACGAAAGCACGTTTGAAGGCGTCCATATATATGTTAGGGTACGCCGGCGCTACATTTGCGCCCATTGCGGTGCCTTGAATCTGTAGGAATAATCTGTCACTGAAAAGGAAAAAGATCTCCTGTAAAATCAGAGATAGAAAATCAAGACACATTTGTTGAGAATTTCTATTGAGGTCAGACTGCTCGAGGAGGTCACCAACTGCTTTTATACCTAGATCATGCCAGATATAGGTATAGAGGCTTTTAACGTCAAAGGTGACGAGAAGACACTCAGATGGGATAGAAGGTAGCTGTTGGAGAGTTTTAAGAAAGTGACCTGTGTCAAGAACGAATGACCTCATGGTTTTAGTGAATGGCGTAAGTACTTTTTGAGAAAAATAGAGATGGGGGCCAGGAAGGAATCAGTGGAAACGACAATTGGTCTGCCAGGGGGATTGGTGAGGGATTTGTGTATTTTGGGAAGAGTATAAATGACAGGGGTCACCGGATGCTGATTTGATAAAAATGCGACTGTCTTAGAGTCAATGGTGTTAAGTGGTAAATGTTTCCTCAAGAGTGTGTCAATTTTATTCCTAATATCTATGGTAGGGTCACAGGGAATTTTCTTGTAGGTGGATGTGTTGGATAGTTGCCTGAGAATTTCAGCATATAATCTGTGGTGTTCTGTATAACAATAGCCCCACCCTTGTCTGCTGGTTTTATAACGATTTTATTGTTATCTTTAAGGGACTGAAGGGCCTGCTTCTCAAGGGGGGAAAAATTGCTGTGGGTCGGCAAATGTCCAGAATGATGTTGGCCTCAGTGGCATGGGAGTTTTGAGGGGGGTTGAAGTTACTCCTGTTCCGCAAACCAAGATTAATGATACTTAATTCAGGAATGGGGTTCTCCACTGGTGCAGGAACCCTATTCCTGTTTGAGCCCTGAGGAGATTCAAAGTGGGTCTTGAGCCGCAGGTTGCGGTAAAAGAGTTGTAGGTCTTAGGACAACCTGAATTTGTCCCATGGGGATGTTGGACAAAAGGACAAGGCCCGCTGGAGGACGGCCAATTCAGCGGGGTCGAGCATGTAGGAAATGTTCACCACCAAGATGGGGGCCTTACCTGGGACCTCATAGTCATACGGTCTGCGTTGTTTCCGGGCGGCCCTCCGAATCGGTCTCCTCTGGGTTGGGTATTGGTTCTCATATTTTGGCGCTTGGCTAAAAAACGATTTTGTGAGTAGCTGTTGGTGGATCTGTCGCTGTCAGTGCTTAGTGATCCCTGGCGATGATATCCATGGTTTGTTCGTCTGTTGCTGGAGGAAGCAGAGTCGTTCTATCGATATACCTGACCTAGAGAATAATCCTCAGAGTCTCTATGAAACTTTGAATGTATCTTGTCTTGTAGGCTACTTTATCATGCTTTCATGCTGTTAACTCTCGTACTACGTGTCCCCTCTGCTCATCTCAGGACCTCTGCCTGGTCCCTGCCAGACCGGACTTCTACATATGGCACTTTAGGTATGCCTCTCCTCTGTCCGTCATATCCCCTTTCTTTTCCTTACAGCAGTTTCCTCTACTGGTCCAAACCTCTTGTTTGTTTCCTCCTTTTTCAGCCCCTCCTGCATATTCATACTGCCGTGATTGTTCCTTTTTCTCTTGTGCTTTAAGGTCAGTCTCCATGCTTGCACTGCCTAATTATGTTGCATTTTTGTCATTTGCTCTATTATGCCAGCCTCGCCGTAACCGAGCTCCACGGCTGCTTCCATCAATATTTACTGGATCTAACTCCAATATCCTATGGGCTAACTCATTGATTTGACAATTTTGATCTACAATGATTTTGCACACAACGATCTTGTACATGATGATTTTGTGCATAGTGTAAATATGTAATTGTGTAAATATGTATATCTGTAAAAACCTCTACAGAGTTTGTACATTTTTGTCATTATCACTGTATATAGCCTAATGTCTATCTTTGTATGTGTCTTTTCTAGTGAGGTTTCAAAAAGACCCGACATAGGGTCTAAACATTACCTCAACGCACTATTTCCCTGTGGTGTCTTCAATAAAAAAATTTTTGCATTTAAAATCAAAATTTCCCAGAGTGCAGCTGTTTTTTCTTCACTCTCCACTAGAGATGAGTGACTTTGCCTTTTTTCGGGTCGAGTCGGATTTCATGAAACCCGACTTTTGCAAAAGTCGGGTCGAACGAAATCGGCTGATTATCGTGAAAAGTCGAAAACCGACTGAAACACGAAACCCAATGCAAGTCAATGGGGAAGAAAAGTCGGCAGTGAGTGGAGGACAGGAAACACACCTACAGTGCCCATTTTAATGTCAAAAACATCAATTCTTATTACTTAAGCTTGTCAACCTTAATTTACTTTATAATAATAGTTAGGCATTGAAAACTGGGGGTTATTTGGCTAAAATTGTGGGGGGGGGTAGGCCTGGCTCCAGATTTTCGTGGGCCCAGGGCCAAAGAGTGTCAATGGGCTCCTTTAACACATGCCACAATTCATGATCCTCTGATACGACAGAGAAATAGCGGTATAGTACAATGAAAAATACTTCACTTCTTACATCACATGACTGATATCCATTTTAAATTCTCCAATAGCTACAAAAACAGACAGTATATTACTCCATACAGAATTATGACCACCGCATAGTGCGCTATACAGAGTAATGAGGCCCATATACTGTATTTCTCCATACAGAATCATTGGTCCCATATAATGTTCCATACAGTATATGATGAGCTCCACATAATGCTACAGTATATGTTGGTCCCCATGGATGAAGCTCCACTGTCTTATGGGCCCAAATAATGCTCCACTTTAATGGGCCCCATTTCTATTGCTCCAGTGTATAATGGGCCCTGTAAATGCTGCTCCAGTGTCTAATGTCCACCTTTGGAATGCTCCAGTGTATGGTGGGCCCCATATATCATTCTCCATACTATAGTGCTCCCCAAAAATTGCTCCCAACCTTTAAAACAATTAAATAAGTCTCATCGCTAGGGAGTCCCTGTACTAGTCTGAACTTCTTGTCGTCCCCATCTTCCATCTCTCTGCACTTGGACTGTTTAGGCAGAGGGCGTACAGACGTGATGTCATTGCGCTCTATGACCTGGAAACGTGGAAGACATCACGGCGGTGGAGCAGGGAGAGGTAAGTACTTCAACTTTGCAAGTGCTGTGATCCTGAGAAAGCAGGGGGGCCCACTCGTTGGTGATGGCTCTGGCACAGGGCCCCTCATAGTACGGTAGTGTGTTGGACGGCGGAAGTGTCTCCCACTTCCCACCGGCAGAGACACTTTTACGTACTATGAGGGGCCCTGTGCCAGTGCCGTTGCCCATGAGTATGCCCCCCCACCTGCTCAAGGAACCTGCACTTTCATCTGCATCTTCCTCTTTGTCACCGTGTAAGGTGGTATAGTATGCGGGAAGGGGAACCTGAATTTCATCAGGGTCAGATTCTGGCTGTGTAGAGTACCAGGGGAATGTAGTGGTCTGGGTCAATGTACCAGCAGAATCATCTAGCAGTGGCAGGGCATCAGTGCACTTGTGGCGCCCCCAGTAGTACGGTCACCACAGTGGCATTACCTTCCTCCTAGGGAGTGTGATGTCATGCTTGGGAGCAACAAAGGATCTCTCTAGCAGTTAAACCAACACACAACGCAGTTCCCATTGCAGGCCAGCAGGGAGAGCTCTGAACCTGACTGCTGAGGAGCTGCTCTCTGTGGTCAGGAGGAGGGAAGTTAGGGCAGTCTGTGAAGGGAAGGGAAGTGTGTGGATGTGAGTAGGGGAGCTGGAGGATGAGTAGAGTTAAGGTTCACTCCTAGCTGGAGCGCATGGTCCGGATTCCGGTCTCCGAGTTTGTAGGGAGACTGACGGTCATGCAGCAGAAACCGGAGGAAGTAGCAGCTGTAAATGCTGTTACCAACTAAGGCTCGGAGGCCCCAGCAGCGACTTGTGTGAGCCAGAAGGAAAAGGCTATGGCTGCCTGCCATACGAGAAAGTTTCAAAAGAGAATCAACAGGGGGAACTTCAGTGAACTCAGTATTGCGAGTACCTCAGATAAGCGCTAGAATGGAGGCCACACTACCCATCTGCAGAGACAGAATTCCTAATTTGCTTCCAGGCTGACCAACTCCTTCTCCATCTGTACTGGTCCTGTACAGCACTTACCAAGTACAGGTAAAGGAACTGCACAACTGTGTCTGTCATCTTCTCCTGCGCCTGGCGCACGACTCTGCTACATCCTGCACTGCACACCATCTACCAACTCTTTCATCTGCCCTGCGAATACAGCCCTACCTGTGCAGGGCTTCTACATCTTAGCTGCACCACAACATCTGTCCCAGAGAAGCGACACTGCAGTGCTGGTCAATCTGATCAGAAACCACAGGTGGCATCACGTATCATTCACCTATTAATGTTATTCACCCCTTTGCATGGACGCCCAGGCCCACGGACCGGGTCACCACCACCGTGACACATCCCTCTGAGACACCGGCCCGGTACCGATTAACCCCACTGCCCTGGCTGGCCACCCACACTCCATGTCAGATTCATCTTGGACTGGGGAATTCACGATTTGACTTGATAACCCAGGCATGGTATGTGGGAAAGAGCTACATGGACTAATGTGAAGTGCCAGGACCCAGCACTTGATGACTCAGTGCTTGCATTTTTTGAAACTTCAGAAGAGGAGGGCATATTTGCTGGAGTCTGTTTCGGCGATGTAAGCCAAAACCAGTTCCTGATGCTCCGGCTTTAAAAGTGGTTAACCTACTCCCAGAAAAGGTAGCCTTCCAGGCGTTCCGGAGCCAGACCATGACGCAGGCTCAACACCTCCTGCCTTAGCTGCTATTGTGCTTTTGCCACTATCAGCAGATGCACCACCACCATCAGTACCAGCTGGCCCCCCCACACCCACGTCCGCGGCCTCTTCCACCATACCTCCAAATTTTGGAGAAAATGTACCCAAAATAACATCAGATATATGGTACTGTATAAGAAGCGTACAGCTCTATACAGTCAAAGGATAATTGTCAATCACCCTATATATTTCATGAGTCACACAGAGACACTCACAGGCTCAGTATGGATTAGACAAGAATATAAAAAGTAGAAAAAGGGTACAGTATCATCAGATACCAGGTATATATAGTATAGTTTAAACATTCTAAATCTCCGTATATATATTTCAGGAGGCAGACAAAGACGCTCTCAGGCTCAGTATGGATTACAAAACAATATAAAAAGCCGTAAAACGGTAATGGATATGAAGCGTACAGCTGTACACAGTGTAGGGGTCATTGTCAATCTCAGTATTTATTTCCACAGTCGGATACAGACTCTCATTTGGTCAGTTTGGATTAGACCAGAATATAAAAAGCAGTAAATGGGTAATGTATTACAAGCGTAGAGCTGTATACAATGTTGGGGTAATTTTTAAATCTACATATAAATTGCAGGAGTAACCCACAGACTCTCACACGCTCAGGGTGGATCACACCACAATATAAAAAGAAGATGCGCAAGAAATAATCACACATGTGGGCCAATGTTCCAGGTGTCAATGATACACTTAGAGTGGTTGGTGGAGGAGGACTTCCTGGCAGAAAGGGTACAGTATCACCAGATACCAGGTATATGTAGCATAGTTTAAACATTAAAAATGTACATCTATATATCAGGAGTAGTGTTGAGCCACCCCGCTAGTGTTCGGTTCGGTTCGTCGAACAGGAGGCAAGTTCGTTGAATGTTCGTCGAACGCTCGACGAACACCGTCGAGCCCCATTGAAAACAATGGCAGGCAAACACAAACACATACAAACACATAGAAAACAATTACAAAACACCTTAAAAGGTGTCCCAAAGCAGACAAAATGCTCAGAAGACAAAAATAACATATGGAAAAGGGCAACTACATATAGAAAAGAGGTGGAGGAGTAAAAGAGGAGGAGACACAGATATAGGCATGCCATTCCCTTATAAAGTCAAGAAAGGCTGGACTAAAAATCTAAAATAAAAAAAAAAATCTAAAATTCTAAAATCGAAGATGATCATATACCGTTGGACTTCCCACCATAAATTATGCCAACTGCCGATCGGGCGGCATTATTCCCACGACCCTCCGAATAGCGTCCATGAAGGCAAAGTGTTTGGTTTCCGGGGGCAGTATGGTTGCAAAGCTGAACCTTAAAGGAATGTCCAGAAGGGCACCACCAGGAGTGGAGCCTGCAGCTTAATTGGACTCCACACGGGCAACCTCAACCATGCCAGCCACGGAAAAGATGGACAGATTGCAAGCTTTGTCGATTCTGTGGGTGGTGGTGCATGGCCGTTTTTAGTTGTGCTAGCGTTTTGTCAGCTTAATTCCATTAACGAACGAGACTCCGGCATGACCCCGCGGTCCGCGTCCAGCTTACTAGAGGACACGCGAGGCTCTGGCACGTGAGATCGAGCAATAACAGGACTGTCATGACCTTACATGTCCGGGGCTGCATGCGCGCTACACTGAAAGGACCAGCGTGTGTCACTTACAGGTGCGGATAACCCGCTGAACCATGTTAGGGATGGGGATCTGGGATTCCAATTCTTCCCCGCGAACGAGGATTTCCCAGTAAGTGCAGGTCAACCGTAATTCCGGAATTAGGCCTAACCGGCATTCCAGAAAGAATGTGAAAAAATTAATTGTCCAAACCACAGGTGCTGTAGCTTGCTTAACAGCTGGGCTCCTCTGCTGAGTAGCACGCAGTTCTTACATAAACAGGCGGCATAGCTTGGTTCACAGGTGGGCAACTCTGCTGAGTAGCAGACAGTGCTTACATAAACAGGCAGCATAGCTGGGTTCACGGCTGGGCTCCTCTGCTGAGCAGTAGACACAGGTACTAGGCCCAAAGTATTGACTGGGCTAAATGGAGTTAAAAAATGGTTCTTACATAAACAGGCGGCACAGATTGGTTCACAGGTGGGCTCCTCTGCTGAGTAGCAGACACAGTTACTAGGCCCAAAGTATTAACTGGGCTAAATGCAGTCAAAAACTGGTTCTTTCATAAACAGGCTGCATAGCTAGGTTCACGGGTGGGCTCCTCTGCTGAGTAGCAGACAGTGCTACAAGGCCCAAACGGATTTTCTGGACAAGATGCGGTAAAAAATTTTTAGAAACACACACGGTGTAGCTCCTTGACAGGGGCACTACACCACTGGCTACCAGACACCGCTACTATGCCATGAAACTGTCTATTAACATTTAAAACCATTATTAATGTGAAAATAAAGTTATGCTTTTGGTGAAAGAACCGTTCTCGAACGGAACCTCGAACAGCCGAATTTTAAGCAAAGTCTTCGAGTTCGACGAACGGCTCGAACACCGCCCAGAACAGCTCGAATTTGAACTTGGCGAACAGGTCGACTCGAACACCGCTCATCTCTAATCAGGAGGCAGACTCAGACGGTCTCAGGCCCAGTATGGATTCGACAAGATTGTAGAAAGTTGAGAAAGGGTACAGTATCACCGGATAACAGGTATACATGTAGCATAGTTTACACATTAAAAATCTATGTCTATATATCAGGAGGCAGACTCAGACGGTCTCAGGCCCAGTATGGATTCGACAAGATTGTAGAAAGTTGAGAAAGGGTACAGTATCACTGGATACCAGGTATATATAGCATAGTTTAAACATTAAAAATCTCCGTGTATATTTCCGTAGTCCGACAAAGACACTCACAGCCTCAGCATGGATTAGACAAGAATCTAAAAAGTAGAAAAAGGGTAATGTATTCGAAGCGTACACCAGTATACAATGTTGGGGTATTTTTCAATCTTCATATATATTTCAGTCTCAGTAAGATAGTCCAGACTCTCCGCAAGAGAAAACGAGATGGATACAAGTACAGAGGGAAAGTCGAGTGATTGCAGAAATTTTGGAATTACTAATCACGGGAAAAACTCCCAGGAGAATTCTCAGAGGCGATGCTAAACCTTAATTACTTTGTCTGTGGAGACAGCGAAAACAGTTCTTGTGAAGAAAGGTTTGCTGTATCGCAGTACCATGGATCCCATCACCGTTACTCATCTCCATCAAATTGTGATCACAGGGAGAGATGTAGACATTGTCCTCACTGCCTATCATGATCTGTCAGGTAACTTTGGAGTGCAAAAGACAGAAGCCACAGGCCGTAGGCGATTGTATTGGATTGGCATGAGAGGACACATTTAAAAATGTGGGCAGAAATGTCACATGTCTTTGAGTAGGAAAACCGTGAAACCAGAATGGTGACCGGTCTGCAAACCCTATCTTATGAGGAAAGGTTGCAGGATTTGGGATTGTTTACTTTGCAAAAGAGAAGACTTAGAGGAGACTTAATAACTGTCTACAAATATCTAAAGGGCTGTCACATTGTAATAGGGTCAACTTTATTCTCATTTGCACAAGGAAAGACTAGAAGCAATGGGATGAAACTGAATGGGAGGAGACACAGATTAGATATTAGAAAAAACTTTTTGACAATTACAGTGATCAATGAGTTGAATAAGCTGCCACGAGAAGTGGTGAGTTCTCCTTCAATGGAAGTCTTCAAACAGAGGCTGGACAGACATCTGACTGGGATGATTTAGCGAACCCTGTTTGAGCAGAGGGTTGGACCAGATGGCCCAGGAGGTCCCTTCCAACTCTACGATTCTATGATTCTATGATGATAAACCACCACTGCATCTCATTGTGAGTCGACGTCCATACAAATGGAAGCCAACCAGTAGTCATCATCATTCATCATTTTGGCAATGCGGGGGTCCCTTTTTAGGATCTGCAAGGCATAATCACACATGTGGGCCAATGTTCCAGGTGTCAATGAAGCACTGCAAGTGTTGGGTGGAGGAGCACTTTCTGGCAAATCAACATCCCTCCAGTCACGCACAAACCCTGTACCTGACCTTGCCACGCCAACATTTTCTCTTGCCCCATGAGAAGCATCCTCCTCCCATAAATAATCATCCCCATCATCCTCCTCCTCTTCCTCTTCTTCCTCCTCCTCATCCAGGAGAGTTCCCTAAGCAGGCAATGGCTGATTGTCATCAAGGCTTCTCTCCTCCTTTTCGTCCTCCGCTGCAGATGCCTGCTCCTTAATGTGTGTCAAAGTTTGCATGAGCAGACGCATAAGTGGGATGCTCATGCTTATGATGGCGTCATCTGCGCTTACCAGCCATGTGCATTCCTCAAAACACTGAAGGACTTTACAGAGGTCTTTCAGCTTCGACCAATGCACACCAGACAACTCCTTGTCTGCCCTCAAACTGCCTGCCCGCGTATCCTCCCACAAATGCATTACAGCCTGCCTCTGTTCGCACAGCCTCTGAACCATGGGCAGGGTGGAGTTCCACCTTGTTGCAACGTCGATAATTAGGCGCTGCTTGGGAAGGTGGAGCAATCGCTGCAGCTTCTGCATACGACTGGAGTGTATGGATGACCGGCGGATGTGCGAGCACAGTCTTCGCACCTTATGGAGCAGGGCTGTTAACTCCGGATAATTATTGAGGAAGCACTGCACCACCAGGTTCAAGGTGTGAGCCAGGCAAGGTATGTGTATGAGTTTTGAAAGGGCTATGGCTGCCACAAAATTCAGGCCGTTATCACTAACTACCTTGCCTGCCTCAAGATGTAGACTGCCCAGCCATGACTCAGTTTGTCGCTGCAAGTAGTCAGCCAGTACCTCCGCGGTGTGTCTGTTGTCGCCCAAACACATCATCTTCAACACAGTCTGCAGACGCTTACCACTAGCTGTTCAATAGTGGGACACCTAGTGTGCCACTCTGGCAGCTGCGGATGGAGTGCTCGTGCGACTGCGCTCTGTGGACGAGCTTTCACTTCTGGAGGAGGAGGGTCGAATGCCTACAGCCAACTGTTTCCTATACCGTGGGCTAGGCAGCACTGTCCCACCACCGCTGTCCCCTGTGGACCCTGCATCCACCACATTAACCCAGTGCGCAGTGATGGAAACGTAGCGGCCCTGGCCATGCCTACTAAACCATGCATCTGTTGTGAGGTGCACCTTTCCACTCACTGATTGTTTGAGTGCATGGACAATGCGGTCTTTCACATGCAGGTGGAGGGCTGGAATGGCTTTTGGAGAAGTGCCGACTGGGTAGGTCATAGCATAGTACTACGTAGGCCATGAGCTCGCGGAAAGCTTCGCTTTCAACCAACTGGTAGGGCATCATCTCTAGCGAGATTAGTTTGGCAATGTGGGCGTTCAAACACTGTGTACGTGGATGAGAGGATGAGTACTTTCTTGTCCTACTGAGAGTCTCTGGTAGGGTGAGCTGGACTTGAGAGCTGCATATGGTGGAACTAGCGGTGGACATGGTGGACTGAGAGAGGGTTGGTGATGGTGATGGTGCTGTGTTGGTTGTCTTGCTGATGGCCTAGATTCCGTCTTTTGTAGCAATAACATTGTGATTCCCTGACAGCTTTGGCCTTGCGAAGACACCTCAACATTTGCTGCTGGTGGTGTGCTAACCGGTGGGCTTACAGTGGGGGAAGCGATGTAGCGTTGCTGACTTCCTTCATTCGGAGCAGGTGCACATGTGGTACCTGAGGTTTGATAGTCCGTCCATGCTTGCAAGTGCATGGTGGTTAAATGTCTAAGCATGCAACTGGTATTCAAATTTCTCAGATTTTTCCCTTGGCTAAGGTCTTTGCGCACTTATTACAGATAACCTTTGCCTGATCATTAGGATTTTGTTCAAAAAAGTGCCACACTGCACTCTTCCTACTATGGAAGACATTTTTAGGCCTTGCAAGCTGTGCTAATTTGACCGTCTGGTCAAGCTGTCCTGCAACTCTTTGGGTTTTTGAAAACCATTTTTGGACTGCTACGGGCCTGCCAGATAACAGCTGTCGCGATGTCGATGCCTGCTGCGGATCCTCCTCCTCTTCTGAGCTATTGGCAGCGGCACCCTCTTCCCCCAATGGATGCCAATCTGGGTCAACAACTGGGTCATCCATCACCTCCTCTTCAATTTCATGTGCACCTTCCTCTGTGTCACCGTGTAAGGTGGTATAGTATGCGGGAAGGGGCACCTGAGTTTCATCAGGGTCAGATTCTGGCTCAGTACACTGCGAGGACAATGTAGTGCTCTGAGTGAATGTACCAGCAGAAAAATCTAGCAGTGGCTGTGCATCAGTGCACTCCATGTCCGATTCATCTTGGACTGGGGAATTCATGATTTGACTTGAAAACCCAGGCATGGTATGTGAAAAGAGCTCCATGGAGTATTCTGTAGTGTGGCCTGCCGCATCCTTCACTTTTGGTAGGGGTGAAGGACACAATGTTCCTGACCAGGAGCCTCCACTGACGACTCAGTGCTTTTATTTTTTGAAACTTCAGAAGAGGAGGCGATAGAGCTGGAGGCTGTGTCAGCAGTGTAAGCCAAAACTTGTTCCTGAAGCTCCGGCTTTAAAAGCAGTTTACCTACTCCCAGAAAAGGGAGCCTTCGAGGCCTTGTGGAGCCAGATGATGATGCAGGCTCAACACCTCCTGCCTTAGGTGCTATTGTGCTTTTGCCACTACCAGCAGATGCCCCACCACCCCCACCACCATCAGTACCAGCTGGCAACCCCTGTCCACTTCCACAGCCTCTTCCACCATACTTCCTCATTTTTGGAAAAATGTACCCAAAATACCATCAGCTATATGGTACTGTAAAACAAGGTAAAAGGTGTGTATAGTATCGTGGAGAATTTGAATCTCCCTAGAGATTTTAGGAGGCTGAACTATTATCTCAGGCCCACTATAGATTACACCTCAATTTAACAGGCTGAAATTGGCTGGTGTATGACAAAGTACAAGGTGTATATAGTATTGGGGAGAATTGGACGCTCCCTAGAGATTTTAGGAGGCTGAACTATTATCTCAGTCCCAATATAGATTACACCTCAATTTAACAGGCTGAAATTGGCTGGTGTATGACAAAGTACAAGGTTTATATAGTATTGGGGAGAATTGGAAGCTCCCTAGAGATTTTAGGAGGCTGAACTATTATCTCAGTCCCAATATAGATTACACCTCAATTTAACAGGCTGAAATTGGCTGGTGTATGACAAAGTACAAGGTGTATATAGTATTGGGGAGAATTGGAAGCTCCCTAGAGATTTTAGGAGGCTGAACTATTATCTCAGACCCACTATAGATTACACCTCAGTTTAACAGGCTGAAATTGGCTGGTGAATGACAAAGTACAAGGTGTATACAGTTGTGGCCAAAAGTATTGACACCCCTGCAATTATTGTTCAGATAATACTCAATTTCTTCCTGAAAATGATTGCAATCACAAATTCTTTGGTATTATTATCTTCATTTAATTTGTCTTAAATGAAAAACACAAAAGAGAATGAAGAAATAAGCAAAACATTGATCATTTCACACAAAACTCCAAAAATGGGCCAGACAAAAGTATTGGCACCCTCAGCCTAATACTTGGTTGCACAACCTTTAGCCAAAATAACTGCGACCCACTGCTTCCGGTAACCATCAATGAGTTTCTTACAATGCTCTGCTGGAATTTTAGACCATTCTTCTTTGGCAAACTGCTTCAGGTCCCTGATATTAGAAGGGTGCCTTCTCCAAACTGCCATTTTTAGATCTCTCCACAGGTGTTCTATGGGATTCAGGTCTGGACTCATTGCTGGCCACCTTAGAAGTCTTCAGTACTTTCTCTCAAACCATTTTCTATTGCTTTTTGAAGTGTGTTTTGGGTCATTGTCCTACTGGAAGACCCATGACCTCTGAGGGACACCCAGCTTTCTCACACTGGGCCCTAAATTATGCTGCAAAATTTGTTGGGAGTCTTCAGACTTCATAATGCCAAGCACACGGTCAAGCAGTCCAGTGCCGGAGGCAGCAAAGCAACCCCAAAACATCAGCGAACCTCCACCATGTTTGACTGTAGGGACCGTGTTTTTTTCTTTGAATGTCTCTTTTTTTCTCCTGTAAACTCTATATTGATGCCTTTGCCCAAAATGCTCTACTTTTGTCTCATCTGACCAGAGAACATTCTTCCAAAACGTTTTAGGCTTTTTCAGGTAAGTTTTGGCAAACTCCAGCCTGGCTTTTTTATGTCTCAGGGTAAGAAGTGGGGTCTTCCTGGGTCTCCTACCATACAGTCCCTTTTCATTCAGACGCCAATGGATAGTACGGGTTGACACTGTTGTACCCTCGGACTGCAGGGCAGCTTGAACTTGTTTGGATGTTAGTTGAGGTTCTTTATCCAACATCCGCACAATCTTGTGTTGAAATCTCTTGTCTATTTTTCTTTTCCATCCACATCTAGGGGGGTTAGCCACAGTGCCATGGGCTTTAAACTTCTTGATGACACTGCCCACGGTAGACACAGGAACATTCAGGTCTTTGGAGATGGACTTGTAGCCTTGAGATTGCTCATGCTTCCTCACAATTTGGTTTCTCAAGTCCTCAGACAGTTCTTTGGTCTTCTTTCTTTTCTCCATGCTCAATGTGCTACACACAAGGACACAGGACAGAGGTTGAGTCAACTTTAATCCATGTCAACTGGCTGCAAGTGTGATTTAGTTATTGCCAACACCTGTTAGGTGCCACAGGTAAGTTACAGGTGCTGTTAATTACACAAATTAGAGAAGCATCACATGATTTTTCGAACAGTGCCAATACTTTTGTCCACCCTCGTTTTTATGTTTGGTGTGGAATTATATCCAATTTGGCTTTAGGACAATTCTTTTTGTGTTTTTTCATTTAAGACAAATTAAATGAAGATAATAATAACAAAGAATTTGTGTTTGCAATAATTTTCAGGAAGAAACTGAGTATTTTGCAGGGGTGTCAATACTTTTGGCCACAACTGTATAGTATTGTGGAGAATTTGAATCTCCCTAGAGATTTTAGGAGGCTGAACTATTATCTCAGGCTCACTATAGATTACACCTCAATTTATCAGGCTGAAATTGGCTGGTGTATGACAAAGTACAAGGTGTATATAGTATTGGGGAGAATTGGAAGCTCCCTAGAGATTTTAAGAGGCTGACAATGACGCTCTCAGTCCAAGTATGGCAGCAGGCAGCCTAATAAGCAGGACTGCTGCACACAAAAGTGTGGAAAAATGAACGTTTGGTAACTGTGCAGAAAAGAGGAAGAAAAGTATTTTTGCTTTTAAAAAAGCAGTTTGCACAGCAGTGTGCAAACAGCAATGCAGCTATCAGGGAGCCTTATAAGGCAGCCTAATAACCAACAGAGCTGATGCACAAAAATAGAGCCTCCCCTGTCACTGCACACAAACTGTGGTGTTGTACAGTGGAAATCGCTAACAGCAGAAGCAGTTTTTTGTTCTTCTTCCCTGCCTAACGCTCTCCCTTATTCAGAATCAGCAGCTGCAACCTCTCCCTAATGCTAATATCGGCAGAAGTAAGATGGCGGTCAGTGTGCACGCCCTTTTATAGCCCCTGTGACGCCACACAAAGCAAGCCAATCACTTGCATGCCCTTCTCAAAGATGATGGTGACCGATGCCCATGTCACCGCGTTGCCCACAGTGTGCGTCCTCCATCATTGGCTGAAAAAGGAAGCTGGAAGCATCATTTGAAATGCCACTTTGGTGCTCTGGTCGCCGACCTCATGGCCGACCTCACGCTATGGTCGGGTTTCGTTTCATGAAACCCGACTTCAGCGAAAGTCGGCGACTTATGAATTTGACCGACCCGTTTCACTCAACTCTACTCTCCACAAGCAGAAATGTTCCCCATTAGACTCATAATAAAGCCAGTGACAGCAGTAAGATGTGATACTAGCAGAGACTGGGGCTAGCTGCAATTCTGCGCCCACCTCCTGGCTGTATTGATCACACATCCAATATTTGCGATATTTGCATTCATATGTACAGTCATTGCCAAAGCTTTTGAGAGTGACACAGATTTTGAAGATTGCTACCTTAGTGTTTTTAGATTTTTATCAACCAATACAAGTTTATGCAAAGAATCAAATATGCGTTGCCCCTACACCCCTATATTTTTCAAGACTTTACCCAGGCCTGCTGGATATCAGCTTCTGGGCCAAATCTTGACTGAAGGTAACCCATTCATGCCTATTCAGTGCTTGCAGTTTTTTCACAATGTCGATCTCTTTTTCTTTGTCCGCCCACTTTTTGACGATTGTCCAAAAGTTCTCAAAGGCATTAGGATCTTGGCAGTTTCCTGATTATGGATATAAAATATCAATGTTTTATTCACCATGCCATTTAGTTATAACTTTGACATGGTAATATCATTTCCAAATTGCTCCTGGATCGTTGGGAGAAGTTACTCTTGGAGGATGTTTAGCTACCATTCTTTATTCATGTCAGTGTTCTTAAGCAAAATTGTGAGTGAACCCACTACTTTGCATGAAATGCAATCACGCGTATTAAAAGTCTCAGGATGATTTACTATTCACATAACACAGGATTCATGGTATTGGTCACCTTTTCTTCTCTGGACAATCATTATTCAAGATGTCCAAAACCGTCCAAAGGAGGCTTCACAGAAAAAATAGCTTTGCAGAAATAATAGATATTGTACTGCCAAGGACTGCGGTAACATTTTTACGTCAATGAAGCCCACTTCAAACTGTTTGGGACTTCTAGAAACATTTTTGGTCAGAGAAGAAAAGGTGATTGTGAGTCATGTGTCATAACAAGTGTGTGGTGTTGTTTTTCATCCATTGTAGTGGGTTAATTCACTTCACAATTCTTCCTAAGAACACTACTGTGAATAAATGCGGTAATAGTATCTAAACATCCTCCAAGAGCAACTTGTCCCAATGATCCAGGAGTAATTTGGGGATGAACAATGCATTTGTCAGCATGAAGTAGCATTACGTCATAAGGCAAAAGCGATAACTAAGTGGTTTGGTGAACAAAACATGGCAATTTTGGGTCCATTGCCAGGAAATTCCCCAGATCTCAATCCCATTGAGAATTGCAGAAATAAGCATTACAGAAAGAAAATGTATTTGTTCATAATGATATGTTCACACAGGGTGTTTCTCTTCATGAAAAATGCAGTAAAACACTGGGAACATTGTGTTTATTTTTATATATTTTTTTATGTTTTATTTGCGATTTCATTGCATTTTTAGCTGTGTTTTTACACATTTATTTAAATGAAAAATGCTGCAAAAAAGCTGAGACAACTGACATGCTGCGTTTTGTCAAAAATGCAACAACTCTGTAGATATGGGCTTAAAAAAAAGTAGTGTAAGCATGAGATTTTAGAAAGCTCATTGATTTTGCTGATATTGTAAAGTGTTGTGTATTTTAAACCAAAAACACTGTGTAAAATGAGCCGCAAAACGCTGCAATTAAGCCATTTGAGAACATACCATAAAGGTTTAAAAATATACGAAATGTGTGTAATGGAACTTCAGTAACCATGTAAACATCTATCTTAAAAGAGCTAAAAATAATGAAGCAGCAAACTTTATAAGCAACAAAATTTTTGCCAGTCTCAAAACTTTTGGTATGACTGTATATGATTTTTGAGAGAATTTAAATTACACTAGTGTCAGACTAGAGCTTTATGTAGATCTCCAGAGGAATTTAAAGCACATCTTTGATCTTCATAGAGCATGTTTCCTTTTGCATCCGAAACTATAACATATCTGCTCATGCATGATATATTGTTAGCAAAGTCTAATAGGTATGAATGATAAATGAAAAACTAACAATTGTTAGGCAATATGTTTTTATGATGATTCATGTTATTATTGAACAGCTACAGTGATGTCGGTCAATCCAAAAGGTTAAGAAACCTGAATATTTATAAAAGTAAAAGTGATGGAGGGATGTAACGACTGCAGCTAAGGCGGTCAGCTGTCACCATTGCGACAGAAGAGTTCGGTGGGTCATTGTTAAATATTAATAATCCGTTAATTTCTTATAAGACTCAGTTCTGTACATTGCTTTAGCTTACACGATATAGGCTATTTTTAAGCTTGGCTCATGGTAGAAAGACAGCTCCATATATGTAGAGACCACGTGCTTTAGGAGACGTATATAATTCATGGCTAACTGTAGAGGTCGCTCTTCTTCCCTCACCATCATGAGAGACAGACACGAAGATGTCATCTGTTCTGGGCCATGACGTGACATAACAGCTGGTATGTTACTTTACCACGAAGAAGCCGAACTGAGAGACAGACGCCATTTGCCATGTGAGATCCCGGAGAGAAAGAAGAATACATGCTGCTTTGCTATGAACAATGGACAATCTCTCTTTCACTTATTTTTATTCACCTGTTTTTCTGTAATAACCTTTCTTTGATGGAAGAATCCAAATAAACCACTATATTTTTATCTGGTAACTAGTCCTGAGTATTTTACAGGATATGCATTATTTTACATTGGAGAGCCAGCCAGATCTGAATTTTTGTACTTTTTTGCGGATTTCCCTCAACTTGCCCACAAGGGGGATTGGACTTTGCTAACGTCAAATCATATGTGCAAGTTATCGGGAATTCCACTACTTACAAGAATCACACAGAACCTAGAAGTAAGAATTGCCAGATAGATTGAGAAGTACTACAAGTGCCAAAGTGCCAGACGTGCTGAAACCAAGACAAGAGCCCAGCATTGTCTATCAAAGGAACAAGCTGAGAAATTTCAAGGTAAGAGAAATGGATGTAATTAATTCTTATGCTAAGCAGAGTAGATTGAAATTTAAGTCTGTAGACAATTTTAATTCAGAAGTTTTATGGTTAAGTTTATATGCCGAGTGTGAACTCGAGAATCAAAGGTTAGATTCTAAGTTTTTCAATAGAGAAAGAGAGAGATTAAAAAATATTCTACAGATGGTAGATATATTTCATAGATCTGTGTCAGAGAAATCCAAAAATGATTGTTGTGATGTTCTCGAGATTGGCTGTAAAGTTAGGGAGATTGACTGTAATCAAGTGTCTGTAGCGGCCATTGAAGGTGACCTTGCAGACGTGGAACAAGATGGAGAAGTAGGAGGAGACTTCAGAACTGACGTAGAGGACGTACAAGGGAAAGACGTACCACTAAAAATAGACGACTCACAGGCCCAAATCCGAAGTAACGTAAGGAAGAATTTGATAAAAATATGCGAAATAATTCCTGCATATGACAACAAAATGCATGTTTGTAGAAACTCTGAGGTTTTTGAAAGTTGTGTTGACAAATTTGATTTATCGAACGAGGAGAAGAATCAGTTGTTCAAAATGTGGATCCCTGTAACCTTTTCCAGGAGGTTATCTTTAAAGTTATCTGGTGAAACACATGAGAATTTAACTGATAAGGACAGATTAAAAATTCTCATTTTTTGTTCATCAAATGAAAATCATCCAGATATTGATATTCTTCAAAAATTAAGGATTGGTCGGAAGGAATGTATTTTTACGTTCATGTCCATATATGAACGTTTGTATAGAATGCTGAGTGAGAATGTCAAAACACCGTCCCTCATAAGGAGTTTTGTAAGCAAATTTTGGTTTCTAAATCCTGCATCTCGTGTTATTGCGTCACAAAAAGATTCTTTGTTTGAATGTGCGCAATCCCTTGATTTTGCCAGAAAACACGAGAATCGTGAAAGGAAAGTAAATTGTGCTAATTTTGTGAAGACAGGCAGAGTAAAATCTTATCAGAAGCCGGTATTAGCAAAGCCTTCTAAAATGAGTTTTCCCCAAAATCAAATCTACGAAGAAAGAAAAAGAAAATCACATGTTTGTTATAAGCCATATGGAATGATGCAAAAGAACACCGAAAAGACACAAATTGAATTAAGAAAAATGATGAGTTTTGATCTTCTTTCTGTAACCAAGATGGCCGAATTTGACAGACAGAAACAGGTGGTGAGTGACATCATGGCCTGTAAACTGAATACTCTGCTCCAAGAATCTATCAGCTTTAAAATGGCAAGAACCTTTCAGGATATTTTTTGCAGAGAAATAAGTATGGGTGTAGGAATTGGCTAGAAAAAGTAATTATATATATTGTGTAACAGTGTTATACAATTAGTGAGTTATATGTAATTATTTTATAGGTTATAATCCTGTAGTTTTATGGTTTGTGGATATATACATATTCATACTGTATATATAGAGTGTTTGTAGAAGTAGAAATAGTAGAACTGTATTTTTTTTTTAATGAAAATTAAAATCTACATCAGTAATAATATATAGAATTATGAATATGATATTAACCTTATTTTTTATGTTTCCTTAGAATTTTCATTTCAAAGCAGGACTTAATCGGGAAAAATTCCCTTATAAGGATTTATGCCTTTATTTACACAGGAAGTTGCAATAATTGCATGATTTTATATATCTAACCCTTAAAAGGAAATAACTAATTGCATTTTTAAATGTGTTTTGGGTGTATGCCTTTTCCGCATGGCTTGACTGACTACCACAGCATATGGAATTTGTACCTTGTTCTAATAATAAGTATACCAGACCAGTATACTATGTCCCTGTTCCTTAGGAAAAGAATTTTAAAGGGGGTCTCAACTTTTGCAAAGCAATGGAATTTTTTTTTCCAGGCCTAAATGTCAAGTATAGCTATACATATATATATATTTATGTCATGTGTATTTGGGGAATATTCAAAGAAATATTAAGAGACTAAATTGAAATAGTTTACAATGCATTGATAATTAGGATAATTTGGGTTAAAATACGTGTATTCATCACACCTTCGTATGTGAGGTATTTGGTTTAAACTTAATATGTGACACAGTCTGAGTGACAGTGACTGAGTGTATGAGCAGCTGCTGAGCGAGTAATGTGATATGTTTGTGAGGCCTCAGGATCCTGAATGCATGAGAGAAAGAAAAAAAAAAAAACCCCAAAAGCTTTTATCTTTAGGAAATTATTAGAATATTAAGATACATAATGAAATATTATCTATACAACATATATTTCTATATTTCTATAGTAATTATTATTTCTTGATTTAGTTAATAGTGGCTAAGTGCAAAGTGCAATCGCACATCAAAATGGTTTATGCAAATTAATTTTTCCAAAGGATAATTTTATGATATTCAAATTAATTTTGATGGTTACACATCTTCAGACAAATAATGGTATAAGCAAGTATAAATTCACATAATTTATACATTAATTATTTTTAATTTTGGTTTTGATAAATGAATTATTTCATGAAACAATATTTTTTGGTATTAAGGGGGAAAATATGTTTTTGATCCTGACTACATCATCACATTTGATTAATACCTCTTCTTCACACATTTTAATAGGAAAAAATATTAATAAGGTACAATGGTATAAGTATTGGGTATAATAACAAGTATTATAAAGAGTCATTTCTTTACACTAAGAGGAATTACATGCAAAGTTGCATAATTTGAATATTTTGGTAACACAAGTTTATGACAATTATGAAATAATCCAGATCATGGAAATATTAAGGGTATATGTTACTGAAGACATAACTACTCTGCATCAACATAAAGGCCTTATTCTTATTTTTATTTTTATTCTTATTTTTCATTATTTTTAATTCTTTCACCAATATTTAGTAAAGTAATATCTACTGAGAATATTGCTTCATTAAATATAGCAATTATATGGTTCTATTACTAAGGAAAATGTTTCACTTCTGAGTTATATGCAACAATTCTTTTATTCATTCATTCGCTCACTCATATATTCTTATTTTGGTTCATGGCTTTACATTCCTACATATTATTAGTATAATAAATATATTCCTTATTAATAAAGATGATAACACTGGTTACATAAAACACAGTGACACCTATGGGTTGAAAAAGGTAATTACACCTATGACATAAAAAATGTTCTATCACGTGAAAAATACGGATAATAATGTATTATCACTTATTATTGGTTTATTATTTCAAATATTGAAATCCATATACAGTACAAATTCTGATAATAATTATATGGATATTACTGATTGCTATGGTACGCTGTGATATTATAGGATAGGAAAATTACCAGATTTGGTATAGAATAGAGAATGAAGACTTCAAGCAAGATACTGAAATTACGTTAATAAAGACTTTTCATATTAAAATTGATTCTTATCAGTTGCAAGAAGAAGAATGTCGCTATCCAGAAGTCCCAGAAGGTAACAAAGCTATGATTTCTGAGTAATGAACTGTGTTAATTACGAGTGCAGTATCCACCACTGACGGTCACGATTAAAGTGTCTAACCTGACAACCAGAGGACGATGCTCCTATGATGCTGAGATGAACTGTGTTATCACGTTCTTATCAAGTTCCAGAGGTTTTCAATCACCTGAAAAGCTTCGATGAAAGCTGGTGAACAATGAAGGTAATTAACCCTGACATATGTCCTGTGCATTAGGACAAGGACTGGTTATGGTGCTATGTTTAGCAAGGAAGAGTCATTTTAACCCTTGCTTTGCTGACCAAAGACGTCACACCTGTTCAAAGACCAGTGCCGATGGAGGATTCCAGAATATCCAAGGCGAGCCAATGTAATCCCAGGTTTTTAAAGGTGACTACACAGATATTAAAGCTGCATAGACTTTGTTTTCGTATTAACATTTGAATTTATGGACTTTGATTTGATACACAACACAATTTCTACAACATCTATATGCTATAGAAAAACTGTGGTTTTAAAAGAACCAAGAAGAAGATAGAAGACATCAAAATGAAGACCAGATGACATCAGATGATGATGACTGAACCTGAGATGCTTCAATTTAGACTTAGGGAAGTATAATTATACATATTTTATATGAATATTGTTCACGGCTTACCATAACATGAATTCACATCAATTATGTCATTGAGTACTTATAACGGTAATCTGATATTATTATTGTTATTGATATTAAATTATTTTGTCAAAGAAGAAGAAAAGAAGAAAGAAGATCTTGTTATATTTTGAGGGTTCCAATTAATGTCTGTCTCCCTCAAAAGGGGGAATTGTTAAATATTAATAATCCGTTAATTTCTTATAAGACTCAGTTCTGTACATTGCTTTAGCTTACATGACATAGGCTATTTTTAAGCTTGGCTCATGGTAGAAAGACAGCTCCATATATGTAGAGACCACGTGCTTTAGGAGACGTATATAATTCATGGCTAACTGTAGAGGTCGCTCTTCTTCCCTCACCATCATGAGAGACAGACACGAAGATGTCATCTGTTCTGGGCCATGACATGACATAACAGCTGGTATGTTACTTTACTACAAAGAAGCCGAACTGAGAGACAGACGCCATTTGCCATGTGAGATCCCGGAGAGAAAGAAGAATACATGCTGCTTTGCTATGAACAATGGACAATCTCTCTTTCACTTATTTTTATTCACCTGTTTTTCTGTAATAACCTTTCTTTGATGGAAGAATCCAAATAAACCACTATATTTTTATCTGGTAACTAGTCCTGAGTATTTTACAGGATATGCATTATTTTACAGTCATGGGCCCGCCAACACCAGCAGAAACTTCGGCAGATGTATGTCTGAGGACACACATCCAGTTGAAGCGTATTGTTGCGCCCAGTCACATCAGGCCCATGTGCAATAATATATGTTGCCGGCTAGTCAGTCGGCCTGGGATATTGCAGTTCTGGAATATGGCAGCACTGGAGAATAATGGATTCCTGGTCACTCCATGGCTGATTATTCTCAAATGTTTGGCAGTTAATGTGTGGCTTTTATACATATTTTTATACGAGGTATATATTTATATTTCATGGCCCATTTTTACCACTGTGTCAGTTTTTATCATGAGTTTAATTAGTATTTTTCATGTGTGAAAAAAAAAATAAATTACACACCTTCTCCTATACACTTCAATGTTAGTCACGGACAGCAAATTGACTGCACACTTTTACAGTCCGTGATTCTCACAGACCCATAGACTTGTATTGGTATTTTTCATCCATGTTGCAGGTAAAAACCGGAAATGCTTCTATTATTAGTTAGATAGGACTGAGCCTTGAGAAGTAACTGTCCTATGGTTTAGCTGTTTGCAGACTTGCATGGAAATGGTGTATGCGAGAGAGAGAACCACACATTGCATATTATGTTCTGAAGAGAAGCAGACATTAAGTAGCAGCAGGATTCCAGAATTCAGGCAGGACGCCTAGTGAAGTTAAAGGGAGCAACTGAACAGCAAATCGCTCATGTAAGCAGCAGGACGAGGTCCTACAGTGAACTACTGTAAGTTGAAGGAAGGCGTCTTAATCTCAGATCATAAGGTCTATATTGGAGAAGAAGCTAGAGTTTTACCATACTGGGACATGAGTTCTCCTACGGAGAGCTGAAGATTCAGTGGCCTGTGGCATTCAACAAACTGATTTTACCAGACTGACCGTACCAGAAATCCGCTGCCTCGGAGTAACCCTTGACTCTGCCCTGTCCTTCAAACAGCACATCCGAGCTCTCACCACCTCCTGTCACCTCCAGCTCAAAAATATCTCCAGAATCCATCCTTTCCTCAACCTTCAATTTGCTAAAATGCTTGTGCATGCCCTTATCATCTCCTGCCTCGACTACTGTAACATCCTTTTTGTGGCCTCCCTGCTAACACCCTCGCACCTCTCCAGTCCATTCCCATTCCCTCGGCGTATCCAGGGCAAATTAGTAATACTGACCTACAAGGCCATCTATAACCTGTCTCCCCCATATGTCTCTGAATTAGTCTCCCGATACCTTCCCTCACATAATCTCCGGTCCTCCCAAGACATCCTTCTTTCCTCCACATTTATTCGCTCCTCACCCAACCGCCTCCAAGACTTCTCCCGAATATCCCCTATCCTCTGGAATTCTTTGCCCCAAACACGTCCGACTATCAACCACATTCGGATGCTTCAGACAGAACCTGAAAACCCACCTCTTCGGGAAAGCATAAAGCCTGCAATAACCCCGCTGCCTCCTCACCACTACTGGAGCTACCGCCTCACCATCACCGGAGCTGCTGCAACCCCCCAACCTATTGTCTCCTTCCCCACCATCCTGTAGAATGTAAGCCCGAAAGGGCAGGGTCCTCTCCGTTCTGTATCAGTCTGTCATTGTTAGTATGTTTACTTTAAGTGATATCTGTAATTTGTATGTAACCCCTTCTCATGTACAGCACCATGGAATCAATGGTGCTATATAAATAAATAATAATAATAATATTAGTGGAAAGTTGTGCAGATGCATCTCAGCCATTGGAGTCCTCACTAGTCAGCTGGAAACTGAGAGTTGCTTTGAGGGACTGTAGCATTACATATTGATCCGTGCGGTCCTCAGAGTGTAAGATTGACTTTCCCATAATGGTTTGTAGGACTATTGTGACTTGTATCAAAAGTAATGCACCACCACATGTAACCGGAACGTTCTTGCCTCTGTACAATGCAGAAGAAGCATTCATGAAGTATTGCACCTGATAACCAATGTATTTACTGTTCATAACGCTTCTTTTCATTCATTCATCAAGCTATTGTTAAGCAAAATATACTATATCACTATAATCCAGCAGTAGGAGTCATTTTTAACTCCGTCTGGGCAATGTTCTGGCAATGTCCCGTCTTTTAAGGTATGAGCAGAATTGTGGCCGATCACATCTTTGTAAATTTGTGGCATTTCTTTTGAGATTCACACTCACCCATAATACTTTCACCTTCGATGGCAGACACTACCACAGGATCAGGGGCACTGCGATGGGGAGTCCCTGTGTCCCATCATATTCAAATATGTTCCTGGGCTGGTGGGAGGAGACAATTGTCTTTGGACGTGATACAAAATGGTGGCAAGATCTGATATCCATTTGGCATAGATGTATTGACGATGTTTTTGTCGTCTGGACAGGGACGAAAGATCAATTTGATGATTTCATCAGGGAGTTGAACCAAAATGAGGTGGGCCTTGGTTTTACCTCAGAGATTCATAAGGACGAAATAGCTTTTCTGGATGTTAAAGTTAGAAAAGTACTACATGGTAGTGTCTCTACCAGTGTCTATGGTAAACCAACAAGTACCAATAGTCTCTTGCATTGGCAAAGTCATCATCTAATTTCCCTAAAAAGAGAGATTCCTAAAGCTCCCGTTACACACTTCGATATCGCTAGCAATATCGCTGTAAAGTCACCGATTTTGTGACGTAGCAGCGATATTGCTAGCGATATCGCTACATGTGATACTTACCTCCGACCAGCTCCTCCGCTGGTTATCGCTGGTCGCGCGAGAAGGTCCTGGATCATTTCTCGTCAGGCGCTTCCTGCTGGGCTTCCTGTGGCGCCGACAAGCAACACGTGGACGTGGGTGGGAGGACGTCAGGATCGCCACGTCTGACAGGTAAGTAGCGACCCCCGACCCCAGCGATGTCGCTGGTGAGAGCTGCCTGTGTGGCAGCTCACTAGCGACCACTTAGCGATGCACCAGCGATCCATATCGTTGTCGGGATCGCTGGTGCATCGCTAAGTGTAACGGTACCCTAAGGGCCAGTTCCTGAGACTGAGGAGGAAATGCTTGAGGAATGATCTTTTTCACAATCAAGCAGGGGACATGTACAATAGATTTAGGGAAAAAGGATATCCTAAACATGTCCTGGATACAGCATATGATTAGCTAAAAAAGTAAATAGACAACAACTTTTGCAGAAACATGAGAACAGCAATTCCTCCGAGGTCATTAGGATTACAGGCACCTTTGATCAAAAACATCAGGCTGTTAGGGAAGTCCTAACAAGACATTGGGACATTCTCAGGTTGGATCCAGAACTCAAAGACATAGTGGGTGAACGTCCGAACATTAGCTTTAGAAAAGGAAGCTCTCTGAAGGATATGCTGGTACATAGCCAGTATAAGAGACCGGCAGCTACAGGGACATGGCTCGATAGGAGACCTTGTGGTTTCTATAAATGTGGTAACTGTAGTATGTGTAAATGGATGAAACCTGGAAAATCATTTGAAAGCTCCTCCATGGGAAAGGTCTTTTATCAATGGGACTTTTCAAACTGTAAGACCACAGGGGTAGTGTATATGGCCACTTGTTCCAGCCCTAGAGACTATGTGGGCAAAACAAAATGAGAGCTCAGAAGGAGAGTTAGGGAGCACATGGGGGTTATTAGAAACATTAGGAATACCCCATTGGTGAAACATATGCAGGCGTACCATAGAGGTAATCTTGGTGAAATAAAATTTATGGTCATTGAGGTGGTCAATGTAAACCCTGGGGGGGGCAATATTGACAAGGCAATTTTGAAAAGAGAATGTGAATGGATATTCAGGATGGACACTTTGGAGCCTAATGGTATTAATGGGCAGTTATCTTTTGCTTGTTTTTTATAGCCTGGTTTTACTCATCCTTCTACTGTAAACGCCAATTACGAATTTGTTAATGTTGATGTTGGCATGAATGGCAGGGTTTCTGATGGTGGTGTTTTAGAGCACACATGTTTTGGAGAGCGATTGAACAACTGTGACCTGCACTAACCTCCCAACTCGGAGACAACAGGCAACTAGAGCTGAGCGACTTTAGTCGGATTGGGTTTCATGAAACAAAATTTGTTTCAGATGAAACTGGTCCGAC